>NC_054704.1:101695181-102024611 GCF_016097555.1 Gigantopelta aegis
ATTCCTCACCACCTCTTAAATTGTTGTTTTCAAACCTAAATATTTCTTGTTGTGATTGTCAGAATAGAGTATCTGAAGGTCAAAGACTTTTGAGCCACCAATTTACAATTAAGAGGTTTGGCCTGTAACAATCAGATCTACAAACGGCATACACGCCAATCAGTATATCCACTTTACGAGAAATTACTTCACTCCAAGACGATACCAGATAAGAAAGTCTTCTTATCTCACTAGTAAACCATGTCAGCCCACACAAAAGTTTACGATCAATTTACAGAAAGGAAAAAAAAATCAAACAATGGACATGCTATAGTGCTAGTACAAGGTAGCCAACTGTCTTGTTGGAACACGAAGCTTAAACCAGATCCTGTTTTTTCTTCTTTTACATTTATCTATTAAATTGAAATCAAAAACTGATAGTAGCTATAAAAACATAGTACTTTAATATTTAATTTAAAAATCAGCCAAAATTACTAAGTATATATATATTTTTATACATGTATCTAAACGACAAAATGAAGAACCAGAAATATTGAAGCACTTTCAGTTTCTTTCAGATGAATCAAACAAGAAGAGAACTGTAAGAAAAGGGACTGATCCAGCGTCTTAGTGATACACGTATTGCTTAAAGTCCAAAACAAAAGATCCCTGGCTTTTATTTGACAATCTCCACCATTCACATCACATTACTGACGGGTCCTTGAATCCTATAGGCAAAGAGATTGGTCATTGCTAAACCCATTACCTGCTGTCCACTCACGGTCGTCACTGTCAACAAAGTACAGTTGGACTTAAAAAGTTGCCGACTGAATGAAGCTAACCACGGAGATTGATGTGTCCATGAGTGGAAGATTCACTTTCACGGTCTAGAAAGAAACTCCCTTAATGAGCCGAGTAGAACAATGACAAATCAACAGCACTGTATATTCACATACTTCCACCTGAAAGAAGCTGGGCCTGCAGTGAATTCTGTAAGTGGTGGCAGCTGTGATACAGTCGGTCAACGGCCAGGCATGCTTCATTATCACAGGGGATGTGTTTGCAAGAGAGCTCAGTCGGAAGAATAGCCGTGAAATTATTATAAGATTTCATCCAAATTACTATATCTCCACATGAAGGTAATTAATTCCAACAATGATACCGTGGAAGCAGCTTGGGATTATTAATAGTAATCATTACACAAAAAGTTTTCGCTGAAAGGAAGATATAATTATCAGAAGCAATCTTCGTAACACATCCACACCGACACATAGGAACAAATTGGTAAATATTTACGAGAAAAAAGCTTAAATGGCAGCCATACACAGCTAGATCATTGATAACAGGTTTAATGGCATAGAAAAATCCAGTGTAGTTATCAATGAAGCATGGCTCGGTCTATCGGCATAATATTGACCTGCGAGTGTTCAGCGTTGGCAGAAAGTTAAGTCCAAATTCATCACCTTAGCTCACCAGTCAAAGCCATACAAGATAGCATTTAGGTTGTCAATCGTTTCAGACTGTTTATCCAGCTCTTTTGTGTTTTAGCACACACCACATTCTTTCAGCCCGCTTGGATCTCAAGGCAATGGGACATGATTTACTTGTGCAATGCTCATAAACCTGTCTATCAATATTACCTGCTGCTTTATACTTAGTGTAATTTCACTGGCAGTAATGTTTTCAGCTATGAAATAACGTAACAAGTATATAGTGATTTAAGAGCTATTGCTATATCTTATAAAAAGTATATCTATATAACAAGATTGCTACTAAACGAAAAAAGCTATTTTATTATCTGAAGGATAAAGAAAGTTAATATTAATAGTCTTTTGAAGTAAAATATAAAATATTTATAAAAAGACTACAGATTAAGTACTTGTATGTATTAATTCTAATGTGTAACATATTTTTTATGCATCCAAGTTCTAACATATATTGCCACACACATGCAATTTGGCTGTACCTATAAATGAACGTACAAATAAAAAGTTCATGTTCTAAAAGACATTAACTTGAAGAGGTTTATTGATTATATGTGCATGTATATAATAATAATGATAAAAAAACAACTACAGTTTTGAAACCTAGGTTGCAAAAGTGTCCCAGAATATAAAATGGCAATGTCAGGGTTGGGGTGCCCTGAGCTCACTGTCTCACAATATTTGTTAAATTTCATATGATATACAGTTTTATATACATACATATAAATGGCAAAATATATACACACGAATAGATAAAATCCATGTATATTGTTGTTGTTGATATTTTGTTTGTTTGGTTTTTTAATTAATTTTTTTTAATTATTATTTTCTGGGTCCAAGAAGGAAAAAAAGAGAAAAAGGAGATGTTATGTACGGAATTAGTATTGATACAAGAAAGTATTATAAAAAGATGTGTGAAGGAGTATAAAGTGGGAAGAAGGTATTTTAGAAATAGATATATCTCAATATTTGATAGATTTAATACATTTTTATGATGTTTGAAATAAATTATACCACTGCTCCCATACTGTCTTGAAATCTTCATAATAACCATTTTTATATAAGATACATTTTTATATAAGATACATTTTTATATAAGATACATTTTTCAGTTTCCAAGTTTATTGATTTGCTTTAATTCTTAGGAGCAAATAACAAATACACTTCGTGTAAATGCTTCTTACTCTGCTATAGACTAGTTACACATTTATAAATTATGGGTTTATTTCGACGTCTGGCATTCAGTTTACTATTAGACATTCATTATTTTCGGAAACATTATTGAAGAAAATTGCAGAAAAATCAATAACATATGTTTTTCAAACTGTAGACACAAGAAAATATGTAAAAAATGTAAACATGTATTTAAAAAAAAAAGACTAACATGTTTAAACAGCTATGTCCAAATAGGATTTTGAAAGAGTTTAAGATGACAAATGGTTATTTAGCACAAGCAATTTTGTATTAAAATGGATGGTTTTAGGAAGGAAGGAATGTTTTATTTAACAACACACCCAACACATTTTATTTAGGGTTATATGTGCTGTACATATGGTTAAGAACCACACAAGTATTGAGAGGAAACTAGCTGTCGACACTTCATGGGCTACTCTTTTCAATTAGGAGCAAAGGATCTTTTATATGCACCATCTCACAGACATGATAGTACATACTATGGCCTTTGTTATACCAGTTGTGGAGCACTGGCTGGAACGAGAAATAGCCAAATGGGCCCACTGACGGGAACAGATCCTAGATCAATTACACATCAGGCGAGAGCTGTATCACCGAGATACGTCCTGCCCAGATGGTTTTAGGATAACTAAAAATTGTATGTTAAAAAAACAAATTCTGGGTCTTTTGGAACATGATCTAAAAATTTGAGATGCTTTCTAGGGAGGAGACTTCAGTTTGGTTAGTTATATGTCATATTAGGTATGACACACATGACTGTAAATGTGATTATTAGAATCTAATTCTAATTAACAACGAATTGTTAATTTCACTAAAAATAATTAAGTATTGATCCAAACCACTTAGCATAAAATTTATAACACACACAAAACTACCTATCTTCCTTAACTTGTCAACTATGTATCTTATAAAATAAAGAGGCCTAGCTGCCTGGCTTTAATGTCACTATAATTGCATCTTAAAAAAGGAAAACCTAGCTGTCTACAGCTTTTCCACCATAATCATACAACACAAGAAACCCAGCTTGACACTTTTAAGAGTAACCGACCCACTATAACTCCAACATAACACACAACTGTTTCCATTGATATATATCACAAATAGTATGCAGTAACGGTTGAGGACCAATGAACCATGAAGGATCAGTTGTGTACTTGCTGGAGCTTTTAGTAAAGCTCTAAAGAGTCAATTCACTCTATGAGTACAAACGAACAAAGTCAACTCAAAAAGGCTTTACGCTATCCAACATGTTGATAAAAGTCAAAATAATACTCATTAGCACACTGCATGCGGCTGGCATACATGTACACCATTTCATACTGATTCACTGAACACCATGATTTGATTTTCTAAGTGATCTGAACATTGGCATGTATTTGGAGTTACCAATGGAGTATTGAAAAGTCAATAAAAGATTGTACAAGCAAAACTTGACAGTGAATCTTGGCTTGGATGTTTAACAGACAAGTACAGCGTAAAGACCATGCATGCTTCAGAAAACAACAATGGTTTAAAAGCTGTGTATTCAGCTTGATTGTAGAAGCACATTCCTCGAAAACCACGGGTGGTGACCCTTAACAATGACAGCAATTACAATGCCAGCCAGCCATGCAAGTCACTTTCTCACTGGGAAATTATATCATGCAAACTTTGTCGTTGTAGTACACAAATCTACATATACTTTTTTAATATAAAATGCTGACCAAAATCTTTACTCTTAAAATAGGCTTTGTCTCTTGGTCAATTCCAAACATACAAAGATTATTTATTTTTTGGAAATTTATGACGTCTTATTAATGAGTAAAACAAAAAGAAAAAAAGTTTGTTTTATTTAATGACACCATTAGAACACATTGATTTATTAATCATTGGCTATTGAATGTCAAACATTTAGTCATTTGGACATATAGTTTCAGAGAAGAACCCACTACATTTTTTTATTAGTAGAAAGGGATCTTTTATATGCACCATCCCACAGACAGGAGAGCACATACCATGACCTTTGATATACCAGTTGTGGTGCACTGGCCCGACTGAGAAATAGCACAATGGGCCCACCGACGGGGATCCATCTCAAATTGACAGCACATTCTGTGATTAAAACCTTCATTATAAAAGCTATCTTGTAAATCTGTAGTGTAAAACTTTATTTAACACATGAAACAAAGACCAAATATGACATTTTATTTATGATAAAATGGTCAAATAAAAAGTTACTTTTTCAGCCATCTTTATAGATCTGTATAAAATAATAGATTATTTACTGAATGGATGATAAAAATAATAATCCATTATATGTTGCAATGTGGAATAAAAAAGTACAGCAAGCCTTGTCTTATATAGGTCGAAAGTGCCACACCGTCAGGTGTACTGTTTTTTACTCCTATCATATTTGAATATTAATTAATTAAGCATGCAAATAAAGTGCAATGAATATGGATCGTAAAAACAGACTGAACTCTTGAACCCTTTAAAGTTGATCCCATTGTCAGCTTATAATAACTAAAATAATACAGCTCAGTTATAAAGATATTATTTTGTTTTGAATTAAGCTTATTTCAGGTCTTGTTTCACCATCTTGCTACATTAGCTGGTAGTCATGTGATTCTTTAACAATAATCCACCATCTCATTATGACGGTCATTAAACGGCTTTGCACACTCCAGCCATTTGGTCAGCAATCGATTCTTATGCAGGAGCTACTAGTGGAAAGTAATAATGATAATTTGTGGATAATTATCAGCATTATCCTATGAATTGGCAGAAACAGATGAATATAATTCTGATAAACATTTGGCTTTGACAGGTCAGTCCTCATTGACATTTAGTATGCATCAGTAGAGGAATAATAAACAAACATTGTTTGAGTAAGAGTAATCCAATCCAAAACCAAAGAATTGGTTGAAACATACTGGAAACCAGATTAATATTGTCACATGGGGTTTTTTTCATATGTAAATATCATGAATGACCACTGGAATTTACAAAACAAAAATTCCAGGGAATTAAATGTTTTGCTTTTCATAAAATTATTTGGTGTTGCTGGTAGTTGTATCCAAAGATGTTAATTTCAATGCATGTTAACAAAACTAATTTAAAAAATAATATTAATGAAACAAAATGAAGTAAATAAAATAAAATTTAAAAACATTAATTAAAAAAATTGGATTAAAATTTTAATTTAATTAATATCACTATTTTTAACATGCATTGAGTGAGATGAACATTCATAGATGTAACTATAAACCAAGTTTCATTGATGCAGAACTTGTAGTTTGTAAGAAATGGAGTTAAACATGAAACTCTAGCATTGAGCTAAATGTGAAACTCTAGCACTGAGCTAAACATGAAATTCTAGCATTGAGCTAAACGTGATCTCTAGCATTGAACTAAACATGAAAATCTAGCACTGAGCTAAACGTGAAACTCTAGCATTGAGCTAAATATGAAACTAGCATTGAACTAAAGGTGAAACTCTAGCACTGAGCTAAATGTGAAACTCTAGCATTGAGCTAAACGTGAAACTCTAGCACTGAGCTAAACGTGAAACTCTAGCATTGAGCTAAATATGAAACTAGCATTGAGCTAAACGTGAAACTCTAGCACTGAGCTAAATATGAAACTAGCATTGAGCTAAACGTGAAACTCTAGCACTGAGCTAAACGTGAAACTCTAGCACTGAGCTAAACGTTTAACTCTAACATTGAGCTAAATGTGAAACTCTAGCACTGAGCTAAATGTGAAACTCTAACATTGAGCTAAATGTGAAACTCTAGCACTGAGCTAAACGTGAAACTCTAGCACTGAGCTAAACGTGAAACTCTAGCATTGAGCTAAACGTGAAACTCTAGCATAGAGCTAAATGTGAAACTCTAGCACTGAGCTAAACGCAGACCTGTCAACCCTCCCGGATTCCGCGGGAGACTCCCGGTATTTGATCAAGTCTCCCGCGGGAAAAACGTTTCTCCCGGGAAATCGTTATTTTCTAAGCATAAAAAAAATTCAAGCTACCGTGGCTGTGTATTGACATTCAGTGTTGCCATATATAAAACTATCCAATTTAGTCCTAATAACACCTCTGACTCGTAAAATGTCTTCCCACTGGATTACATAACGCAAAGTTCTATGGCTGGAAGTGCTAGAGTAGACAGCAAACGCATGCATCAATACACACGATGCCAAAATCACATGTCAAAGGAAAACAACAGAAAGACCTGTTAGCTGTATAAACAATACTTGTATCAATTAGATTTGTAGGTTTGTGCAGTAAAATGTTAGTAACAAGAGTACACTTCAAGGGATTATTTTCCTACAATTAATAAATCTTATGTTTGACATAACGTTACTCATGGGGTAAACGGAAAGAAAGAAACAGGAAAAAAAGAAACAGGAAAGAAAGAACCAATTTTGGCTAGGAAAAAAAGAAACAGGAAAAAAGAAACGGAAAGAAAGAAACAGTTTTATTTCATACTTTGTTGACAATTTTATTCTCATATATGAATTTCTTTGTATAATTTAGGTCATATACCCTTATACATAGACCGACTTTCTTGGAGCACTTCCACCAAATCTTGTTCTTCCTAGTAGCTAATAGGTAAAATTCCAGTATATTTCACACGATGTCAGTAATGAGCTTTTACGTATGATTAGTAGAAATGATTAGTGAAAATACAATGTTTATTGCATGGTTATGGTGATTTTAAATAAGTACCACACCACTGTACCGTATTGTAGTAAAAACTGAATATTAATTTATAAGATTTAGGCCTATATAAATTTGTCTTGGGTCTACTTTTCACGAAACACAAATAATGATGATGCAACCTGTAAGTGTAATATCGTAAATGTACCAATTAATGTTTAAATTTGTTAGTGTTAAGATTTTTGGATAAGAGTTATTTTTTAAAATATGTATTAAATTATAATAATATTTAAAATAATTAAAACAAAATTTAATATATAATATTTTTATTTTATTTTATTTTTTTATTTTTTTAAATGCCAATAACTAAGGTTGACAAGTATACATGACATTATGTAGTGTTCATATAACTTATTGTAGTACTTTTTAAAAAGTTGTGTTAAATCGTGTGTAGTTAAAAAATCTCCTGTTTTTTGACAAAATCTCCTGCTTTTTCAAAACACACCTCCTGCTTTCTCTTGACTAAAGGTTGACAGGTCTGGCTAAACGTGAAACTCTAACATTGAGCTAAATGTGAAACTCTAGCACTGAGCTAAACGTGAAACTCTAGCACTGATCTAAACGTGAAACTCTAACATTGAGCTAAATGTGAAACTCTAACATTGAGCTAAATGTGAAACTCTAACATTGAGCTAAATGTGAAACTCTAACACTGAGCTAAATGTGAAACTCTAACATTGAGCTAAATGTGAAACTCTAGCATTGAGCTAAACGTGAAACTCTAACATTGAGCTAAATGTGAAACTCTAGCACTGATCTAAACGTGAAACTCTAACATTGAGCTAAATGTGAAACTCTAGCACTGATCTAAACGTGAAACTCTAACATTGAGCTAAATGTGAAACTCTAACACTGAGCTAAATGTGAAACTCTAACATTGAGCTAAATGTGAAACTCTAGCATTGAGCTAAACGTGAAACTCTAACATTGAGTTAAATGTGAAACTCTAGCATTGTCTTAAATGTGAAACTCTAGCACTGCGCTAAAAGTGAAGCTCTAGCATTGAGCTAAACACAAAAATTGACACTGTCGCCACTGGAAAGGTAATACCTATATCTCATCTTTTTTTTACAAGACAAAACAAATAAATGACCTCTTTTGCCAGATGTGTGTTCACATGCTCATAATAGACAAATTTAATGCTAGTATTTAGTTAATGCCATAGCCACTGGAAAAGTAATACCTAAATCTTGCTTTTTTACATCATATAACGTAAAATTATGAATGGATGAATGAATGGAAGGATGGAATAAATTGATGGATGGACAGATAATTGGAAAATAAATGGATGAACAGATAGATGAAGAGACAACTGGACTGACATACAGATGGATTGATTGTAGATTGAAAAATGGATGGATGAAAGAATTGACAAATGCATGAATGGATGAGTGAACAGACACATTATCAAATAGAAATATGGTGATAAATAATGTGAAATGAGTATAAACTGCATTCAGTGAAGTCTATTTGTGGCTGCCAATCAGTGTTGTACAACTTAATGCTTTATGTTGGAGGAGGAATCATGTTCTGCAGGTCCTAATACCTTCTTCAGTTAATAACTTGTATCAAGTGACAAGTCACATTGTGCAACATGAGCAGTCACATGGAGTAGTTCATTTAGAAAAGCAGGGGTGGGATCTAGTTCAGTGAGTAGAGCGTTCGCCAGAGGTGCTTTGGCCGCAGGATCAAACCACCTCAGTGGACCCATTCCTTGATTGTTTTGTCTCCTCCTCCCAACCAGTGCTCCATGGCTGGTAAGGGGCGGTACATAGCTCAGTGGTACACCGCTCGACTGATGCGCGATCGATCTAGGATCGATTCCCATCGGTGGGCCCATTGGGCTATTTCTTGTTCCAGCCAGTGCTCCACAACTGGTGTAAGAAAGGCCATGGTATGTACTATCCTGTCTGTGGGATGCTGCATATAAAAGATCCCTTGCTGCTAATCGAAAATAGTAGTCCATGAAGTGGTGACAGTGTGATTATTTCAAAAGCATGGTATGTGCTATGTTCCTGTGGGAAAGTGCTTATAAAAAATCCCTTACCGCTAATGGAAAAATGTAGGTTTTGTCTAAGATTATATGTCAGAATTACCAAATATTTGACATCCAATAGCCAACTGTGTGGTCCTTAACCATTTATCTGATGCAATATAACCATAGATAAAATATGTTTAGTGTGTCATTAAATAAACCATTTCTTTCTTTCTTTCAGTAGCCAGTGATTAATTAATAAATCAATGTGCTCTACTGTTAACATTGAACAAAACAAACTTTTAAACGCTGCATTTTGAAGAAAGAAACAGTATGGCAAGACACCACAATACAGTGAAAGAAACAGTATGGCGAGACACCACAATACAGTGAAAGAAACAGTATGGCGAGACACCACAATACAGTGAAATATTTGTTCATTAGACATACATGTATGTCAAACAATGAAACTGTCAAATTATATTAAGAAATATTTATTCATTAGCCATATATCAAACAATGAAACTGTCAAATTATATTAAGAAATATTTGTTCATTAACCATATGTCAAACAATGAAACTGTCAAATTATATTAAGAAATATTTGTTCATTAGACATATGTCAAACAATGAAACTGTCAAATTATATTAAGAAATATTTGTTCATTAGGCATATGTCAAACAATGAAACTGTCAAATCATATTAAGAAATATTTGTTCATTAGGTATAACCTTAAAATACAAGGATCATATACCTTTGAACTGATCACCTAGGAATTCAACTGACAAAGCTTGACTGATAGTTGTGATCACACCTGTGAAGTGTAATTATATAGCATGAACAGTTTGGTTCAAGAATTAAACACTTAAAATTTAAATTTTTATCACCAAATGTTTTGAAATATATCAGTAATAAACTAAGATTTAGAGAGAAAATACCCTATAGTGTTGTTAAAAAATTAAGTATCTTTAAAAACAGCCATTTTGTATTGTTCAAAGTATTAGTCAGTTAGTGTAAAACTTATTTTATAAAAATGCTATATATGTATTGACGACGAATTATTTTGATGCAGTGGATCAGAATTTAATGAAAACCTAGATATCTTACATCTAGATGTCATATATCTAGATGTAAGCGACAAAACAATGGAAGGCAATTATACTACAATTCCCAATGCTAAAGACAGAAATGAAGTGATTTTCCAACTGAATGATCCCAAATTCAATCTTTCCTCTTAAGATTTTGGTCAAATTATATGTACCACATTTAAAATGAATAAAATAAGAATTATATATCCCCAAAAATGTAGCCAGTTTGTCATCATGGTAACACATCAATATCCATTAAAAATCCTTTTTCAAATAAGACTTTTGAGTGCGAGTGTGAATAATTTTAACATGCTTATATGCCACTAGAGACTTTTGACAAAATATATGAC
The DNA here is from genome assembly GCF_016097555.1 of Gigantopelta aegis. Taxonomy (NCBI): domain Eukaryota; kingdom Metazoa; phylum Mollusca; class Gastropoda; order Neomphalida; family Peltospiridae; genus Gigantopelta; species Gigantopelta aegis. Next base: position 101,705,955 of record NC_054704.1, read on the forward strand.
CTGACAATTATGAATACTTTTTTCAATGACCAGTTAATGTTGGGCGCTTTTTTTCTCTTTTTTTTTTACATCTGTACACTCAACTCTTTCAACAATGATTATAAACATTGCAGGGTTTTTTATTTCTTTTTCTTTACAGCCACAATATACGGAGTCGTGTTTCCATGAACAAATTAGCATCATCAAGCTCAGTTAGCTGTCACGGACAGACAGTGAGTGATGGGACAGTTGCTTATTTGTCCATGAAGACTGAAATACAGCAGAGGTAGTCAGTCATGTCTGTTCATTAAAAAATGACAGAACACCATAATAAATACAATTCTTGTCTTACAAAATATATATACACTAAAAAAGGAAGAAGAAATATACTAGCTTATTACCCATATAGGCTCAAATATACGGGGTAATATTTGTTCGATCTCTGCACAGTGTGCAGATTGCGTCTACAGTCACTGATTGGCTGGCTTTAAAATGACAAGATTTGATTGGCAATTACATACTGCCGGGACTAGTTTTTGTTCATTCATGATTCCATTCATCGGTCAAACTATTACTACGAACTTCAAATATTTTTTTACGATACGAACATTTACGGAATTAAAAATCAAAATATATGTACAAATGTTTTTAAAAAAAATTATTTTATTATTTTGACTGGGTTTTTTTGGAACTATTCTTTGATGGATACTGTTGGGTGTGCACCGGTAATGGCGCGTATGAATATATTGTTATGGCTGGTAGAGCTTGTTAGTTGTTACAGCAGCGAGAACGTAAATATACTTTTAAAATCGTTAAAGATTGACAATGGGTAATAAAGAGAATAACCAACTCACTACGAGGAATTACGGATTATCTGTCCCTCGTGAATTAATGCTGTAAAACCCTCACCAGAGGCTCGGGTTCACAACATTAATTAACTCGGGACAGATAATCCGTAATTCCTCGTAGCTTGTTAGTTATTCTCTAAATCTCCTTTCCACATTAGAACCAAGGGATCTTTTATATCTTTTATATGAATCATCCCACAGACAGGAGAGCATATACTATGGCCTTTGATATACCAGTCGTGGTGCAATGGCTACAGAATGAGAAATAGTCCATCAACGGCAATTGATCCTAAACTGACCACGCATCAAATGAGTGCTTTAACACTAGGCTATGCTTGTTCTATGCATTAAATAGATCTAGTTCACTTGGTAGAGTGTATGCTTAAAGTGCTTGGTTCACAGGATTGCATCCCTGAGTGGATCCATTTTCTTTCTCTCTTTGTTTTCTTATCCCAACCAGTGCCAAAGACTGGGATAATAAAGGCAGTGGTATGTGCTGCCCTGTCTGTAGAGAAGTACAGATACAAGATCCCTTGCTGCTAATGAAAAACTGTAGCAGAATTCTTCTCCGACTATACATCAGAATTAACAAATGTTTGACATCCAATAGCTAAAAGCCAAAGATTAATGAATCAATGTGAAGGGGCAGGACGTAGCCCAGTGGTAAAGCAATTCCTTGATGCGCAGTTGGTTTGGGATCGATCCCAGTCAGTGGGACCATTGGGCTATTTCTCGTTCCAGCCAGTGCACCATGACCAATATATCAAAGGCCGTGGTATGTGCTATCCTGTCTGTGAAATGGTGCATATAAAGAACCCCTTGCTACTAATGAAAAAATATAGTGGGTTCTCTCTCTAAAGCTATATGTCAAACTTACCAAATATTCGACATCCAATAGCCAATGATTAATAAATCAATGCGCTTGTTAATGAAAACAAACTTAATCAATGTGCTCTAGTGGTGTCATTTTACAAAACAAACTACACGAAACTTTCCATTTTATTGCTCAAAAATACTTTAATATGTGACATCTAAAGCTACTTAGCACACATGGCTGGCTGGCCTAACTGGCACCTTTTGTCTTCTATGTGCTGCTTAATATTTCAAGTGTGCTATACAAGAAGGAAATGCTTTATTTTACGATATACTGAACACATTTTATTTACGGTTAAGGACCACACAGATATTAAGAGGAAACCCGCTGTCGCCAATTCATGGGCTACTGATCTTTTCGATTAGCAGCAAGGGATCTTTTATATGCACCATCCCACAGACAAGATAGTACATACCTCTGCCTTTGTTATGCCAGTTGTACAGAGAACTGGCTGGAATGAGAAATAGCCCAATGGGTTCACCAACGTGAATTGATTGTAGATCGATCGTGCATCAGGTGAGCGCTGTACCACTGAGCTACGTCCTGACCCTGTGCTATACAGATGACAAATGAAATATAGTAGATCGATCGTGTATCAGGTGAGCGCTGTACCACTGAGCTACGTCCTGACCCTGTGCTATACAGATGACAAATGAAATATAGTAGATCGATCGTGTATCAGGTGAGCGCTGTACCACTGAGCTACGTCCTGACCCTGTGCTATACAGATGACAAATGAAATATAGTAGATCGATCGTGCATCAGGTGAGCGCTGATCGTACCACTGAGCTACGTCCTGACCCTGTGCTACACAGATGACAAATGAAATATAGTAGATCGATCGTGTATCAGGTGAGCGCTGTACCACTGAGCTACGTCCTGACCCTGTGCTACACAGATGACAAATGAAATATAGTAGATCGATCGTGTATCAGGTGAGCGCTGTACCACTGAGCTACGTCCTGACCCTGTGCTACACAGATGACAAATGAAATATAGTAGATCGATCGTGTATCAGGTGAGCGCTGTACCACTGAGCTACGTCCTGACCCTGTGCTATACAGATGACAAATGAAATATAGTAGATCGATCGTGCATCAGGTGAGTGCTGTACCACTGAGCTACGTCCTGACCCTGTGCTATACAGATAACAAATGAAATATAGTTGGGGGGTTTGTTTGGTTTTCTTGTGTGGAAAAATTCTCTTTCCGTTTTTTTTTGGAATGTGTTTTTTTTTTTTTACACCATCTTGATGCAATTATACTGATAACATAATGACTGAACATGTGATTTTTCAAAATGGCAGCATCCCATTAAAATTCTACTTGATAATATAGTGATCTAGCCATGTGCATGTTTATACAATTTTAAGAATAATGATTGACTATCATAGCAAAACGTGATTAGCATGAATGCTTGCCGACACATTCATGACATTTGTTTTCCCTGTGGTGGAAGAAATCTTCAAACATCATTTTTATTTCCCATGTGTTTTGGACAAAGTCCAGAAGTCTTCATTACTATAATGACAATGATTACTTCAAGCCTTATCAAGAGGTTGTGCTTCATTAACTGCTTTACAGATAATCAGATCAGCATTGAGCCTTTCACTGGAGCCAGTGTGTCTTCAGTTGATGTGTGCCAACACGATGCCAGTCAAGAACCGGTATTTCAAGATCGTGGCTCAGCACATTAAAGGGAACAGACCCTAGTTTTTAAACACTACAACATATTTTTCACTATTAGAGCCATTTAGATAAGATAAGATAAGATAAAAAAAATTGCATTTAAACATTCCACATGGGAACAGAGTGCACAAAATAACATAACAAAAGTTGCAATATCAACAAACAATTAATGACTATATTTTTACATACATATATACATAATACATGTATGTCACTACTCCAGTCTATTCATTATATTGGAAAACCAACTTGCAAATAACACCTATGTTGGCTGGGTCCTGATTTTTCATAATAAAAATAAACTGCTCTTTAGGTGTCATATTTAAAAATGAAGGGATGTAGTTGGAGATAAAATGAAATAACTTTGACCACTGATACTTATATTTTTTACATTGTACAATGTGATGAAATTCATCTTCAATGATACTGCATTCATCACAGAGATGCTGGTCAAGTATATGGTTTTGTATGCCTGCCAGTTTCAATTTTCAAGTTATGGTCACTTAGACGGAGTTTAGAGAAATGTTTTCTATGATCTGGGTTTAAGCAATGAATTAGATATGGTTCTAAGTATATTTCCTGTTTGAGAGTTTCATATGTTCTCATTTTATAATATACTCTTCAAAAGAAGAAACGCAAAACCACATTGTCGTAACATTTGGAGAATTGATTTAATTATTGAATGGTGAGTCCGATAATTACCAAATGTTGCAGGATTGTTCACAATTCACTCTAGTCCATTGTGAGTAAGTGATAGGACACACCACCAAGGTCAAGGTCATCTGGAGTCAATACCGGGTGTGGCCTCCGCATATGTTGACAACTGCCTGGCACCGCCTTCCCATTGAAGCAACCAGAGTATGGATGACGTCCCGGGGGATGGTGGCCCACTCGGCCTGCAAGGCTTATGCCAGCTCGGGCAGGTTCTGGGGCTGTGGTTGTCGCTGTAGAGGCGTCGGTCCAACTCGTCCCATAACTTCAATTGGGTTCACATCCGGTGATGTCGATGGCCAAGGAAGGACACTTAATGTTGTTTTTTCAGGTCAAAACCGTTGTGAGACGTGCTGTGTGAGGCCTGGCGTTGTCATTTGAAACACTGCGTTGGCGTTGGCCATACTGGAACGATGTGTGGCCGGAGGATCTGGTCAGTGTAGCCTGCATTCAGGTTGCCCTGCACGTGGACCAGGTCAGTTCTGCCAGTGTGTGAGATGGCTGCCCACACCATGACACTACCCCCGCCAAATTTGTTTAAAACTTCCTGCAAGCAGTTTGCCGCATAACGTTTCACCACGATTGGATACACCGACATCTTCCATCATGACTCGGAGCAGAAATCGGGACTCGTCATGAACCACACCGGTTTTAATCACAGTTGAGGCAATTGTAATGAATCTGGCACTACTGCAGTCGGATGCGACGGTGTTGTGGTGTTAAGATGACACCTCGAACTTCTGGCACGAATTCCTACCTCACGTAGGCGGTTCCGTACGGACTGGTCGGATATTCTGCGCAAACCTGGTAATGCTGCTTTAAAAGTAGTCAATCGTTCCCGAAGGTGGCGTACCTGGATGTAGCGGTCCTGCCCGGGGGTAGTGACCCGTGGTCGACCGGATCTATTGGAGGTCACGTGTTGATCCATGTTGCTGACTAACGGTCCCACAGTCTGGAGATGGTGCTTGGGGACATGTGCCCTGGCAACGGCCGTTCTGGATTCGCCTGCGTCTAGTCGGCCGATGGCATTGTTTCTCTGCGGTTCACTGAGACGTGGCATGTCCTGGATTGTCAACTGTCGGCCAGATACAGAGGCCACAAGCGAACACCCTGCACTTTTATACTGTCGGTGTTCATGTTGCACGTGCAGACAACGCACATGCAGTGGTGACATGGTTTGCACGTGGCTGCGTTTTTGCGAATATTCACATTTTGGAACTTTATTGTACAGTAGCTGTGTTTTATCAAATGTAACCGTGGGAATGTGTTTGGGACATGCAATGACCTTATATTCACAAAGCATGAACCGGTAGGAAACATAAAATCGGAGTTATAACCCATTTGTACCCTTTTGCGTTTCTTTTTTTGAAGAGTATATTTAGACTTTCTTTGAAATGTTTTTGATAAAAATTCTTTAATAACGATCGCTGAATTCAAACATTACTTATATTTTATTCTTTAGATTATTCATTTTCGTACAACCGAAGTGTTTCTGGTCATCCTGCTTTTTGTAGTACCAAAAATAGCATTTTTCATATTCTTAAAAACGCATGTGCGTCTGAGAAGTAGCGTTTTATGATTCAAGTTCTAGTCTGTTTTAACGTCACAGACTCTTCCTTTCACTCTTCTGTAACTTCATCTAAATCAGTTTGTAAATGAACTAAACTTAGAGTCCATTTTTTTTACAGGTCAAAACTAGGGTCTACGCCTTTAAATTTCTATGTTCATTTTAATGTTTCTTTAAAACTCTAAGGTTCAAGTATGCTGTTGTGGACACACTTCAGCTATTTGAGGCATCCGTCCAAGACTGGGGTTATTAATTATATTATGTTAATGTTTCTTTAAAACTCTAAGGTTCAAGTATGCTGTTGTGGACACACTTCAGCTATTTGAGGCATCCGTCCAAGACTGGGGTTATTAATTATATTATGTTAATGTTTCTTTAAAACTCTAAGGTTCAAGTATGCTATTGTGGACACACTTCAGCTATTTGAGGATCCGTCCAAGACTGGGATTATTAATTATATTATGTTAATGTTTCTTTAAAACTCTAAGGTTCAAGTATGCTATTGTGGACACACTTCAGCTATTTGAGGCATCCGTCCAAGACTGAGGTTATTAATTATATTATGTTAATGTTTCTTTAAAACTCTAAGGTTCAAGTATGCTATTGTGGACACACTTCAGCTATTTGAGGCATCCGTCCAAGACTGAGGTTATTAATTATATTATGTTAATGTTTCTTTAAAACTCTAAGGTTCAAGTATGCTATTGTGGACACACTTCAGCTATTTGAGGCATCCGTCCAAGACTGGGCTTATTAATTATATTATGTTAATGTTTCTTTAAAACTCTAAGGTTCAAGTATGCTGTTTTGGACACACTTCAGCTATTTGAGGCATCTGTCCAAGACTGGGGTTATTAATTATATTATGTTAATGTTTCTTTAAAACTCTAAGGTTCAAGTATGCTATTGTGGACACACTTCAGCTATTTGAGGCATCCGTCCAAGACTGGGGTTATTAATTATATTATGTTAATGTTTCTTTAAAACTCTAAGGTTCAAGTATGCTGTTTTGGACACACTTCAGCTATTGGAGGCATCCGTCCAAGACTGAGGTTATTAATTATATTATGTTAATGTTTCTTTAAAACTCTAAGGTTCAAGTATGCTATTGTGGACACACTTCAGCTATTTGAGGCATCCATCCAAGACTGGGCTTATTAATTATATTATGTTAATGTTTCTTTAAAACTCTAAGGTTCAAGTATGCTGTTTTGGACACACTTCAGCTATTTGAGGCATCCGTCCAAGACTGGGCTTATTAATTATATTATGTTAATGTTTCTTTAACCTTCTGACTACTGCAGGCGAGATATCTCGCCCGACGTCACGTCAGCCGATATACTGTACACTGTATACAGTGCATTCCCCAATTCATATTTCCCGCCGTTTTGCACACGACACTCACCGGAAACGGAAATATAATTAAAGAAAAAAGATTTTTTTTCAAAATGGTGGTTTTTGTTTTGATTTTTTCAATTGAAAATACCTTGAAATTTTGAGTTCAAAAAGTGGTTTTCGGCAAGTATTTTCGCTTGACAACAATGGCGGCACGTCGCGGTAATTTTCAGGGATCGATAGCTGATTGTGACAGCTACTTTGATAATAAATTTGATCGTTTTACCAACAACGAAAATTATCAAATATTGCAATATGAATCGTAGTTCTGGTCAGAAAACCACTGTTATCCGGAATAATGGACATAAATACTGGACAGCTGGCCACAAATGCCCGTAAGTAAGCGCAACTTTTTCGATTTTTTGCCTAATTTTAATCACCATTAGCCGATCTAAAATAATAAAAATGACAAAAAAAGACACGAAAATAATACTTACCGATTCATATATGAACTTTATTTTATGTATTTATGAAACATTTAAGTGAATATATGCGAGTAAAAATTATAAACTTGTACCCACTCAACGTGGTTTTTGTTAAAAATTAATCCAGTAGTCTAAAGGTTAAAACTCTAAGGTTCAAGTATGCTGTTGTGGACACACTTCAGCTATTTGAGGCATCCGTCCAAGACTGGGGTTATTAATTATATTATGTTAATGTTTCTTTAAAACTCTAAGGTTCAAGTATGCTGTTGTGGACACACTTCAGCTATTTGAGGCATCCGTCCAAGACTGGGGTTATTAATTATATTATGTTAATGTTTCTTTAAAACTCTAAGGTTCAAGTATGCTATTGTGGACACACTTCAGCTATTTGAGGATCCGTCCAAGACTGGGATTATTAATTATATTATGTTAATGTTTCTTTAAAACTCTAAGGTTCAAGTATGCTATTGTGGACACACTTCAGCTATTTGAGGCATCCGTCCAAGACTGAGGTTATTAATTATATTATGTTAATGTTTCTTTAAAACTCTAAGGTTCAAGTATGCTATTGTGGACACACTTCAGCTATTTGAGGCATCCGTCCAAGACTGAGGTTATTAATTATATTATGTTAATGTTTCTTTAAAACTCTAAGGTTCAAGTATGCTATTGTGGACACACTTCAGCTATTTGAGGCATCCGTCCAAGACTGGGCTTATTAATTATATTATGTTAATGTTTCTTTAAAACTCTAAGGTTCAAGTATGCTGTTTTGGACACACTTCAGCTATTTGAGGCATCTGTCCAAGACTGGGGTTATTAATTATATTATGTTAATGTTTCTTTAAAACTCTAAGGTTCAAGTATGCTATTGTGGACACACTTCAGCTATTTGAGGCATCCGTCCAAGACTGGGCTTATTAATTATATTATGTTAATGTTTCTTTAAAACTCTAAGGTTCAAGTATGCTGTTTTGGACACACTTCAGCTATTGGAGGCATCCGTCCAAGACTGAGGTTATTAATTATATTATGTTAATGTTTCTTTAAAACTCTAAGGTTCAAGTATGCTATTGTGGACACACTTCAGCTATTTGAGGCATCCGTCCAAGACTGGGCTTATTAATTATATTATGTTAATGTTTCTTTAAAACTCTAAGGTTCAAGTATGCTGTTTTGGACACACTTCAGCTATTTGAGGCATCCGTCCAAGACTGGGATTATTAATTATATTATGTTAATGTTTCTTTAAAACTCTAAGGTTCAAGTATGCTATTGTGGACACACTTCAGCTATTTGAGGCATCCGTCCAAGACTGGGGTTATTAATTATATTATGTTAATGTTTCTTTAAAACTCTAAGGTTCAAGTATGCTGTTTTGGACACACTTCAGCTATTGGAGGCATCCGTCCAAGACTGGGGTTATTAATTATATTATGTTAATGTTTCTTTAAAACTCTAAGGTTCAAGTATGCTGTTGTGGACACACTTCAGCTATTTGAGGCATCCGTCCAAGACTGGGCTTATTAATTATATTATGTTAATGTTTAGTAAGATAGAAGTCAATACAGTTGCCTTTACATCTCCCAATTTATATTAGCTCTTAATGTTCATGCATTCTGGGTGAAGGCCTGCACCAATTATATTATGTTAATGTTTAGCAAGATAGAAAGAAAGAAAGAAGAAAGAAATGTTTTATTTAACTACACACTCAACACATTTTATTTACGGTTATATGGTGTCAGACATATGGTTACGGACCACACAGATATTGAGAGAGGAAACCCGCTGTCGCCACTTCATGGGCTACTCCTTTCGATTAGCAGCAAGGGGTCTTTTATATGCATCACCCCACAGACAGGGTAGTACATACCACGGCCTTTGATATATCAGTCGTGGTGCACTGGCTGGAACGAGAAATAGCCCAATGGGCCCACTGATGGGGATCGATCCCACACCGACCACGCATCGAGCGAGGTCTGTACCACTGGGCTACGTCCCTCCCCTTTAGCAAGATAGAAGTCAATACATTTGCCCTTACATTTTCCCATTTATAGTGAATGTTTTTTACACACCTGTGTAGGAGATCACCGGTATCTATCAAAATTGAATACAATGTGTGTTGGAGATCGTTTCTGAGAGGTCATGACCCAGCTTAGTGTTACTGTAAAGAGATGTAAAGTGACATCTTTGGAATACAGACGTCATTCAATTTCAAAATTAGCTTATTATTACAATGCTTCGCCACATTAAAATCCTCAATTTTCATTAATTTCATTTCCTGAGTGGTTGGCAAATATTATAGAGTGCTCTATTTTTTAAGGAAAATGGATTTGTTAGTACAGTAGTGATTTGGTTACGACGTGTATGTATGCTTAAAGTCATATATCCATACACCATGACTCAGTTAGGCTACATTATGTAACAACATAATTTAGTTCATTATATTGTTTACATTTTCATTGTTTCGAGGTATGTAAGAAATAGAATATTACATTGTGTCCATTTGATACCACTTATCTTACAACTCATTGTTTAAAAATGTATCTAACTCGCTTTCGCTCGTTGGATACATTTTTAAATAACTTGTTGTAAGATAAATTGTATCAAACAGAAACTCATGTATTATTCTCTATTTATGTTCATTCATTCTGGGTGAAGGCCTGTACTGGGATGCAAACCCACTACTTATAGATACCTGTCTCAAGCAGGGCTTGCAACAGAAATTAACATGTTGGTCTGTTAAAAAAATAAAAAAAGATGTCATGCTGAAGATAGGATAGCACATTTGTAACGAGGGAAGGATTTAGGATGGTGTTTGAAAAATAGGGACCTCTGAGATATACTTGAGAGTATGATATGGAGTTAAACTACAAGAGAATATCATGTTACACAGCAGATGAGATTATTGCACATTAAAAAATAACCTGCATTTTGGGTGGCCAAAGTTTAGCAGATGAATTTCTAGATCTAAACACCATACTGTGTTTTGCAGGCCAATATTTCAAACCCTGTATCTTATTCACTGTGCCAAAAGGTTGGTAATTTCTCATGTCTACTAGATGTAAAGTTATTCTGTTCAACTGTGTCACATCTGATTAACTCATAAATGGTTGCACCTCTGCAGTACATGAAAGCACTTACTGTGCAATTAGTGCCGGTGTTTGTTCAAAGTGCTCTTATACTGGCAGCACCTATTGGCAAATTCCCCCCTCCATTACTAGCTTGCTTGATAGCCTGGTGGCTCTCACACATAGGGTCCTGGCTTTGAATCTTCTTGGTCATCTTTTATCGTCTATTAAAAGCTTTTGTAGGAGATATCGCTGGCACTATAATTTGCGATATCTCCTGCGATATTCTCGGCAGGAGATATTGCTTAGAACTTTTTGTTACATCACTGTGTATTTTTCAGCGCTAAACCTATCACTAGTGACGCCACGCCACTGTTGTTCTGCTAGTTAACAAATCTACCACTGCCAAATATAGTGACATTCAGTCCACATTACTGACATTGTTTACAGTTGTCACAAATGAAAAGAATGATAATGGATGATAAAAAGAATACCCCCCTCTCGTGTCTTGTGATATCATAATTCATCAGCACTCGTTGATAAAAGTATAAAAATATTTGGCAAGCTTTGGATTTCATACTTTTATCAACTCGTGCTGATGAATTATGATATCACAAGATACTCAGGGAGTATCCTCTATATCTATACTGATGGAAAGAGATAACGGAACACAGTATTTGAGACCAAATTTAACTCACTATTCGAGTAGTTATGCCTGTATAAAATACAGAGATACAACATAAAACTGAATGTTAGTAAAGCAGTTAACATCTGATAGTACAGAGGACAGTTCTCTGACAGTACGGAGGACAGTTCTCTGACAGTATGGAGGACAATTCTCTGACAGTACAGAGGACAGTTCTCTGATAGTATGGAGGACAGTTCTCCAATAAGTATGGAGGACAGTTCTCTGATTGTATGGAGGACAGTTCTCAGTTCTCCGATAGCACGGAGGACAGTTCTCTGATTGTATGGAGGACAGTTCTCTGATAGTATGTAGGACAGTTCTCCGATAGCATGGAGGACAGTTCTCGGATTGTATGGAGGACAGTTCTCTGACAGTATGGAGGACTGTTCTCTGATAGTATGGAGGACACTTCTCTGACAGCATGGAGGACACTTCTCTGATAGCATGGAGGACAGTTCTCTGACAGTATGGAGGACAGTTCTTTGATAGTATGAAGGACAGTTCTCTGACAGTATGGAGGACAGTTTTCTCTGACAGTACGGAGGACAGTTCTCTTGATAGTATGGAGGACAGTTCTCTTGATAGTATGGAGGACAGTTCTCTGACAGCATGGAGGACAGTTCTCTGACAGCATGGAGGACAGTTCTCTGACAGTATGGAGGACAGTTCTCTGATAGCATGGAGGACAGTTCTCTGACAGTACGGAGGACAGTTCTCTGACAGTATGGAGGACAGTTCTCTGACAGTATGGAGGACAGTTCTCTGATAGCATGGAGGACAGTTCTCTGACAGTATAGAGGACAGTTCTCTGATAGCACGGAGGACAGTTCTCTGACAGTATGGAAGACAGTTCTCTGATAGTATGGAGGACAGTTCTCTGATAGCACGGAGGACAGTTCTCTGATAGCACGGAGGACAGTTCTCCGACTCTGATAGTATGGAGGACAGTTCTCTGATAGTATGGAGGACAGTTCTCTGACAGTATGGAGGACAGTTATGGTTGGAGTCAATATTTGCTGTTACTATTTATGTGTTCTCTTATTTCTTTCCATCAGTATATTAAAAGCAAATATGTTTGTCTTCATGATTTTGTATATACATGTAGTTTCATTACCATATTATGTTCAGTTTATCTGATTGAATTATTAGGAGAATGTCTGTATTTCTTATTTATTGTAGTATATGTTTACCATGTGGATCTTTTATCAACATTTGCCAAGACTACTGTCTGTAATACAAATTATTTACATTCCTTGCATTAAAACAAAATAAAGATTAGTTTTCCTTCTTGACAGTGAAATGATAGAATTTATCTAGATAATAATTAAGATACGTAATACCAACACTAAGTTCCCAGAATGTAGATTATTGCACGATTAGCCAGATGTTCAGGGAAATCTTTGCCAATATTATCTGAACACATGAATGATCAGAAATATGCATGCACCACTGCTTAGTATCTAAATGAAAAACAGTTTTGTGTGTGTCTTGTCTCTCTATATATGTCTGTCTGTCTGTCTGCCTCTATATAAGCACTACACACATTTAAATTTATTGCTGTAGTTATAACTATACAGTGATAGAACAGCAGTTCTAAAAAAATATGCAAGTATATTAGACTTAATATATCCAGATGACCCCTAGAGGACCGTAGCTTGGCTGCAGCTTGCTTGTTTCATGGTAAACATTAACATCTGGTGCTAGATAGACAGCCCAGTCAGTATATGAAACCCAGATACTCTAGGAAGTCCATATTGTCTATGTAGTTAGTAGTCCAGTCAATCTAGAGAGTCCAGATAGTTTAGGAAACCAGATAGTCCAGGAAGCTCAAGTAGTTTTGGAAAACCAGAAAGTAAGAAATCCATGATGATTGGCCAGAAAGCCCAGATAGTAATGGTAACCCAAGCACTTAAGATGCAGATATGACAGAAATGAACTTGAACCATAGTTCAATTTAAGAGTAAAAAGGTATTCATCATCATCATCATCATCATTTGATAATACTTTTTTTCTTTTTAGCCTTGTGTCTTGTTCTTGTTTATCTATAGTCCATAGCTCCATGCACACTCAAATCCCCATGCTCAAACCATAACTGTATAATTCCAATCTCTAAAAATCCCTTTATTATAAACCCTTGGATTGGTTAAATTCGTATCACGTGATGATAAAAACTGGCATTCATAGCACCATGAATCTCAGTTTAGCACCATTTTTTGGCTATATAGCCGGAACTACTTTATGAATTATGTCAACAAAGGAATCCCCGAGGAATTTCCTTGAGATTCTATTTTTAGACATCAAACAGTAATCGTCTGCCGTCAAACTTGTAAACATATAAACATATTCACATATAAATTATACCATACAAAATAGGTCGCTTCAGACATTTTTTATTAAAGGTTAAAAGTTATTGAAATTACTTACGTTACATATTTATAGTGAATTCAAAATCCCACAGCTAAAAATCTATTTTGTCGATCCAAAAAAAGTGTATAATTCCAATGGAATTTGGTCTTTTACAAAAGCGATTTCAAAAACAAAATTCAGTCAGTTCATGCCAACCATTAGCAGTAACGCGCATTCAACAGCATTGTAGTATGACGTACACGGTACACAACACATAGCTGCTGCGATCCAATCTTTAAACAACTCGGGTTTTGAAACTAGGCATATCATGTACATGTCGGGACACAGGAACGAAGCTTCAATTCGAAGCTACAACAGAGAATGTTCCACTTTCCAAAAACGAAACATCAGCACGGCACTGTCAAATGTCACGAATACTTGTGTCGCACCACTTGAAGTCACACATGCCAAAACCATCCTGTGTTACCACTTCCACAATTACAAGGCCAGTAAACACAGAAACTCGCGACACACCTGTTTCATCCATTTCCGGAAACATTGAAACCACTTTCTCCATGTCAAATCTATCAACACATGGAATTTTCACGCACTCAAATATTTTATAACTGTAATTTCAACGTCGTAATTGGTAAATCTGGACAGTAATCAAAAAATGGCGCCCATCCACAGTTCGTAGTTAAATATTCATACACCAACCGCTTCACATATAAATTATACCATACAAAATAGATCGCTTCAGACATTTTTATTACAGGTTAAAAGTTATTAAAATTACTTACGTTATATGTTTCTAGTGAATTCAAAATGTTTCTACTTGGTATTGATATTTAATGCAAAAAATTAATATGAATTGTATTAATGATTGTAACATTGTCATTCTCTCATTCGGCTATTGACGGAAAAAGCCGAAACTACCATAGGCATTCCGCTAATGTTGAGTATGAATTTTGTGTTAATAAAATAGTAAATAGTTGGAAAATAGAGTTCACTTTTTATTTTAAAGAGGTTTACATTAATGACATGGTTATGTGTTTGGAATTATAAGAATTGAACGTGAATATTTTTGAGTTTCATGCTAGTATGAAACGCAAAACCACTTTACACACTTTAGTATGAATGGCTTTGCGCTAACGCGCTACGCCATTCATACAGTGTGTAAAGCGGTTTTGCGTTTCATACTAGCATGAAACTCAAAAATTTCACGTTCAATTCTTAAATGACCATATTTATTTGTAACCAATACAAAACCATTTGTATACAGAAGATGGAACTAAATGCAAAAACTTTAACATTAAGCTAACTGCAAAAATATTTTAATTAAAAATGTTTAATTAATTTTTTTCACATGCACTGTAATAAACACCCATGTGTGCAACTATAAATCACATTTCATTGACCAAGGTCTTAATAGTTTGTGAGAAACAGATGTAAACGCAATTCAGTCCTTCCAGTGAAAGGCAGATGTTTCAGTAAGAAGATAGCTGTAGTTGCACTGAAGTTATGATATCATCTATGAACACTGCAACATATCATCTGGAGGCATGTTCTACTATAGCTGTAGTTGCATTGAAGTTATGATATCATCTATGAACACTGCAACATATCATCTGGAGGCATGTTCTACTACTACTGCTGGTGATGATGATACCATATAGATGTGAATCCAGTTGTTTTTATTTACATTCACCATCATCTTCCAAGCATTATATACCTAATTAGTTCAGTTAGACTGAATTGTTTTGGCAAAAATCATATAATTATAGGTCTTCTGTAAGTAATGTTGAATCTTTTAAAGCAAATTAATCTCTGCTGTGCAGCAGGCAGTGGTCCAATCTGCCATGGCTCAATATTCTCATGTTCTTTGATTACAATACAAAATGTTTATTAATAACGTGATTGTGCTACTCCACCAGTACCACTAATACTGATGGCACTGTTGTATTGTAAACAGCTAGGTTTATGCCATTATCTCCTAGCTATCACATTTACAGACTTACAAATTTAAACAATCTTTGAAAATTTGGGACTTAATAGTAACAGAATTCTTAAAATGGCAAATGTTATTACACATTACCATTTTCAATGAGATACATTAATTTCTTTGACAACACTGTGAGATGGAATGGTAAAGATGTGTCAGAACAATGTATGCCCATAGCATATCCGAAATCAATGCCAAGACATGTGGCAAGAACTGGAAATATGCCAACCAACTGCAAAGAGATTTAGAAGCATGGCTAATATTGACAACAGGACTGCTTAAATTAATCTTTGCATAGAGAACTTTCGTTTTCAATAGAATTTTACCCTTTTAAAAAAGGACATTAATTTTTAAGTATCTTGCCTTAAGCAGACGATTTTATTTGTAACACCTAACAACTAAGCATTGTTCTAGCCTGAACAGAGGACTCATATAGCCAGGGTATATGCACAGAACAATGTGTTTGAATGTTAACTGGAACAATGTGTTTGAATGTTAACTGGAACAATGTGTTTGAATGTTACCTGGAACAATGTGTTTGAATGTTACCTGGAACAATGTGTTTGAATGTTAACTGGAACAATGTGTTTGAATGTTAACTGGAACAATGTGTTTGAATGTTAACTGGAACAATGTGTTTGAATGTTAACTGGAAATAAACATAAAAATTAAGTTAAAATAAAAAACAACAACACATATTGTTTGGAACAAGACAATATTAAAGAACCTTTAATATTTTGTTTTTCTAAGTAAAGTTTAAAGTTTGTTTTGTTTTACAACACCACTAGAGCACATTGATTAATTAATTATCAGCTATTGGACGTCAACATTTGGTCATTCTGACTTGTAGTCATCAGAGGAAACCTGCTACATATTTCTATTAGCAGCAAGGGATCTTTTATATGCACTTTCCTATAGAAAGGAAAGCACAGTTGAATGGATCCACTGAGGTGGTTTGATCCTGTGATGCAAGTACCTTAGACAAGCGCTCAACCAACTTTAAGTGAAATCCTGCCCCGTTTTTCTA
Source organism: Gigantopelta aegis (assembly GCF_016097555.1). Classification (NCBI taxonomy): domain Eukaryota; kingdom Metazoa; phylum Mollusca; class Gastropoda; order Neomphalida; family Peltospiridae; genus Gigantopelta; species Gigantopelta aegis. The sequence goes on from NC_054704.1 coordinate 101,722,576, forward strand.
AATCAGTGATCCAATTCAAGACACTATTGCAGTGAATTAATTCTCCAAATCTGTTATCTGCCAAATCTCTTGTATATAATGTATTTTAACATGTATACAGTATGATGACTGAACTATGCAAGTGAAGAGATACAGTGGCAGTGCAAATACACCAATCTGTTGGGCAACAGCCTAAAAACAGTTAACTGTTTGTTGTACCACGCTTTGGTGTCAGGTCCCTTTGATTTTACCCGTGGTGTATCCCATAGTCTGACCTAAATTTTAGCGATTGCTGAATGGCTGAAGAAAGTTACGCCTACAGGTCACATATAGTTCAGCAGGAAGTAAATTGGAACATTGTTTTAAAAAGTAGCACTTTCTCTAACATTACTAATAAAGCTACAATATAAATCTGTAATGGGGGCATGGTACAAGCTAGTTACATCATCCTTTTCCCGAGAGATTTGTCTAGATAGACCACGGTTATTGTGGCCATTGAGCGGCCGCAAAAAACATGGTCTAACTAGACAAATCTCTTGGAAAAGGATGATGTAACTATAACTTATAACTTGTAACTTGACTACCTGGGAAAGATTGTCTCAACACACTTCTTTGACTCGGCCAATAAATCATAACCAACTGAAACAGAAGATCATAACGGGTTGTACTAAAATTGGTTCTTGCCATCATCATGTAAAAATATGGGGCCAATGTCACAAAATATTGTAAGTGTTGTATCCTAAATGTCTGCAACTAGTAGTTATACCAGTCAAATGTTTACACGTGTTTGGCATAGATATCTGCAACTAGTAGTTATACCAGTCAAACGTTTACACGTGTTTGGCATAGATATCTGCAACTAGTAGTTATACCAGTCAAACGTTTACACGTGTTTGGCATAGATATCTGCAACTAGTAGTTACAGTATACCAGTCAAACATTTACACGTGTTTGGCATAGATATCTGCAACTAGTAGTTATACCAGTCAAACGTTTACACGTGTTTGGCATAGATATCTGCAACTAGTAGTTATACCAGTCAAACGTTTACACGTGTTTGGCATAGATATCTGCAACTAGTAGTTATACCAGTCAAACGTTTACACGTGTTTGGCATAGATATCTGCAACTAGTAGTTATACCAGTCAAACGTTTACACGTGTTTGGCATAGATATCTGCAACTAGTAGTTACAGTATACCAGTCAAACATTTACACGTGTTTGGCATAGATATCTGCAACTAATAGTAGTCAAACGTATACCAGTCAAAACGTTTACACGTGTTTGGCATAGATATCTGCAACTAGTAGTTATACCAGTCAAACGTTTACACGTGTTTGGCATAGATATCTGCAACTAGTAGTTATACCAGTCAAACGTTTACACGTGTTTGGCATAGATATCTGCAACTAGTAGTTATACCAGTCAAACGTTTACACGTGTTTGGCATAGATATCTGCAACTAGTAGTTATACCAGTCAAACGTTTACACGTGTTTGGCATAGATATCTGCAACTAGTAGTTATACCAGTCAAACGTTTACACGTGTTTGGCATAGATATCTGCAACTAGTAGTTATACCAGTCAAACGTTTACACGTGTTTGGCATAGATATCTGCAACTAGTAGTTACAGTATACCAGTCAAACATTTACACGTGTTTGGCATAGATATCTGCAACTAGTAGTTATACCAGTCAAACGTTTACACGTGTTTGGCATAGATATCTGCAACTAGTAGTTATACCAGTCAAACGTTTACACGTGTTTGGCATAGATATCTGCAACTAGTAGTTATACCAGTCAAACGTTTACACGTGTTTGGCATACAAACTATTACATGAGTGGCCATTAGATATATCTTACATCAAGTTGTTTAAAAATGTATCCAAATAGCGAAAATGAATTGGATACGTTTTTAAATAACAAGTTGTAAGATAAATGGTATCTAATGGACACGAATGTAGTATTCTATTTCTTACATATCTTTAGAAAACAGTTTTAAAATAAATTTTAAAGTCTTTTGCAACTAAAACCTATGTATGGCCCTAGTGCTTATAGTTAACTTGTGCATCACAGAAAAGTCAATTCCAGGTTAACTTGTACATCACAGAGTGATTGATTTGACCACACTGTTTTTTCAATGGCTGGTATGGCATATTGATCATCACCTAGGAGCAGCCAGTTGTATGTCTTTAAAATGTTATCGCATGTATGTGTGTTAACACTATATGTATTATCAAATATATTTCACACACAAAATTACATCATTATGGAAGATGGAGCATTTTAACGACAAAAAAAATTGAAATATGTATACTTAAAATATATACGAGTTGAACTGTTAGTACTAATAAGAATTGTGGTTTACTCGTAGATTTACATTTATGTGCAAAACTAGGCTTACGATGTTTCGTCAAATTGGGCCATGATGATATTTTTATTTGTTTAGCAGCATAGTAATATGTATTACATATAAATATAATTCTGAATTTGGTATAATAATAATTATTTACCTCATTAATGTTCTTGTATGCAGTATAGGAGGTAGAAATTCAAAGAAATATAAGATTTCTACAGAAACATTTTCATAATTTGGTAATGCTTTATTTACTAAGTAGATGTTAGTAGGAATACAGATCACTTTTTTATTATCTTGATTTTTGGGGCATTAAAAAAGTCAGAGCTAAGTTATTTTTCAATATGAGTGTCCTTACCACTAAAATATTGAGCTGGATAACAGAAAATCACATGGTACCATGAAGGTTTATAATTTAGGGCATTTAATTGGTACTTTAATTGCTATGACCTTAAACCTTAGCAATTCTCAGACTGTTTGGTCTCTAACGAAGGACAAAAAGGTGATTATTCTTGAAGCAATTCAAAAGCAGCAACAACAGCTGCCTGATGCTCACTAATGAACACTTTAACGGTATATCATTAAACAACATCTTTATTCAACGATTTTAGATTTGTCTTATTCAATTTTCTTTCCTTTACAAAGTTAGAGCTGTAAATTAAAAGACTGATTATATTTTTGCAGATTCACTGTGCTCTGAAGTATTACATTTGAACGTAACTAAGTGGACATGTCACATCACATAATAAGGCAATATATAACAAGTAAATTTAATATTCCCAGTAGAGTTTACATATTTCAAGTCATTTATTGATCCATTTTCAAAATGTGCCTTTTCCTATTCTTCACTTCATTCCGCAGGTGCTAATTCTGTTAGGAAAAGTCAAAAGTTCCTCCGGGATTTATATTGGAATATAATTGTATTGGAAGGAACAGACAAATCTGAGAGCAGTGCTGTGAATGGTAATAAGATTGCCTGGCATTTAAGTGTGACAAGAGTCCTGCTACTGTGCTGACCAGACATAATAGTTTATCTTATCAGTATCGGCACTTTATTACAACAGCTGGTGAATGCAGACTAATTCAGCTGCAATACAGATAGCCAAACGGTTACAGAGGATTTCATTTAGTATTGATTGCAGCTCTATCATGGATTGACAAGATTACATGCCCTCGTGATCATCTTCCAAATTCATTCCATTTTAATCTAAGCTATTGAGGATGAAGATTTTCAGAGTTTTTTCAGTAAAGATCATTATCTTGGAGATTTGGCAGACAAGAAATGGTGCCTAACATCATAGCACGTTGATATACAGAAGTTCCTGAAAAGCGAAATGAGCACGGAAGGTGTTACTTCATTAAGCTCTATAGGAATCGTAGACGATACAAAAAATTGTCTGACACAAAAATCCTCAATGATCAAACGATGCATTAAGTACTGAAGTTGAGAGCATGGGATGAATTTTTTTAACAAGATGCACACTGAGATCAGTCCAGTCACTGGCCGAGAGACGGTTCAAGATATGAACTGTCAGTATAAAAAGCCAAACACCAGACAAATGGGATAAGATGAGGTAGGATGTGTCTCAGTGGTAGAGATTGGCGGAGGTGTGAGGGGCCATAGGGCAGATCACCCTCTATTGACTCTGATTTCCCTCATCTCAACCCATGTCACATGTCTGGTAAATAAAAAGCTATGGTATGTACTCAGGTTCTGAACAGATTAGGCCCTTTTAAGGGCCCCTATTGGCAACCTAGGGAGATACCTCAACACCAACTAGGTCCACTTAACGTGCTACTCTCGACATACTAAATTCCAAAACTATATGTAGCTCCCTTTTTTACCTTTTGACAGGACCGTTCAAAATTGCACACAACTTCCTTAATAAAAATGTGCACCATTTTCTCTTTGGCTATAATCCTATGGGACATTCCAAATTCCACAGCACCAAACCACCCTCTGCTTGTTACCAGCCCCGGTTGGCGTTCCCCCCTCCCCACCCTACCCCTTTCCTGTCCTGGATGGAGTAGCTGGCCGAGACCGGCACCTGTTCCTAGGACAGGTGTGTGCTACAACAGCTTGTTCTAAATGTGCACGTTAAACACTCCGTCCTGACCTGACCCATGTCACAGGCCTGGTAAATAAACGGTTACAGTATGTACTCAGGTATTTTCATATTCAACCCATGTCACAGGCCTGGTAAATAAACGGTTACAGTATGTACTCAGGTATTTTCATATTCAACCCATGTCACAGGCCTGGTAAATAAACGGTTACAGTATGTACTCAGGTATTTTCATATTCAACCCGTGTCACAGGCCTGGTAAATAAAGGGTTACAGTATGTACTCAGGTATTTTCATATTCAACCCGTGTCACAGGCCTGGTAAATAAACGGTTACAGTATGTACTCAGGTATTTTCATATTCAACCCGTGTCACAGGCCTGGTAAATAAACGGTTACAGTATGTACTCAGGTATTTTCATATTCAACCCGTGTCACAGGCCTGGTAAATAAAAGGTTATGGTATGGTATGTACTATCTCGATTACAGGAAACTTCATATGTAAGATCATGAAAAATACCTTGCTGTTTTTTTCAGGAAGAGTAATGCAAAGTAGGTTCCATCTACATCTCAACCAAAGAGCTGTAATTTAAAGCTGTAAGAGGTGTTCACAAATTTCCCTCTCCCATCTAGTTCTGTTCCGGGACAAGCCCCTGGCTATACAGAGACAGGCCCCGGGACAGACATGCTCAAAACTCTAGTGGTATATGAGCATGTAAAAATTATTTGCACTCCCACTCCCATCTAGTGTTTGATATATAATTGGTGTTGTCATAATCAACAACTGTGTGCCTGGCTACAGAGTGTGCAAGCAAGCACATAAGAATTTCATTATAGCCAATTTATTTATGCAAATATAATATTATGTGGGATCAATGAATTTATTATTTATAACAAATGAATGTAAATATAGCAAAGGTATCAAATGAATTCCATGCTTTGTTGCTATCAGATAGATGGATGGACAGACAGATAGACATTAAGAATAGATGGATAACCTTAACACTTCATGCATCATTGGTCACAGGGGAATTACACATTCTTTCACAGAAATTACTGTAATAATTATTCTATCTGAATCACACGAATGTTATTAGGAGCTAAATAGCAGAAAGAAAATGAGGTTTTAATGTCTTTCCACATAAATTCATGTAATAATAGGTAATCTGAGCTGCGTCTACAAATTAATTAAGAAGCTTTTGTGATGACCGACTGCCCGCTGATAACAGTAATCAAGCTGAATGGTGCAACTATTTTCATACATTCCAACAAAACGAGTAATCACCAATAGATTAGTTCTGTTAAATAGTACTGCATAGACTAGCTGTAACCTGATCAAAATACTACACACATGGACAACTACAACAAAGTGAAAATTAGGAGTGGACTTGAATAGTATCACCTGTACCATGAACCATGGTAAAAGATTAATATTAGTGATGAAACTCAATTTGCTGATGAAATTGCAGTGGTATAAAGTGATAAAAGGTAGTTTGTGAATCACAATGCTAGTGGTAAATGAAACTGGAAATGAAGTATGAATACATGAATCCCACAAGTCAATACAGTGAAAGGTGTTTAAGCATGTTCGTTATTAAATGACAATTGGCTTAACATTCAGTAAACTTCTTCTCATTACTATATTAGATTTTTGAAAGGTATAAAGATATAAAAATTCCTTTATATACAATGTTATATAACACAAATTTAGATCTCAATTTTCAAAATATTTTGAATGATATACAAGAAAACAATAGTACTTGGGACATTCTGTGTCAAATCGATCACTTTTAGGGCTGATCCTCACAGATTTCAATAAAATTTGGTATACTTATATAGTGAAAAAAATCTCTGAATAAAATTTTTATACTATCTCAATTAATCATCAATATTGTTATCTCTAGCTGTTATTGGTGATGATATATTGTTGAGGGTCACGGTCAAAGGTAAAACAAATTGGGGGCGGGGGGGGGGGGGGGGGGGGGGGGGGGGGGGAGGGTAACATTTGAAAATTTTGCATTCATAAATTTTATTTGTCTATTCAAAGGCCTTTAAAAAACATTTGAATGTCTTCTCAACCTCAGTTAATAAAATAATTACAGTCTTTTGAAAATGGATAGTACTCCCAACGAGATCAAATTTCAACAACCTGTATCTTGAAGACTAACTGAGCTAGAAGTTTAAAATTATGGTTCAGAAGTTTTTTCACCAACAACTAGAAGTGTACCAAATTTCATTGAAATCTTAGAGGGTTGTTTACTGAAGTCTTGGAGCACTTTGATGTATCACTTACTAAAATGATGTCCGATGCTATTTTGTTTTATTTTACTACTTTTATATGCTTTTTTATTTTTCTAATGAAAATCTTGTACATAATATTTATCATTTAGAACCGGCCTCGGTGGCGTTGTGGCAGGCCATCGGTCTACAGGCTGGTAGGTACTGGGTTCGGATCCCAGTCGAGGCATGGGCTTTTTAATCCAGATACCGACTCCAAACCCTGAGTGAGTGCTCCGCAAGGCTTAATGGGTAGGTGTAAACCACTTGCACCGACCAGTGATCCATAACTGGTTCAACAAAGGCCATGGTTTGTGCTATCCTGCCTGTGGGAAGCGCAAATAAAAGATCCCTTGCTGCCTGTCATAAAAGAGTAGCCTATGTGGCGACAGCAGGTTTCCTCTAAAAAACAGTGTCAGAATGACCATATGTTTGATGTCCAATAGCCGATGATAAGATAAAAAATCAATGTGCTCTAGCGGCGTCATTAAATAAAACAAACAAACAAACTTATCATTTAGAAGAGAACAACAGACTTGACAACTGTTGGCTGTGCATGCTCATGACAATTGGTTCCCATGGGACAGAATATGCCAACCTTTCACAATTAAACACTTGATAGTATCATTTTGCACAGCCATTCATGAATGCCTGCCATGATAAAATCAATCAACCAACCATTTGACTCGTGATTACATCCACTGAACGTTCAAACACGTCTGTCTTGGGCACATTCTCTGAATTTCCCTGCGGATGTGTCCAAGACAGGTGTGTTTGAAAGTCCAGTAAGCTCACTTCTGTGCCGGTTAGAGATTTGTCAAACCAGAATTAGCTGACAGGGTATATTCAACTAATATCAGCCTTGGTGGCATCGTAGTTAGGCCATCGGTCTACAGGCTGGTAGGTACTGGGTTTGGATCCCAGTCAAGGCATGGGATTTTTAATCCAGATACCGACTCCAAACCCTGAGTGAAAAAAAAGAAGTAAAGTTTGTTTTATTTAACGATGCCGCTAGAGCACATTGATTTTTATACTGGTCGGTGCAAGTGGTTTACACCTACCCATTGAGCCTTGCGGAGCACTCACTCAGGGTTTGGAGTCAGTATCTGGATTAAAAAGCCCATGCCTCGACTGGGATCCGAACCCAGTACCTACCAGCCTGTAGACCGATGGCCTGCCACGATGCCACCGAGGCCGGTAAACCCTGAGTGAGTGCTCAATGGGTAGGTGTAAATCACTTGCACCGACCAATGATCCATAATTGATTCCACAAAGGCTATGGTTTGTGCTATCCTGCCTGTGGGAAGGGCAAATAAAAGATCCCTTGTTGCCTGTTGTAAAAGAGTAGCCTATGTGGCAACAGCGGGTTTCCTCTAAAAAAACAGTGTCAGAATGACCATATGTTTGACGTCCAATAGGCTATGATAAGATAAAAAATAAATGTGCTCTAGTGGCATCGTTAAATAAAACAAACTTTACTTTTACTTTATTCAACTAACACAACAGTTAGACAGTGGGCTCCATTCTGTGTAGGTTAGAGATTTATCAAACCAGAACTAGCTGGGAGGGGACAGCAATGGTATATTCAACTAACACAACAGTTAGACAGTGGGCTCCATTCTGTGTAGGTTAGAGATTTATCAAACCAGAACTAGCTGGGAGGGGACAGCAATGGTATATTCAACTAACACAACAGTTAGACAGTGGGCTCCATTCTGTGTAGGTTAGAGATTTATCAAACCAGAACTAGCTGGGAGGGGACAGCAATGGTATATTCAACTAACACAACAGTTAGACATGTACTTATATTCTTTTACATCATTTAATCAAAAATCAAGACAAAATTATACACAGTGTAAATTTCAGTATTTATTGAACTCTCATAGTAATACATAATTGGAAAAAATATATAGCATATTACACATTTCGTTCTCGTGCATTATACATGATTTTTTTTCTCTATCAAGTCCAAGTTTGTGAATACACATATTAACATATCACAGAGTTTAAGTGCTAAAGTACCTTCTATATGCTCTCACTTCCGACAGGTTACTAACCAATGCATAATGGTCAAATGACTGAAGAGTATAGCTAGTGTCTAAAAAAAGAAGAAGGAAACCTTGAAATATCTGCCCCGGGTTGGGTCCCTGGCTTTCCAGAGATCGAACTCCGGGGCAGACCTGCTCGAAACCTCTGTGGTATCTGAGTCTGGGGCAGACCTGCTCGAAACCTCTGTGGTATCTGAGTCCGGGGCAGACATGCTCGAAACCTCTGTGGTATACGAGTCCGGGGCAGACATGCTCGAAACCTCTGTGGTATACGAGTCCGGGGCAGACATGCTCGAAACCTCTGTGGTATACGAGTCCGGGGCAGACATGCTCAAAACCTCTGTGGTATACGAGTCCGGGGCAGACATGCTCGAAACCTCTGTGGTATACGAGTCCGGGGCAGACATGCTCGAAACCTCTGTGGTATACTGAGTCCGGGGCAGACATGCTCGAAACCTCTGTGGTATCTGAGTCCGGGGAGACATGCTCGAAACCTCTGTGGTATATGAGTCCGGGGCAGACATGATCGAAACCTCTGTGGTATATGAGTCCGGGGCAGACATGCTCGAAACCTCTGTGGTATATGAGCCTGTTAAAAACCTCTGTGGTATATGAGTCTGGGGCGGACATGCTCGAAACCTCTGTGGTATATGAGCCTGTTCAAAACCTCTATGTATATGAGCCTGCTCAAAACCTCTGTGGTATATGAGCCTGTTCGAAACCTCTGTGGTGTATGAGGCTGTTCGAAACCTCTGTGGTATATGAGCCTGTTCAAAACCTCTATGTATATGAGCCTGTTCGAAACCTCTGTGGTATATGAGTCTGTTCAAAACCTCTATGTATATGAGCCTGTTCAAAACCTCTGTGGTATATGAGCCTGTTCAAAACCTCTATGTATATGAGCCTGTTCAAAACCTCTGTGGTATATGAGCCTGTTCAAAACTCTATGTATATGAGCCTGTTCGAAACCTCTGTGGTATATGAGCCTGTTCAAAACCTCTGTGGTATATGAGCCTGTTCAAAACCTCTGTGGTATATGAGCCTGTTCAAAAGTTATGCAGTGCAAACCTTGAATGACTTGTACTCTGTGCTTGGTGTGACAGGAAATGTCATTATGCAATGCAAACCTTGAATGACTTGTACTCTGTGCTTGGTGTGACAGGAAATGTCATTGTAAAATCCTACATCACAGAAAATCTTTATGCTTCACATTGTAAAAGTAAATGTCTGCGAAGTAAACAATGTACACTGAACATTGAAGGTCATTGAGATAGAATTGAACAATAGTAATCAAGCAGTTGCCGGTCATTTCATACTTGGGTAACTGAATGTTAGAGCTTAGAAAATGAAACAAGATATTATAGAAAATGTCAAAACAAAACGAGTTAACAAAGCGAAAATGGCTGCTTTTCCAGAACTAGACAAGGAACTGATTGATTGGGTGGCAGAAAGACGAATGGCTGGAGTCTGTGTCAGTACATCTGACATACGTACAAAGGCTCTCATCATCACCACGAACAAAGACATGACCCATACAACATTTAAGACATCTGTAAAACTGGTGCATCCATTTCATGAAATGACATTATTTGACACTTCATCACAAAACTCATACTGCCTAGAAACTGCCAAAAGAATTGGAAGCACCGTTACAATAATTTCAAAAGTTTATTATCCACAATAGAAAGATATATAGAGCCAAATCTGTAATGCCTATCAGACACAACTAACATTTAACATTACTACAATAAAACAGTTCATTGCTATGGTAGAAAAAAATGTCAACATAAAAACAAAAACAAGCTGTAACCCATTCTTACCACTGGGATTGTTTAGAAGGGAGTATGATGGCTTTATAAAATATGACTACCAAAAATATAGCCACATCTATGTTAACCCGTTTCCTGCCATTGACTTGTATACACGTCAAGCGTCATCACAATGACGTCTCTTTGCATTGTTTTCATTTAAAAATTGTTTTCTAAATTAATTGTTGACATTTTTGTCCAAAAAAAAGTAAGAAAATGTCAATAAATAGTCTTAGAATGACATATCCAAATATTTGCTAAATTGTTGTACATCTTATGTTTTATTTTAAAACAAAAAATACCCGTCAAATGGCACGTGCTATTGTTTGTTATGGTTTCTTGTTTTTTGGTAACGATTTCTTTTCTCTCTACAAAGTTGTCATAATATACTATTATATATGAACTACATTATGACAGTTGCATTAAAATAGAACAAGTATCACTTTTAATGCCTAAAAAAAGGTACAAACACAATCAAATAGTTGTAATCCGACGGCATAAACAGTCATCGAAAAGCGCCATTTCCCTATTTCTATTTATAAACAACAGGTCATGTGACAGCACATTTCCCGCCATACAATTTGACAGCAGTAGTATACATTGCTTGCATGTGCTGCTAACTGTTTTCATTAATAATTACAACGTGGTTACTTATACTACAGCAGACGATATTCTAACTAGCTACATGTATGTTTGCTTGAACAGTTACGTCGACTATATGATCAAATACGTACATGTGCTCGGTGTTCATCGTTGTTTTGTTGTGTGTTGTTTTTCTGCCAGTTTTTCCTTTTTCCTTTTCATCATGACATATTACATTCACATTGGTATTAATCACTATTGAGTGGATATATATTTGTTTTCATTTTTTTTTAATGAATTACAAACAATAGGTTAAGAATATCTTCTGAACTAGTCTGGGGAATACCTTGACCTACATTATTTTCAATAACCAATCACAAAACATTCTCGCTGGGTGTCACACAGTGAATGTTTTGTAATTATGTTTGTATGGTGGATGACAATTTTTTAAAAATCAGGCATGTGTGCTGGGATTTTAGGTAGGGGCATCTGGAGAGCGAAGTTTATAGGGGATATGTATTGAATTTGGTTTTGGTTTTTTAATCTGCTCGAGCAGGGACCGAAAAGGGTGCAAAAAAATCCAGAAAGCATTATAAAAACTTAAAGAAAATGCTCTTCTTAACCATTTAAGGAGTTTTAGACTATTAACAACTCAGTTGCCCTCCCCCCACCCCCAAACATAAAATCCTAGCTATGGCCCTGGGCATAGGCCTAAGCCTACGGGCTCTCATTTTTGTTGGGGTTGCAGGCAGATTTCTGCCAGAGTTGAACGAAAATCCCTGAATCTGGATAACAACAATTATTCATATTAGCTTTACTGCCAAACAGCAGGGCCTCAGCTAACGGGTAGAGGCAATGATGTATGTGTTTTATTTTTTATTTAACGACACTGATTTATTAATCATCGGCTATTGGATGTCAAACATTTGGTAATTGGACATACTAGTAGTCTTAGAGAGAAAACCCCCTACATTTTTCCATTAGTAGCAAGGCATCTTTTATATACACCATCCCAAAGACAGGATAGTACATACCATGGCCTTTGATATACCAGTCATGGAGCACTGGCTGGAACGAGAAATAGCCCAGTGAGCCCACCGATGGGAATCAATCCCAAACCAACTGTGCTTTACCACTGGGCTGCATCCCGCCCCTGGTGCGGGAGGAATGCATTGGGGGGGGGGGGGGAGAGAGGGGGGGGGGTTTGTTGTTAAAATAATAGAAAAATAATTTATTGATACTGATGTTTTAAGTATGTAACCTCCCAGAAATGACCGCAAAATGGTGTCTTGCACCTTCCATGCTCATTGGTTCATTGTTTAAATCCTAGTTACAGCCCTGAACAGCTATATAGGGTTGCAAATGAATCACTACATATTTTTACATGGATTACAACTAATATTGTGTCAGAGTAAAATGATGGAAATACATCGTGAAAAGGTTTTAGGCCAGCTCATTTGCCCGAAATGCTATACCTGGATAGTATTCAAATAATATATAAAGGCAAATAGATGAACAGTGTATATAATTTGTGAATGTGCTCTAGGTGGAGATGGAGTTCACAACAGTTATATAGAAATTGCATATCCGTGAATTTGATCATTCTACCACTCTCCTAAGGGTGGGGCACAGATAGGGGAAAATTAAGCCAATTGTCGTGTCCAGGAATACCATAAAAATATAAATTTTGCGAATTTCGTTAATGTTGTGTCCCCTGTCACCCCCCTCCCCTCAGGTAGGAGACAAATCTATCATATAGACAAATGCATTTAAACTATTATGTCTTCCAACCAAATTTATTTGGAAAACCCAAAACCATAAATTTTGTCATTTTAATCCCCCAAGAAAAATGGGTGCCCCACACTCCATGTGTTTGGTAGTTGTGGTCAGCAATTTACTCAGGTGACCATTTAGATCTATTTTGTATCATGCATAGGTGTTCAACACTTGATACACATTATGTATACGGTACATATTTAATTAGGGCTCACAGGGCTTGATGTTTGTTTCTTTGGGTTTAAAACATTTTTTAGGTGAATGAACATTTTACTTCTTTTTTTTACAATTGTAACCGTGTGAAGCACTATTGCAAGTATCTTGTGTCACAATAAATTACTGAAATGCATAAAATACTTTTTACTATTTCTATTATTCTAATATCAGTGTTCAGGGTTTCTGCCAGAGGGTATGAAGGGTAAAATTATGTACCCTAAAATCTTGGGAATGAATGGATACGTTTTAATAATTTTTAGAATGATTATAGTAAGATAGCTGCTGCTTAAAGTTTGTACATGAAATACAGTGTCCAATTTCAAAAGATTCCAAACCCCATAGCCACCTAGTAGCAGCAGTTATGATCTGGAGTTTTCAAGTACCCTCAAATTATTGATTACTGGTGTCCTTTACTTTTGACCTTATGACCCAAAAGTTGTATGCACACAGCAAATAGTTTCCAGTTTTACATACCTTACCATGGTAACAATAGTTTGCATTGGTTACCATGGTAACAGTTTCGATCTGGGTACCATGGTAACATATAGTTTTAAACTGGTTACCATGGTAACAGAATTAATAAGCTTCAGATATCTTTTCTACAGGCATAGTACAATTATGTCACTATACATGTACATTCTTGTTTTTTCTCAGTCCTTGAAAATGATATTTTTTTAGAAATTTGTTTTCTGTTATGCATTGGTTACCTTGGTAACATAATTCACAATTTTCACACTTCTCTTGTAAACAGCTGGGAGCTTATTATTACATCATTATACAATGATTTGTATTCAAATAAATTCATTTAAAACATTTCATATGGGAAATGGTTCCTCTTTTTGCATTGGTTACCATGGTAACAGAATTAATAATGTTCATTTGAAAATGACAGGAAGTGAAAGGGCATATACCTTTTTTTAAATCTTGTGTCATTTGACAAACTATATAAAGTAATAGAGATAGTATACATACTTTTAGTGTCTATGTAATGTTGGACACAATGTCCACAAGTTACAAAAATGTGTTGATGGTAGTATGTGCATTTGACCCTATTATTCAAAAACAAAATTGGCTGTCTACTTAATTCTTTTTCTAAATCAAGTAGTATGGTTAATAGATCACACCATAGACTTAAATTAAAAGCAAAATATTAATTTTAAATTAAAGTTTTCATAATTATTAATAAAAAATAGTATATTGAAAGTTGCAGCTGTTGCCATGGTAACATAAATAATATAACTGACTATAAAATGTTAGCGTTATGTAGGTGGATATTCTTAGTATATATGTGTATAATTTCATGCTGAAATGTCAACTGATTTTAATAATATTACCAGAAATGTATAATAGTTAATGTTAGAAATTATGTTCATAATTTACAAAAAATGCGTTGATAGCCGAATGCACATCTGAGCCTATTTTTCAGAAAAACCGTGGTTGTCGACTTAATGTTTTCTTTACATCAAGCAGTATGGTTAACAGATCACAGCATAGATTTAAATTTAAAAAAAAGAAGTTTTTAATTAAAGTTTTCATAATTATTAATGAAAATATGGTATACTGAAATTTGCAGGTGTTGCCATGGTAACATAAATAATATAACCGACTATAAAATATTATCGTTACGTAGGTGGATATTCTTAGTATATTTGTGTGTAATTTCATGCTGAAATGTCAACTGATTTTAATAATATTACCAGAAATGTATAATAGTTAATGTTGGACATTATCTTCATAATTTACAAAAAAAAGCGTTGATGACAGTATGTGCATTGCACCCTATTATTCTGAAATAAATGGCAGTCTGCTTAATTTTTTCTTCAAATCAATCACTATGCTTAATAAATCACAGCATACACTTAAATTAAAAGAAAAATAGTAGTGTTTTATTCATGTTTTCTTAATTATTAAAGGGACATGCCCTAGTTACAGCTAGTTGTTAACCATTACGGCGTTGTTTTTCACTATTAAACCCATTTTTTCACAAATAAAATTGCACTTTACTTACATTTTATTATTTAGAATACACATTTCCATTCACCTGAAGTGCTTTTTGGTAATCCTGGTAATCCTGATGTTTGTAAAACCACGAAATCCATTTTTTGTATTTCTTAAAAAGCCACGTGCACTCGAGAAAAAAACGTTAAGCAAGCGAGGTCCAATCTATTTTTAGAGGGAATCTTCCTGTGTAAACGTCACAGATGTTGGTATACCACGTGACCGTTATCATTTTGGTTCGGTTTGTTTTCTCGTGCACGGTTCGCGCACTCAACATCCGATTTGTTGTCGTTTGCTTGTTGTTCATTTGTGAGATTTATCTTCACAGTTCGTGAACATTTTCAGTAACAATAAAGTTCAAACAAGTAAGTGTCTCAATACAAAACGTTACAAACCCTTAAAACCAATAATTTTGCTAAGTCTTACGATATCTGGAGAGGGGATACAACCAGGACAGAACAGTTGGAACATGTCCAGGAGAGGTGAAAGGAACGCACCCCAAGTCTGTGCGCACTCTGTGAAATTTTGTCGTGATGTAGGCATTGTTGTGCTTCGAGCGACATCTACCAGTGACATCAGAATACTAACTTTCAAAATTATTTCAAGCAATTGGGACATGGGGATTCCCATGGTATTTATCGATATAAAACCTGCTTTTTCACTCCATTTGATAAAAATGTGATCTAAGTGTGTTACAGGTTTGTAGATTAACCAAATTATAATTTATTTTCGCTGGATGGAACTAGGGCGTGTGGCTTTAATGAAAAAATTGTATATTGAAATTTGCAGCTGTTGCTATGGTAACATAGATAAAATAACCATCTACAAAATGCTATCATTACGTAGGTGGATCATTATGGTATATATGGGTGTAATTTCATGTTAAAATGCCCATCGATTTTAATAAAATTACTAGAAATGTAGAACAGGTGAAAATTCTTTAAATTTAGCAAAAAGAATGCGGAAGGATAAGGGTTAAGTGACAAAGATGGCAACTTCCACTGCTGTTGCATTTATGGAATTCATCTTTGTACACAATATTTAGCAAGATGTTGACTGGACCGGAGTGCAAAAAGATCTTTGCAAAGTGCGGCATTGATGAAGTACAGAGACAGTTCAAGGTAAAGTTTGTTTTGTTTAACAACACCACTAGAGCACATGGATTTATTAATCATCATCTATTGGATGTCAAACATTTGGTAATTTTGACATATAGTTTTACAGAGGAAACCTGCTACATTTTTCCATTAGTAGCAAGGGATCTTTTATATGCACCATCCCACACACAGGATAGTACATACCACAGCATTTGAAATACCAGTCATGATGCACTGGCTGAAACGAGAGTTAATATAGATAGTAATACTAATAAAACAACCAGATTTATTATTATGCTTGCCAGAACAGCTGGTAAGGCAGATGATTTGAAATAGGATAGGCCTAGCAGTACACAGGCTTTTTTCTAAACACTATGTTCTTTCTAAACAATGTTTTATTTACACAAAAAAATGTTTTTAATGTCTTTATTGAATTACTCTTTGACATCCAGAAGACGTTTTTTTTATTTTTTTATTGGTGTATTGTTGAACAAATTTCATTTATTCATTATTGAATTAGAATGGGGATAACTATGATGTATTTGACAATTTGCAGATGTCATTGCCGTTATACAGTCGCAAATATCCATTTTACCGCCTTCTCTTTGTATCACTGGTAAAACTTAATTTTTTATAATAAAACCAATATTTCTATAAATGTTCAAATACAACATAGCTATCCCCTAATTCTGCGAAAATGGAATGAATTGTTGAAAACTGGTAAAATGATGTTCACAGCAACAGTAACAACGAAACATGCTGAGCTGTCTGAATTTTACCCACAGACTGACAACCCCTGGATTAGAATTAACATGTAGTAAATTCTTTTTTAAAAATTCTGCGTTTCTAATGCCATGGGGTGGAATGAAGCCAAATGGTAAAGCGTTTGCCTGTTAGTCTTCTAAGAATGGACCCCGTCGGGCTACTTCTCATTCCAGACAGTGCTCCACAACAGGTCTTAAAAAAGGCTTGTGGTATCCTGTCTGTGCGTTGCTGCACAAAACAGATCTCTGCTGCTAATTGGTCGCTTTTCCTTTTAGCCAAAATGCTATTTCAAGGCAATACTGTTTATAAACTTGAAATACTAGCCTTTATTGAAAATGAAGAAATATGTAATATCATCTCTTGATATTTGACTTCTACTTGGCAAAACATTTTTTGTCTGGCTTTAACTTGACTTTATTAAATAAAACACATTACATCTTCCTTCACCTCAACTGAACACAGAGCTGATTTAGTGCAAGGTAACCCTAAAGCCGACCCACCATACCTCAACTGAACACAGAGCTGACTTAGTGCACGGTAATCCTAAAGCCGACCCACCATACCTCAACTGAACACAGAGCTGATTTAGTGCACGGTAACCCTAAAGCCGACCCACCATACCTCAACTGAACACAGAGCTGATTTAGTGCAAGGTAACCCTAAAGCCGACCCACCATACCTCAACTGAACACGGCTGATTTAGTGCAAGGTAACCCTAAAGCCGACCCACCATACCTCAACTGAACACAGAGCTGATTTAGTGCAAGGTAACCCTAAAGCTGACCCACCATACCTCAACTGAACACAGAGCTGATTTAGTGCAAGGTAACCCTAAAGCCGACCCACCATACCTCAACTGAACACGGCTGATTTAGTGCAAGGTAACCCTAAAGCCGACCCACCATACCTCAACTGAACACGGCTGATTTAGTGCAAGGTAACCCTAAAGTCGACGCACCATACCTCAACTGGGAACTATGTAATCAGCCAGCTATATGTTGCTCCTTAACATTCTGCAGGCAGCGTGATTAACACTTGATTACCCTGCAAGTCTGGCTTATTACAGGAAGGGTGTGCAAACTGAATTAGCTTCCTGTCATCCAACTGGGCATCTGCTTTATGCATGGCAGACACATTCTCTGACTGGGACGAATTCTG
Organism: Gigantopelta aegis; assembly: GCF_016097555.1. Taxonomy (NCBI): domain Eukaryota; kingdom Metazoa; phylum Mollusca; class Gastropoda; order Neomphalida; family Peltospiridae; genus Gigantopelta; species Gigantopelta aegis. Next base: position 101,740,702 of record NC_054704.1, read on the forward strand.
TTTCAGGACAATAGGTTTTATGCTAATCTGATCAGTCTGATTTAGATCGGATCCCACTGATTAATCTGATGTTTTCTTTGGTATCTCTTGACAAAACTTTGTCTAATCCCATGTCCGGATGATATTGCATCTATAATTAGTCATCAAAAGCTGGTATAAATTTCTTTTATCAAAATGTGGCGATCAGGCTACCTAACATTCCGTTGTGCTTAGATAAGCAAAATCTTGTACTGGCATGCGAGATTGCATGCATTTCCCATGACACATTTTATAACAAAAACTAATCTCATGTTAAAAAACAAAAGAAAAATAAACTCAACTTATGAAGAGTTTAATTGTAAAAGCAGCATATTTGAGTATATAAACTGGACACAATTCAACAGTAAAACCTGGCAATATTGTCCCCAAAACAGTGAACAAATTATACAATCTTTTGGCTCCCTTGTAAGCCGATTCCCAAAGTTATGAAATATAATTAAGAGTAAAAAAAATTCAACTTATAAGCAAAGATATACGGTAACTAGAAAATGGTCACTCATTTACCAGGTGATTACCACAAGTGAATAAAGTGGAGGAATGTCACATTTGTTACTGTATCTCAGACCACTACCTCCCACGTTCAGCAACGCTAATAGTAATAGTGCTATCTGATGGTAAACATTCAGTACAAGGTCACTGGTCTCCCACAAGGCATGCTCTAATCTACATACATATACAAATATACAATGTTAATCTATCACGTAGCATGAGAAATTCAAAGTACCTCAAGATAAAAATTTAACCACAGTATTCCTCAACATGCCCAATGGTATACTAAAATTTTGAAAAACATACACTCACGAAAAAAAAATCCTGTCCATGTATTGCTTAAGAGTAATGAAGGAAAAATCAAATAATTTCCAAAATATTATTTGTTGGTCATTCACAAACATTATAAGACAATTTGTAAAATTATGGTGAGTTAACACAACATATTTCAAACATTTACAAACTACAATTAGTTTGAGACCATTTTATTTTGTACACATGAAATGTTTTTCACCAAGTATAGTTTAAGTGTTATGCAAACACTAAGGAGATGTATTTGATTGACAACATATGTTAATGCATAAAGAACAAAAAAATCAGAGGAAAATGAATGCAGTAATTTAAGAAAAACTGAAAAATATATTCTTAAAATCTCCCAGCACACCATGTTATACAAAATATACCACAGTATACAGATCTGACTTTGACAAGTGAAATGTTATCTCTGAATTGCTTCACTCTATAAGCTATCTTCAGACAAATTCTTTGTAAGACTTCCTTACATCTGCAGCATTATCTCTGGTTTTATCATTTGCAAACATCTTGAACTTAGTCTCAACTTGTAATGCACTTACTGCACTTGTTTGGCTGTGGTGATTAATCTCTTAACACCAAGTAAAACAAATCTAACGCAATGCAAATGATGTTAGATTTTCTATGAATAGTTGATGTTTAAGTTCGTTTCGTTTTAACAAAATCACAAGGGCACAATGACTGATTAATCATCAGCTACTGGATGTCTAACAATGGATACTTTTGACAGATTGTCTAAGAGGAAACATGCAACATTTGTTAATATAAAACAGTAAAGGCCTTTTGTATATACTTTTGTTAATATAAAACAGTAAAGGCCTTTTGTATATACTTTTGCACAGACAGAACAATGACCTTTGATATGCCAATCATGGGGCACTGATTGGCATGGCGGTAAAACCAATGGGCAACCAATAGGGATCGATCCTAGATAGACCTCATATCAGGCGAGTGCTTTACCTTTGGGCTAAATCCTGACCCATGGATTTAGAAATGCAATATTTTTGTCAACAGAATTTGCTACTTGTCAATTTCAATCCAGGTGTTGGCAATCAATGGGTAAAACTCACACAGCTCAGCAACAAGTCCACCGAGTGGGTTTGATGTTAAGACTCTAAGTACCTCAAGCGAGTGTTCTAGTGACTGAAGTAGATCCAGCCCCGTGAAACCAAGAGATCCATCAGGGTGATACATGTCTTTGGAAAATCAACCTGTGTAGCAGCCTCCATTCACATAAATGGCAAAGGATCGTCTAGCAATCTTCAGACCTATTAACACTAACTGAATCCACCTATAATCTCTGTAACCAGTTATTTCTCAAACATCTCTCCATCTCATCAAGCAAACTAGCAATTTCAGAGAGCCACTTTGGAGCTGTTAACATTTAAAAGGCAGTTTATTACCCACATTCCCAATTCAACCAATTAGTAAGAGATGGCTATTGGTTTCAATTTGCATCTACATTTGTTTTCCAAGTTGTGTTCTCAGAAGGGAAACCTAGAATTATCTCCATTTTAGGAGACTCATTTCCACTATGGACTGGACAACAAAATACATTTTTATTTGTTTATTTTAAGTAAAGATCATCAGTCAATATTTTTAATACCATAGAAAGTCAAACAAGCATTTTGAGAGTACTTCTAGACCAATATATGTCCTCTACCGAGCCCAACAAATGTTCGTATCTTCTAAGTTCAAGGGCCATAACTCTATGAAAAATTAGTAAATTACCATAAAGTCAACCAACATCCTCAAGCAGGAAAACAAACAAACTGGTGGGCATGTAGACCAAAAGTATAAAATAAACAAACTGGTGGGCATGTAGACCAAAAGTATAAAATAAACAAACTGGTGGGCATGTAGGCCAAAAGTATAAAATAAACAAACTGGTGGGCATGTAGACCAAAAGTATAAAATAAACAAACTGGTGGGCATGTAGGCCAAAAGTATAAAATAAACAAACTGGTGGGCATGTAGGCCAAAAGTATAAAATAAACAAACTGGTGGGCATGTAGGCCAAAAGTATAAAATAAACAAACTGGTGGGCATGTAGGCCAAAAGTATAAAATAAACAAACTGGTGGGCATGTAGGCCAAAAGTATAAAATAAGAAATGGCTAGCTGGGCCAAGTCACTGGTTATACCAGAGGCAGGGCCTAGGATTGACATGTCTGAACCTGATGGATATGCATGGACATATGTCAAAACTGTTTGGACTTTGGATTTTGGATAGCAGCAACAGATATGGATACAAGATATTATGTATTTTTTTAAAATGATTTTTATTTTTTTCATTTTATACTTATTTTCATGCTTATATCCAATATGGTTCAAGCATGCTGTCCTGGGCTAAGTTATCTGGGCTGTCTATCCAGGACAGGGGATTAGTATTAGTTGTTAGTGAGAGAGAAGTTGGTGTAGTGGTCTACCCACTGAGTTGTTACACAATACTCTGGGTGGGAGTCAGTACCGGGAAATGAACCCAGTACCTACCCACATAAAATCTGATGGCTTTAAAACTTATTTGTTTCTATGCAAAGAATATAGCAAAAGAAAGAAATGTTTTATTTAACGACTCACTCAACACATTTTATTTAATATTATATAGTGTCAGACATATGGTTAAGGACCACACAGATATTGAGAGAGGAAACCCGCTGTCACTACTTCATGGGCTACTCTTTTCGATTAGCAGCAAGGGATCTTTTATATGCGCCATCCCAGATAGGATAGTACACACCACAGCCTTTGTTACACCAGTTGTGGAGCACTGGCTAAGCGTATAGCAGTCTAAAGAAAAAATGTCCAGAAGACCATAAGACATATACTATAATCATGGAATCACTGAAAGGCCCTACAGGCTGTACTAGCGGAGTCTTGTTCATTGGGGTGCGTGTGGGTGTGGGGTGTGTGTGTGTGTGTGTGTGTGTGTTAACGACACCACTAGAGCACATTGATATATTAATCATCAGCTATTGGATGTCAAACATATGGTCATAGAGGAAACCCACTACGTTTTTTCCATTAGTAGCAAAGGATTTTTTATATGCACCATCGCACAGACAGGATAGCACATACCACGGCCTTTGATACACTAATCGTGGTGCACTGGCTGGAATGAGAAATAGCTCAATGGGCCCACTGATGGGGATCGATCCCAAAACGACTGCACATCAAGCAAGCATTTTACCACTGGGCTACGTCCCGCCCCGGGTCATGTTCAGAGGCATCGTTAAATATAACAGTTGTGGCATATTGATTTCATGGGTCAAACAGAGATCATGAGGTCTGCTCACAACTGGCATTGGTGACACTTAACATCTTTTCAAGGAACTAGGGATACTATGAGACACCTCTCATGCTCAATTGCTTGGGAACGTTCTTGCAGTGTCTGTGGCTTGGGGCAGTGTCACTGGACATGATCACAATATGGTCAGATATCTTGTAATTGCAACAGCTGGGGAAGCATGTGAATAGTACTGAATGGTCCAGGATTGCAGTTCCCACAGGCTCTATATAGCAGACCTGGTCTTTTAATTGGAACCATTGCTCTCTCTCTCACCACCACTCTCCTGAGACTAGTTCAAAGGAGAGTGATTTTTTACTCCCCTTAACATGTGATTGAAGAAATATCTAGTACTACAAAAGAATTAAATAAAAAATGATTACTTGGTAATATCTTAAATGGCTCTCCATAATCTATGTTTGGGGAACAATTAATCACTCCCCTCAATTCGTTTAATTCAGACAGTGAGGTCTGGTACAGTCACTGTCATGATGTGATAGTTCATGACTGGAAGGATATGAGGATATATTTTTATTTCTTATAAACACCTGTTGAAGATAACACTGTCTGATATTTATTTTTCCCCGTCAAAGGCTATGGTATGTGCTATCCTTTGAGGTACCAAAATATCAAAATCAACTACAGTGAAACTCCTCAAAACCGGACCACCATGGGACCAAGAAAAAAGTCCGTTTTAAGGGGTATCCGGTTTACAGAGGTTTCAGTATTGAGGTAAACCGTTTGTTGGTTGGTGTTCTCTACTAATATAGTAACTAATAAAACTGTAAAAAAATAGGTACACTTTCGAACTTCCAAATTATTTCAAGTTTATCGTCAAGCAATAATTCAACGTGGCGGCGTTTTGCTGGACGTTCCGACATGTCCAAAGTAAATACTAAAATGAAACACTGTTGACAAATTTTCCACCAAACCAAGCCAAACAATTTTACTCTTGGTTACTCTTTAATTTGTTAAATAAACTTTGCAAAGATAAAAATCGAAACAACAACAACAAAAAAGGGTTCAAACAATTGGAAAAATGAATTCAATTCCTAGTTGCTTTGCCGTTCATTGCGGTAATCGTGAGACGTACGTGTAGGCTATGAAAAGGAGTTCAATCAAATTCTAAGTTAATCTAATTTTGTAACAATCCACCGGCCTCAGTGACGTCGTGGTTAGGCCATCAGTCTACAGGCTGGTAGGTACTGGGTTCGGATCCCAGTCAAAGCATGGGATTTTTAATCCAGATACCGACTCCAAACCCTGAGTGAGCGCTCTGCAAGGCTCAATGGGTAGGTGTAATCCACTTGCACTGACCAGTGATCCATAACTGGTTGAACAAAGGCTATGGTTTGTGCTATCCTGCCTGTGGGAAGTGCAAATAAAAGATCCCTTGCTGCTAATCGGAAAGAGTATCCCATGTAGTGGCGACAGTGGGTTTAATCTCAAAATCTGTGTGGTCCTTAACCATATGTCTGATGCCATATAACCGTAAATAAAATGTGTTGAGTGCATCATTAAATAAAACATTTCTTTCTTTTGTAATAATCCATCTCAGAATAAAGGGAGTACATGTATTTCCTCCAGTTATTTAAACATCAAAGCTGTTAATTAATCCCTTAATTGGTAGTTGTCAACTGCACTCCAGTGACACTGGAGCAGGCACACATGCAATTAGCTCTGTGTACACAATCACGTTATCGGCTGACTGGGTATTTAAAGTATAAGTAATGCAGTAATGATTGATGTCGGTGTGACCGTCTGGTTTTCTGAGGTAAACTTTGCATTAAAGGAAGTTTAGAGGGGTAAATTTTAGTGTTAAAAGATACAAAAGTAAAGGGACCATATAAAATGTCCGGTTTTGAGGGAATTTTCCGGTTTACTGAGGATCCGGTTTTGAGCAGTTTCACTGTAGTAAGAAAAGCTGTAAAAATGTTTTAGTTGTACTGATGTTCAGATTTCTTTTAAATCTTCTTCTTCTGTTTTTAAGGACATGTAAGAAACAGAATAGTAAACTTTATCCTAAAACTCATAAAAAATATATTGTAATTATTTGCTTTGTTTACCCGATATATTTTGAATCTTGAAATAAACCACATCTCCTTGCGACCAATTCTGCTGTAATATTTGGTTTGAAGACATCTTCGACACTGCCATATTATAGCTAACATTACAAATTAGACACCAAATAGTAATTGTTTAAATTTTCTGAGATGTCATTAAACAAATATTCCTCTTATATCCCTTTTTTGTCCTTTCAAATTGTCTCTAGTACATAAAATTATGACATTTGTAACCTACTGATTAAAACGTTTTTGTTTGAATAACTTGATCTGAAATTCAATACATTTCTGACCCTGTTGAGCTTATCAAGTTATCAAATAAAACAGTTATGTAATTTTGTTATGACAGGTTATTATCGTTGGTAATCTACCAGATCTTGAATGGTCAAGTGCTGTGTAACGTTTAGCTATAAAAACAATTCCTTTAAATACAAACACACTTCTTTGATCAAAGTTTTATTACAAATATTAAACAACTCTTCTTCTTCTTCTTTTTCTGGGTTTTTTTTTTTTTGGGGGGGGGGGGGGGGATGTGATGGGGAGGGGGTAGTTGATGCTTTTTTGGCAGTATATGATTATATATTTCTGTTTGCAATCAAGAAAATCCTTCAAAACCCATGGAACTAGACTTAAGGTATATCCATACTGTGAACAAGTCAAGTTTCTGTGAAGGTGAAAATATTAATGCATATGAAAATATTGCATCTGCAACTGTGACCAAATGAGGTAAAAGTATAAACAATTAATTCCTGAAGAGATTTTTCTAACTGTCACTGCATCAGAGTTTTGTATAAAGGGAATGAATTATAAAAAATATTCTAGAATAAAAATTGGTTGTACCTTGTATAAAAGTACACAACAGACTGAGCCAATAATACATCAGTGCAAAAGTCACATCAGACTGGTTTCACACAGATTTGCAATATTATAGCCTGTACTTTTACAATATTCAGTTCCTGAAATAGTCACATATCCACCGGGCCCCATACCAATTTTTCTACCTACGGCGGATTTCTAAGATTTCGGGAAATCGGGGTATCACAGGGGTCTGAAGCAATCACATATTCAGCGGGGACCACACAGTACCCTTTGAAGTTTTCTCGACTCCAATCGCGAGGCACCTGTTTGTAAGCTGCATAGGTACCGCAGGATAATCCTATGGATGCTGTGCAGTAGTCGGACGGGAGATGTGATATACCCGAACGATTTTTACACATCGTACGGGGCTCGTGATGGACTCGCACGGACATCGTAAGATACTTGTATGATGATCTTGGAAATCATACAGGTGCTGTATGATTTGAGGGGCCCAAAATTCCTTCCAAAGTTATACGGCATCCGTATGTATGTTATGGGGGCCATACTGGGCCTGTGTGGGACCAGTGAATTGCTGTTTATGACGTGTCTATGGGCTTATGGCCAGTAAAAATTTTGACGACACATCGGGAACTTTTAACTCCATGCTAAAAACTTCTGATGCCGATACGGGCGCCTTATCCCGAATCGGTGGATATGTGACTCGGTCATAACTGATAAGCCACTTTTTAAGACTGATGACTGGTAACATTTATTGTGAAAAATACTACCACATTGAAAGCAAAAAAGACTACCATTTTTAGGAAGTACTATTATGCAAAAAAAAAAATGAATATAACTTGACCACATGAATTTGAAATACCAAATCATTTTGCTGTTAATATAAGTGGCAGCACACAAATGTATCATATACACAGTTTAGTAATAAACATAAAACAATAACTTCAAATCACTTGGTTATTTAAATACCAAGAGGTTAGCCTATATGTAAGAAATATCTGAAAAGGCATTTCTCTATTTGATATTATTTGTTTAATGAAGAAATATTTCCTAAACCACACCATATTAAGCTGCTACATAAAGTAACAACACAGGGAATGGTGGTGAGGTACCTAAACCACACCATATTAAGCTGCTACATAAAGTAACAACACAGGGAATGGTGGTGAGGTACCTAAACTGCTACATAAAGTAACAACACAGGGAATGGTGGTGAGGTACCTAAACCACACCATATTAAGCTGCTACATAAAGTAACAACACAGGGAATGGTGGTGAGGTACCTAAACCACACCATATTAAGCTGCTACATAAAGTAACAACACAGGGAATGGTGGTGAGGTACCTAAACCACACCATATTAAGCTGCTACATAAAGTAACACACCAATAGGTACCTAAACCACACCATATTAGCTGCTACATAAAGTAACAACACAGGGAATGGTGGTGAGGTACCTAAACCACACCATATTAAGCTGCTACATAAAGTAACAACACAGGGAATGGTGGTGAGGTACCTAAACCACACCATATTAAGCTGCTACATAAAGTAACAACACAGGGAATGGTGGTGAGGTACCTAAACCACACCATATTAAGCTGCTACATAAAGTAACAACACAGGGAATGGTGGTGAGGTACCTAAACCACACCATATTAAGCTGCTACATAAAGTAACAACACAGGGAATGGTGGTGAGGTACCTAATGCATACTTCAACCTTTTATTTTTATTTTTAGTTGACATACGTTTATACTACTCCCAATCCTTGAATTAGTATTATTAAATGTTATTTAAGTGAAGTGGAATGTCTTTTACTTCTTTACCTTGTACGCCATTTTAAAATAAAAGTGGTTACCTTGTACGCCATTTTAAAATAAAAGTGGTTACCTTGCACGCCATTTTAAAATAAAAGTGGTTACCTTGTACGCCATTTTAAAATAAAAGTGGTTACCTTGTACGCCATTTTAAAATAAAAGTGGTTACCTTGTACGCCATTTTAAAATAAAAGTGGCTATCTCAGGTAATTTACTATTAATCATCCAGCATATGATAATTATAATATATAATATAATTAGAAGACCAAACAGACAATTCTTACTCAGCAAGGGTGTTTCATATTTAATTTCTATTCCCTATGGGCAGTACATATGGTGAAAGTATATTAAGGCTAACAGTATACCACAAATAGTAAATGCATAAGTTGCATGTTGCAAGAACATAAAGATAGATATTCAAACTGATTAAGTATCAAGTTGCATGCTTTGTTCAACCAAATCAAAATCAACTACAATGAAATATACATGTTCTTAAAATGGGCTGGTACAGGTATCCACAACTGTAAAATTAATTTTTTTTATGTTTGTTGTTCTGGGTCCAGGACAGTGGTTAGTGGTTAGTAGTGTTGGTAATCAGTTGGAATTTCATCATCAATCATCAGTTATAATCAGCTAGCACCAATAGATCAACTTTCCATAGACAATTTGTCAGAATTATACATGAACATAAGAAGGATTTGAATTATAAGGACCAAGCACCTTCTGTCATGTTCACTGGGATCGAGATCCCTCAAATAGCTAATTTTACCTTTAATAACTTTTTAATATAGATCTTGTTTTTCTTTATGTACTTATGAAAACAAACACCAACTCCAACATATTTACATCGCTTCCATCATCTGAACTGGAGGAACCATTACAGTTAACATTTTCCCACACAATCGATTATGGATTTTTATAATCGATCATCACATCAGAAGAGCTAAACTGATCAATTTGTTTCATTATAATCAATTATTGAAACATCACTAGAGAGATTAGTGAGAGACAAGCTGGTGTAGCAGTCTTTACCACACCACACCATTACGCTATGCACATTTTCTGTGAAGAGACATTGTCAATAATATCAACATGAAAGTGCATACTGGTGGGATTCAAACCTACTGCAGGAAGTACTAAATGAAATAACTTCTGGCTGGGTCAAAATACAAGGTGAACCTAACCTTTCATCTGAACAAAAAATGAATATAATTTTATTTCTTCTATAGTACCACTGTGTCGAGTATCCTGGTGCTTGAAACATGGCGTAACAGTGAAAAGAAAAAGTACCCAAGAGTAGTCATAGATATTACCCGTTATCTATGAAATGAGCAGCTTAACCCTTATTTTTCTCTGAATCACTGTAAGGTTGAGGGGTGGTAGTATTTATATCTGTGATGTATATGTTGTATATGCTGCAGGTAGGAGTTTTAGTCACTATTGTCTATGGGATTTGATTTGATGGTATAATCCATGCACCAGTTTACACTGTATCAAATCCACGATATTAACCATGTTTTTCCTTTGTTTGTTTGTATTTTTTTTTTAAAGAAAAAGATAAGAAGCCACTATCTACCCCCAATAAATATCATGGTTTAACCATTTGAAATCTTACTTTCATGATTCTTGTTTGTGCTGCATGGTAAGTTATCCATGGTAACTTAAATGAACGGTTAGTTGTAGGATTTTTAACTGATTAATTGCCTTCAGAGTTAAACTATAGCCTGAAAGGATATCAATGAAAAGAGCTTTGGGAAAGAAACACCATGTGTTTCTCATACTGCTAAGAAAAAACCAAATTCATCAAGATCTGAGACAATGAAGTGACATTCAAGAGATGATCCTGGCTAGTCCACGAGACTACATTTCAATATTCTAGAGAGAACAAAGCAAGCCGTAATCATGGCTGTGTCTCAGAGGAGCACAAAAAATGTTATTTAAAACAGAAATGTGTATGTTAATTCTTCATGCCTCCCTGTTGAATTCTGCAAGAAACAAATCTGCTGCAAATGTCTGGTCCAAAAGTAGTGCATTAATCAATTAAGTATGTTTGATAAGATGACAGCTTTGATGGAAGGCTGAAACAAATTCCACCAAGACTAATCTTGCGATTATTCAGTAGGTTTTTTGAAAAAGCTGTTAACAGCTTTCTTGTGTTAAGGTTGTCTTTAAAACTTCCTGTTTGCTACAAGTAAATTGTTTATGCACTGCACAAGGAAAGTCTTAAGATGTATTCTGTTTTAACAATTTATAATGATCCTTTGAAAAAGTGACATTGTTACTATTAAAATAATCTTTTCAATAGAGGATTCATCATGAGTACTTTTTAATATGGAAAATATCAACCAAATCTGTGGTATGTTAATCGGTATTTGTTGAGGCTCTGCCGAGACAAATACCATTAACTAGACAAAGTTGATATTTTACATATTACAAACACGAGTAGCGAATTCTGTTTCTCCTATAACACTTCTAAAATAACATTTACATTCGATATTTAGTAAATTAGTGTAATAAAGTCACTGCCATCAGTAATATGATGTCATCACGATTTGACGTCACACACTTTTAACTAAATCTTATGAAAACGTTACGTTCAAATATACAGGTCTTGATCATTTTTAAACAAATGACCCATTCACAGCAACACATTATTAGCTAGAGACCTTGAAAATTTGCATATACCTTGAAATTTGCATACCATTATTAACACTAAATTATCACATGGGTTTATGATATCATGGGTATGTTATAGGATAAAACTGGTTATTATCTGAAATGTACATGGAACAACAATTTCTATTCTTAAAAACAGACAGCTTTATCAATTTTTAGTCAATTACATCAAGCATATTTTTCTGTAACAAAGCCACTTAGCCGTGCATTAGTTATTATTTAGTTGACTTTTACTCTCAGCACAAGCCAGATTATGCTGACATTAATTTATAACCTACATGTGACAAACCCAAAGTATGGCAGCTATGTAAGGAAGCTGGAAATCAATAAATGGGATACTCGAGGAATGGTCTAGAATTCAAATGTCACATGGGAAACAAGACAAGACTGTCATACAATCCATCAAATTTGCAGACTATAATCAGATATAAGAAAATAATAAAAAGACAGAATGTAGCTGGAAGCAGCAATGATTCACCCAATGCTTCCATCAGTTTTGATTCGAGCGTTTCTGACACATAAAAGTTTAGATCCAGAATATATCTCAATTTGGTTTTTTACAGTTCCATCTGATATTGTGATAATATTTTTGTGGCCTAAAATTCACAAAATATTCTTAAGCAGTATTACATTATACTCTAGAGCTGGGTGGTATACCATATCGAGCAAATCTCAAAATATAACATTTTGATATTGAAAATGTTTAATATTTTCCACCATTTAGTAAAGCACTAACAATACATCTGACGAACACACAATGGCTGAAAAGAAGAGCGGATGGACATCGTCCTTCCTCAGAATCGACAGAAAAACATGTACATGCATTTTGTGTCAGTGGAAAGTATATGAGATTAGGGGATGAGCTTCAACTCACGCATGCATTTAAAGCTGAGTTTACCGAAAATACTGCTTGATATAAGTATCAGTATTGTGTCAATACCGAATACCATACTGATACAGAGGTAAATCATCCTAAAAATACCAATACCAAACCTGAAATTTCAATACCACCTAGCTCTATTACACTTGCATGTCTTTTTGCATGATCCTACATGAACTGATAACAAAAATAGACTCCGGAAACATCCTACATGAACTGAAAACAAAGATAGACTCCGGAAACATCCTACATGAACTGAAAACAAAGATAGACTCCGGAAACATCCTACATGAACTGAAAACAAAGATAGACTCCGGAAACATCCTACATGAACTGAAAACAAAGATAGACTCCGGAAACATCCTACATGAACTGATAACAAAGAAAGACTCCGGAAACATCCTACATGAACTGATAACAAAGATAGACTCCGGAAACATCCTACATGAACTGATAACAAAGATAGACTCCGGAAACATCCTACATGAACTGAAAACAAAGATAGACTCCGGAAACATCCTACATGAACTGATAACAAAGATAGACTCCGGAAACATCCTACATGAACTGATAACAAAGATAGACTCCGGAAACATCCTACATGAACTGAAAACAAAGATAGACTCCGGAAATATCCTACATGAACTGATAACAAAGATAGACTCCGGAAACAAAACGTTTATGGACAGATGGATATATAAATAGACAGACCGGTATATAAAAATAGGATTGGCCCTTTTTCTAGGTAGGGTTAGATTCCTGAAATCACACAAATCTGTTTTTAAAGTCCGATTCTCAGCTTTAGAAAGGTTGGCAACCTCAATAAAGAATACACTATGTTGCTCCCCGATAAGTTTGTGAAAACTAAACAAGGCACATGTGACAATGCAGCATAAACAAATGTATTAAAGTGACAGACCCTAGTTTTTGAACATTATGACGTTTTTTCCACTACTACAGACATTTTTGTTAATTGAAATCAAACATTACTTGTATTTTATTAATTATCCATTTCCGAACATCCAGATTGTTTCTGGTCATCCTGGTGTTTGTAATACCACGAAATGCATTTTTGATCATTTTAAAAGTGCATTACCTCTGAGAAGTATGAGGACAAGCCATCTATTTTTAGAGAGTATTTCCATATTTCAACATCACAGATTTATTTCACTCTTTTGTAACTTCAGATGTCTTACAGGTTTGCTCCACAACTGGTGTAACAAAGGCCATGGTATGTACTATCCCGTCTGTGGGATGGTGCATGTAAAAGATCCCTTGCTGCTAATCGAAAAGAATAGCCCATGAAGTGGTGACAGCAGGTTTACTCTCTCAATATCTGTGTTGAGTGTGTCGTTAAATAAAACATTTCCTTCCTTCCCACAGACAGGATAATACATGCCATGGCCTTTGATATAGCAGTCATCATGCTGGTGTAAAAAATAATTCAATGGGCCCACAGATGGGGATTGATCTTAGACAAACCGCACATCAAGCATGCTCTTTACCATATATAGTAGTATATAGAACTACTGGACTGACCAACATGCGTGCTCTTTACCACTGGGCTATATAGAACTACTGGACTGACCAACATGCGTGCTCTTTACCACTGGGCTATATAGAACTACCGGACTGACCAACATGCGTGCTCTTTACCACTGGGCTATATAGAACTACTGGACTGACCAACATGCGTGCTCTTTACCACTGGGCTATATAGAACTACTGGACTGACCAACATGTGTGCTCTTTACCACTGGGCTATATAGAACTACTAGACTGACCAACAAGCGTGCAAAAGTAAAATGGTGATGTGCAACCTTCTACGCCAACACAGGAGTTAATGGGTTCACTTCAATGAAATGTCAAGTTGAGTATCAAATGAGCCAGATTATCAGTTGTAACTACAATTTTCTGCTGCAGAAGAAACATGAAGACTATGACATTTTGGTTCATTTATTAAGAGGTAATTTTGCCCAATCATCCTGTCAGGCTGGCCTCCTTGATCCTACGTCACTATCACAGATGTCAACAGTCGATTGGTTCACTTCATCACGAAGAATATGTCACATATTGCAGTGTGTGGTATCCGTCATGAATGTCTATTTCAATGAATAAAACACTACACAGCTGGGTATAAACTAATTTATTCTACACAAAAATAACATGCACATATGGCATGTTCAATGTAATTCCCACACACTGAATATAGCAGTATAAACGTGTAAGATAAACATTAAAAAAAACTAACAAGGTAATATGTTTTAACTTCTCTGCAAGCTGTGCCTTTACCACAGGTTCTGCATATAAGACAATGACATACCAGTTAACTATATGCATGAATTAGAAAACATTCATGTTAGTGGAAAGTGTATTTTGTTTAATGACAGCACTAGAGCATTGATTTATTAATCATCAGCTATTGGGAGTCCAAACTTTTGACATATAGTTTAAAGAGAGGAAACCCACTACATTTTTCCGTAAGTAGCGAGGTGCATTGGCTGAACAGGAAATACTAAGAAATTGGCTGATGAATATTTATTTCACATAAAACTTTGAGCTGCACTTTATACCGAGTCAAATTAAAAACTTCACAATCTAAAATTTGAATGAAGTCAATGAGTGTTGAAAGCAGGTATTTTTCAGGAATAAATATTGTTATGGCAATGTCTACACTCCATTTGAAGCCCATCACAGCCCACATAACCCAATCCATAGCACGTGCATAGCACCATTGAGGCAAAAGTGGTTTTGCACATGCCACTGGTCACGTGACTATAACAACACACGTTTTCATCTTTACTTGCTCACAGTAGTCTGACACAAAAAACACATTAAAGCGATATTTGTTATGACCTGTTTCGATGCCATGCCTCACAAATGTGCCGCGTGAACGTACCATAGGCATGTTGCACTTGGCAACATCAGTAGCTGATGTTGCAAGGGCGATGGGTTGCAGTCAATGGGCAATTTTTGATCTGCGAACATGAGTACAACAAACGGGCACCACAGCTGATCGCCCCCGACTGGGTAGACCATGTGTGATGTCACGCAGATAACCATCATATTGTGTTACGTCACCTCCACAACCATTTCATGACAGCTACAGCAACCAGTAATGAACTTTTCAGACATCGGGTGTCTGCGCAAATGATCCGAAATTGTCTGCAAACTGCTCAACCTCCACGCACAGCATTCATATGTTGGAACCATTTTGACCAACTTTCATTGACGTCAATGTCAGCTGTGGGCACAACCCCACTTGCGATGGACTCAGAGGGAATGGAATAGAGTCATGTTTAGCGATGAATCAAGATAGGTTCAATGTCATGGATTGGCCTTCAAGTTCGCCTGACTTGAATCCCATCGAGCATGTCTGAGATGTGCTGGGAAGATGTCTGCGCACTCTCAGGAACCCTCCATAAACTTTGTAGGAACTTGGTGCCTCATTAGTGGTACAATGGCGCTGTATCTCTAATGCAGTCTTTACACGCATCAGGTAGTCAATGAGGAGGCGTTGCCTTGCAGTTGTGGGTAAACATGGAGGGCATACGCTGCTTGTGAATGACCATTTTGACTGTTTGTTGTTTTGACGAAAGAAAGAAAGAAAGAAAGAAGTGTTTTATTTATGGTTCAGACATATGGTTAAGGACCACACAGATTTTTTTTAGAGGAAAACCGCTGTCGCCACATAGGCTACTCTTTTACGACAGGCAGCAAGGGATCTTTTATTTGCGCTTCCCACAGGCAGGATAGCACAAACCATGGCCTTTGTTGAACCAGTTATGGATCACTGGTCGGTGCAAGTGGTTTACACCTACCCATTGAGCCCCTGCGGAGCACTCACTCAGGGTTTGGAGTCGGTATCTGGATTCAAAATTCCATGCCTCGACTGGGATCCGAACCCAGTACCTACCAGCCTGTAGACCGATGGCCTGCCACGACGCCACCAAGGCCGGTTTGTTTTGACGAATGCTGTGGGCACATCGAACAGATTTTTGACTCAACATTTATTCCTATTCTTTCTTTGGATGTCATACAATAAAAAATACCTTATTTAACACATTCTTCTGTCATATTTGCTAATTAGCCAAGATGAAACGGTTGTGAAGTTTTTAATTTGACTCAGTATATATAATATGTTTAGTATGCTACATTAAAAAAAAAAATTCTAAAAACAATTTAAATAAACTGTTACACAGTGAAATATATATAAGCCATTAGTTAAATTTAACCATTAAATAAGTTCAATTTAGCCATAAATAAACTTAAGATACACCAAGTATTTCTAATTTGCCAAAGGAGGATCAAATATAAAAATAGATGAAATGTTTTATTTTTATTTCAATTAATTGCTTATGAATTATTTTTAAACATGAACATACAAATCATATTTGAAAAAAATAATCATTAACCTGTGTGGATTAAATTTTAGTTAAGACCCATCATTATGCATCACAATCATCGATCAAAGTGAGGGGGCGAGGTTTAGCTCAGTCAGTTTAGTGCTGGCCTGAGGTGCTTGCGTCACAGGATCGAACCACCTCTATGGATCCATTCAACTGATTGGGGTGTTTTTCTCGTTGCAACCAGTGTACCACAACTGGACAAAGGCCGTGGTATGTGCTATCCTGTCTGTGGGAAAGTGCATATAAAAGATCCTCTTGCTGCATTACGAAAAAGGTAGTGGGTTTCCTCTGATGACTACGAGTCAGAATTACCAAATGTTTGTCATCCAATAGCTGATGATTAATAAATCAATGTGCTCTAGTGGTGTTGTTAAACAAAGTAAACTTTCTTTTTTCAATCGAAGTAAGAGATACAAAAAGTAAATTTTGTTTTGATTAATGACATCACTAGAGCTTTGGCTGTTGGATATCAAACATTTGCTAATTTTGACATTTAAAGAGAAACGCTACATTTTTCCATTAGGAGTAAGGATCTTTTATATACACCATCAGAACAGAACAGCACATACCATTTCCTTTGATATACCAGTCATGGTGCACAGACTGGAATGAGAAATATATCTCAATGGCCTAAGAGATACAAAGTAATGAAAACTTGTAATCTTTGTGAAAAAGTTTAAAAAGTCAATATGATTGTGTATGAATCCATTGATTTTCTTGCCCACCATGTACCCCAACATGTTTCCGAAAAAGATTAAATATATTTATTTCCATTATTACTGGGCCGAGTAATCTACACTTTGTGGTCATAAGCAGCCAGTAACAAAATATATACTGAAGGCCAAATGAAACTTTACCATTTTCAATTTGGAATTTAAGAAAAAATTAATTGTTTTTGAAAAGTAACTCAATCCAAAACACATAGCCCAAACACAACAATAATGTATGCAGAAAATTATACCCGCCCACTGCACGTTTTGGGTGGAACACAGAAAAGTGAAACACTCGTGCACTATTAACAACAGCAATTGCACGTGCAATAAGGGTATAAAAATGGTTTAGATGGCATGTCAGACATCCACACAGATAAAAACCATCATAGGAATGCCACGACTGACACCAGAACAACGCGAGAGAACCCTGGATATGATACAGATGGGAGCCACTCATGCCCACATCGCCAGAACCTTCGGTTGTTCCCGTGTTACTGTTACAAACTTGATGCAATGCTACAGGCAAACAGGGCAGACATCAGACAGGCCAAGAACAGGCAGACCCAGGGTGACTTCGCCCTGTGATGACCGGTACTTGCGTACCTTGCATCTACGAAATCGCTTCCTGACAGTGACGTCATCAGCAATGAATGCCTTAGGTCACAGGGTTAGTAGACAGACAGTGGCCAGGCAACTCAGGACTCATGGAATAAGGGCTTACAGACCATATAGAGGACACTTACTGACACCACAACATCGTCGTTTGAGATTGACATGGGCTAGGACTGTACGACGTTGGCAGCGATGTGATTGGCTGCGGGTTCTTTTCACTGATGAAAGCCGGTTCTGTTTGTTCAGAGTTGATGGAAGACAGTGTGTATACCGCCATAGGGGAGAACGAGTGGCGGCTTCTTGCGTTCAGGAGGTAGTGCCATATGGTGGAGGGAGTATCATGGTGTGGGGAGGTATCTGTGCACAGGAAAGGACACCATTGGTCATCGTTCACGGAAACGTGACAGCTCAACGTTACAGGGATGACATTCTTCGTCCAACTGCAATACCATTTCTCCAACGGCAGCCACGTGGTGTCATTTTTCAGCAAGACAATGCCAGACCTCATATAGCCAGAATCGTACAGACCTTCCTTAGAGCCAACAACGTAAACGTATTACCGTGGCTCCCCAGACATGTCCCCCATAGAACACCTCTGGGATGTTTTGGATCGCCGTGTTCGACAACGACCACACCCTCCAGCCAACCAACAGGAACTGATCCAGGCCCTTCAAGAAGAATGGCAACACGTCCCACGCGACCTCATCAGACGACTGATTTTTTCTATGCGTCGGAGAATTATTGCTTGTATTGGGGCAAGGGGTGGTCACACACGCTATTAATGTGACTTGTTATTGGACTTGAGTGATTGTCTGTATGCTTTGCATGTCGTCCATGAAGTTGAAAGCTTGATTTGTGTACACCACCTCACTTTGGGAAAATGTGACGTAATTATCAGATGCTGAATGACACTCAGTTTTAGTTATGTTAATGTTGACATATTGATCTAGTCAATATATTTTACCTCATGCGACTATCTTTTGTTGTTTTTACACCAGAGTGATTTAAAACTATGGTAAAGTTTCTTTTGGCCTTCAGTATATGTAACATATAGAATGGATCTTCCACATTATTTACTTCGTGATGCCAGTCTTCAATATTTTATAGATCAACTCAC
Organism: Gigantopelta aegis; assembly: GCF_016097555.1. NCBI lineage: Eukaryota > Metazoa > Mollusca > Gastropoda > Neomphalida > Peltospiridae > Gigantopelta > Gigantopelta aegis. The sequence continues at coordinate 101,759,932 of NC_054704.1, forward strand.
ATATTATCTAGGTCACATAACATTAACTTTCCAACTCTTTCCAATTACAAAACGAGAATTCACATTAGAGAAGAGATCGCTGTTCAGACTATAGATTACATGTGTGGAAATCCCATTGTCTTTTTTCAGTTTGTTATGACGTACCTTATGCACTGATTTTAACATTCATATACTGTTTCAAATGTCAAATTTCTATTGAAGAAATGGTGATAAAATTCAAAGGAATGTTGAAGATAAACCAAAATTCAAAATAAACCAACCAAATGGGGAACAAGCATTCTAAGAGTACTGCCCAACAAAGTTTCATATCTCCTAAATTCAAGGGCCATAACTCTGTGAAAACTAGTAAATTGCTAGTAAATTTATGTCCCTCATGAAATAATGTTCACTTGTTATGAGCTTTAGCGAATGACAAGTGAACATTATTTCATAAGGGACATAAATTTGATAATAACTGGTTCAGAGTTTGTATTCTATTTATTACCCCAGCTATTTGGGTTGTAAAGCCTTTATTTTCGATATAGCCTACCTCGGCTATACGTCCATGTATATAGAAATGACGTAAACGACTTTACTGTTCTGGTGATTGCTTTAACTTTGTATTTTATTCACAGTTCACAGATAATTTTCAATACCCAAAATTCTATATATTCAGTAATTTTTTTTATCTATAATGAATTGCATTAAACTACCATTTTATTACAAGTTTAACACTGAAACCAGAAAGACATAAATGCAAACACTTCAAACTAAGTGACATCATTGTGTGTGCTTTGCCAAATTGCGATGCCATCATATCAAGTACTGACAAGGTGATTGGTTTGTTGGCATCAAATCGTCTAATAGTAGTGTACATTAAACCAATGCATGATTTTTATTTTCCCCGTTATGAGTGCCCGCTGGGGTAATAAAGCTATACACCAAATTTCAGCTCAATGTCTCAAGGCATTCTAAAACCACGTGTAAAACTATCCTGACAGGTGGATAGACAGACCTACAGAAGGAAAGTGATGAAACCCACTGGCGAGAACATCACATATTATAACACATACATGTATAATAACAATTTAAAGACATATGACTGGCTGCTTCTAGCTGACAACTAGGTGGCCAATGCATACGATCCAATGAAAAAAAGCACAATCAAAATCTGATGTATAAGTTAACCTGACACTGAGTTGACTGTGATGTATAAGTTAACCTGATACCGAGTTGTCTGTGATGTATAAGTTAACCTGACACTGAGTTGTCTGTGATGTATAAGTTAACCTGACACTGAGTTGTCTGTGATGTATAAGTTAACCTGACACTGATTTGTCTGTGATGTATAAGTTAACCTGACACGGAGTTGTCTGTGATGCGTAAGTCAACTACAAAGGCTTGGGCCATAAATAGGTTTTAAATTTATTTTTAAATTTTTTTAAATATGTAACAAATAGAATACTACATTTTAATCTGTTAGACACAAATTATCATAAAATTCAATGTGTCCAAATCGCTTGCTCATTAAGATATGTTTTAAAACAACTCCTCGTAAGATAAATGGTATCTAAAAGTCACACATGTAGTATTTTTTATTTATACAATTGAGTCCAAAACATGAGTTCTCAACAAGCATAACACTCTCCAGAATGTTATTATTAATGTGTTAATATGTTATTAATGTGTGGTGGGTGAAGCAGCTTACGCATGGGAAAAAATAATTTTAATTGGTTATCGCTTAGTTGGTCCTGCGCGACGGCATACAATATTTTCTATTTTCGTCTAGTTTGTGCTAACCATTCCAATCTGGGGAAACATTTCCGGATGATACCCACTGCTGATTGGGGGCAGTCTCCAAAGAACTTTTCGAAACTAACCAATCGCACAATGTACGAAATTTTCCACAGCACTTGTTTGGCACCCTCTTTCGCCATTGGTTAATTCCTCACTCGTTTTTTGAACGCACCAACCATGTTGCAGTGTGGTGCACACACGTCCTAGTTGCGCGCAATTCCAATCACTTTTTGAATTGGCTAGCTCACTGTTAAACGTATCTCTCTGCTGAGAAATTTTTATTCGCCTAATGTTCGTAAATATATATTTTTAAATACTACTGAATCTACGCAAAGCCGAGCATTGTTACGCCACCGGTGAACGATGCGCAAAGATTATGGCGGAAGTTAAGGCATTTTTCCGACTGCCGGCTTGGTATGTTTTAACGGACAGTGAGGAAAAAAGACTTGCGCTCTACATGACCCAGACGACAAATGCCGCAGAGGCAATAATGTGGGTATGCCTGGACTGTTCAGCCATGTGTGAAGGCTGCCTTTTTTGCGAACCGGAAGAATTCTTGCCGATATGCACATCTGGTCAGGCTATCACTCCGGTGCGTGAAGCGTGAAGAAAACAGACGATCGCCAAACTGGAAATATTTCAATCATGAGCGACTCCGACGAAAGTTTTCACGAGTTGTCCGATGTGGACAGGGTAAAAGTGTGGGGGCAGAGGAAAAAACTCTTGCCCACTACTGTCACACAAATCTTAACATTGGGCTTCGATTCCATGGAAGCCCTGGCCCTTTTGACCATTGAAGATTTGGCAAAATCAAAAATGCCTGTTGGCCAAATAAAACTTTTGCTTACGGCAATACAACAGACCTTCCCGACCCAGGGTATCGATATGGCTGAACGACCACCAGTTGCCACACCGGCACCAGAGACCAGACGACCCATGACAGAGGAGCCTGAGGACCCCTTCGTGCAGGAAGTGCTAAATCAGCTGGGGGCAGCACAGTCGTCGGCGAGAGAGGTGGACGGGCCAAGCAGGACACCACAGATTGCGAGTCAGGAAGGTATGTTGTCATGGCAAGACCCGCAAATATACCTAAAATCTTTAGTTACACCAAAAGCACAATCTGTTCACCATGATATTGTTGAATTTGTAAATGTATCTGGGGCTGTCATTTCAGAGGAATTTATTTCCAGCACGCCTAACAGGCAACTGGTATACAAGTCTGGCCCAGCTAGACCCAAGTTGGAGGCTATATCCCAAAACCAGTGGTCGGTTGCTAATTTAGCAATTTTGTACAAATTGTTGGAAGAAGGGGGCCTTGGGCAGGATCAGATGCTCGATTATTTATCATATACCACAAGGGTTTATCAGCTCCTGTCCTCGTTTGATCAAACTTCTGTTTTTTTGTATGACCGTGAGTACCGCCGTCTACAGCACACTCACAAATTCCGCTGGGGTACAGATATTCCACACATTCAGACAGTGTACTTAAAACCCAAACAACTGTATCCTCAACAAGCTAGGGTACGTCAGTCGGGGCCTCCAAATACAGGTTATTACTCATCTCATACCCCATCAGGCAAGGAGATCTGTCGCTTATTTAATGGCAGGAGGGGCTGTAAACTCACTACATGCAGGTTCGAACATGTTTGTTCAGTAAAAGGGTGCTTCCAAACCCACCCATCAACAAGCCACACATATGCTAAACAAACAAAAAACTAAATGTAAACCCTCTGCCGGGATTGCGTTTGTCTGCCTGGGAAAAAGAATTAGAATTGGATAACGACAGGCACTTTATTTTGTCAGGTATTAAAAAGGGGTTCGACATCATTGACCCAAATTCCAGTCCCAGACAGGCCCAGGGAAAAAACCATAATTCGGCATCACAGAAAAGTCCACTGTACGATTTGGCTACCAAACAAATTGAGCATGAAATTCAACAGGGCAATTATGTCCAAGTCCACACTCCTCCCATTATAGTTAGCCCTATGGGGGTAATTCCCAAGTCGGATGGGGTTATTCGGGTCATTCATGACTGCAGTCGCCCTCATGGAAAAGCTGTCAATGATTATGTTGGTGACTTGGAGAAGCAACATTTTCAGTCAGTAGATGATGCAGCCAAACTGGTTACCAAGGGCTGTTACATGGCCAAGGTAGATCTCAAATCGGCATACAGATCGGTGGCTATAAGTGCGCATAGTCAATCAGTCACAGGTTTTAAATGGGTTTTTCCAGATGGTGTGCGGTATTTTGTTGACAACAAATTGCCATTTGGGTCTAAGGCAGCCCCAGGCATTTTCCATAGGTTGTCCCAGGCAGTTAAACGCATTATGTCGCGCAAAGGGTTTACAATAGTCGCATACTTAGATGACTTCTTTTTATGTGAAACGAACAGAAGTAGGTGTGCACTAGCAGTGGACACACTAATTTCCTTGCTCAGGGATCTAGGGTTTATGATAAACTGGTCTAAAGTGGTAGGCACCACACAAACACTGACCTTTTTAGGTGTGCAATTTGACACAGTGGCTATGTGTTTACAGCTTCCGCAGCAAAAATTGCAAGCATTGAGGGAAGAATTGGCAGTCTTTTCTATTCGCACACGGGCATCAAAAAAGCAACTCCAATCTTTGGTGGGAAAATTAAATTGGGCAGCATCCATTATTTTTGGTGGTAGAGTATTCATCCGCAGACTTATTAATGGTATCACAGCGCTCAATTATAGCTCCCATAAGATACGGCTCATTGGAGATATTAGGCAGGACATACTCTGGTGGATCCAGTTTATGCCCTTTTTTAATGGCAAATGTCTTTTGCTTGACAGTCGCCCCATATCGGCAGTTTACACAGATGCCTGTGTTCAGGGGGGAGGGGGTTGTTTAGCAAATGATTGGTTTTACACCACCTGGTATGTAGACTATCCAACTTTGGCACATATGCACATAAATGAGAAAGAAATCATAACTGCTGTCTTAGCTGTGTACAGGTGGGCACCACTTTTCCGAGACAGTAGAGTTTACATATTTTCAGATAACAGTGTTACAGTAAGCGCTATTAATAAAGGCACATCAAAAAACAAAAACATTATGCATGCTATTAGATCGCTTTTCTGGCTCTCGGCCTGCTTTAATTTTCGTATTATTGCGAGGCATATTCCAGGTGAAAATAATGATAGGGCTGATGCAGTATCTAGAATGCAGGAGGTTTCTGCCTTCAATAAGGTCATGTTGTCCCTAAATCAACCCCTCGGCTTAGGAGATTTGACACCGCACATGTCACAAGGGACTTTCCTTTTTCTTTTGCACAGGCACTACAAGCAGGGGGAACCTGACCAGAGCTCTGGACAACACTGTGGCTATTTTCCGCTCTAATACTTTTGCACAGTCAACGAAAAAGACATACAGACATTACCTAACCTCATATAGGGACTTTTGCAGACAGATCGGCATTCCCCTAGTTCCCCTTACACCAATTAACTTGGGGCGATATATTGCCTACCTATCTAGTAGATTATCTTTTAGATCTCTGCGGCAGTATCTGTCTATTATAAGGTTACTTCATGTGGAAGCAGGCTATGATGACCCAAATCAGTCACACTATACACTCTCTCTTATTAAGGGAGCTAAGAGGGTGTTGGGAGACACTTCATCTCCCAAACTCCCCATCACACCCAGCATTCTAAAAAGTATTTTTTCTCATCTAGACCTCCGTAATCCTCGTGATATAACCTTTTGGGCAGCATGCCTAGTGGCCTTCTTTTCCTTTTTTCGGAAATCGAATTTATTTGTACACTCATTGACAGATTTCAAACCCACACAACATCTCACGAGGGAATCCATATCCTTCCATAAAAAAGGGGTGGTTATGGCGGTTACTTGGACAAAGACTATCCAGTTTCGACAACGTACTTTGCATATTTCCCTGCCACGTATTCCAGGGTCCTTCCTTTGCCCAGCACAGGCTTTACTTCTGTCTATAAAGATGTCACCAACAAAGAAAAAGCCCTACCCCCTGTTTGCATCCAGTACTCTCAGAGGGCTGACCCCACTTACCTACACAGGCTTCCTTTCACGCCTTAAGCAATGTCTGCAGCTCGCAGGTATATCCCCAACCCAGTATTCAGGCCATAGTTTTCGTAGAGGGGGTGCAACATTTGCGCTAGAGTGTGGACTGGCACCTGATCTCATTAAATCCCAGGGGGACTGGCTTAGCAATGCCTACCAAAGCTATCTAGACCCCTCCCTAGCCATGAGAATACAAGTAGTCAATACTTTAGCTTCCAAAATAGCAAAATTTCATTCTTAGGTAGGACAGCCTCAGGTATGTATTGATTAAACTTGGTGATGTATGTGTAGATAAAAATGTATTATAACTGTTATATTTTAATTCTTACTAGAGAACAGATTGTGTGTCTTGGTGGTGTAAGGTAGGCGGTCTTGACCCATGACAGCATGCACACCCAGTATGCTCAATGTCGACAGTGGTCATATCCTTTTGACGTAGGAACCACTGCATCTCTATGCTGAACATTATAGTTCCAGTCAGAACGTGTGACCCGGCAGTAGTCATATTCTTTTGATGTAGGAACCACTGCATCTCTATGTTGAACATTATAGTTCCAGTCAGAACAATGTGTGGCCCAGTAGTAGTTGTATTCCTTTGACGTAGGAACCACTGCATCTCTATGCTGAACATTATAATTCCAGCCAGAACAATGTATTTGTAAACTGGTGTTGCTAGTTCCAGACAAACCAAACTGAGTACCTACTTCTACAGGTTTTGGGTGAATTTGGAGTACCATAGTAGTATATCGAGGTATTATGTAATAGGCATCCTCGTCACCTCTACATGTAACTAACATGTATTAATAAATAAAATTCTATGGTATACTTGTCACCCAAAACCAAACTTGTTTGTTGTTAATTAAAATATATATACCACCAGGAAATATTAATGGAGAAATATACTAAAAACAGATGCATTCCCCATCTGTAATGCAGCATGTGACAAGGTTGGTGTACAAAGGATGAAACATTAAGTATGACCATAAAAGTTGCAGTTCAAGCAAAAAGAAATTTACTTTAAATTATGGTTGTGCTTAATACTGAAAAGACTGAAAGGTGTAAAGAAAAGTAAAGTTTGTTTTATTTAACAATGCCTCTTAGAGCACGACCGGCCTCGGTGGCGTCGTGGTTAGGCCATCGGTCTACAGGCTGGTAGGTAATGGGTTCGGATCCCAGTCGAGGCATGGTTTTTTTAATCCAGATACCGACTCCAAACCCTGAGTGAGTGCTCCGCAAGGCTCAATGGGTAGGTGTAAACCACTTGTACCGACCAGTGATCCATAACTGGTTCAACAAAGGCCATGGTTTGTGCTATCCTGCCTATGGGAAGCGCAAATAAAAGATCCCTTGCTGCTAATCGGAAGAGTAGCCCATGCAGTGGCGACAGCGGGTTTCCTCTCAAAATCTGTGTGGTCCTTAACCATATGTCTGACGCCATATAACCATAAATAAAATGTGTTGAGTGTGTCGTTAAATAAAACATTTCTTTCTTTTTTTCTTAGAGCACATTGATTTTTATCTTATCATCAGCTAATGGATGTCAAACATGCGGTCATTCTGACATATTTCTTTAAAGGAAACCTGCTGCCGCCACATAGGTCTACTCTTTCCGATAAGCAGCAAGGGGTCTTTTATATGCACTTTCCCACAGACGGGACAGCACATACCATGGCCTTTGATGAACCAGCAAATGGGTCTACTGAGAAGGATTGATCCAATGACCGACCACTTCACAGGTGGACACGCTACCACTTGAGCTACATCCTGCTCCTAAAAGGTGTAAGCATCCCACCCACAACTTGGGGTGGAATGTAGCCCAATAGTAGTGTTGTGCGATTAATCTACATCGGTAGGCCCATTTCTCATTCCAGCCAATGCACCACGACTGGTATGTCAAAGATCCTTTGCTACTAATGGAAACATGCAGCAGATTTCCTCTCTAAGACTATATGTCAAAATTACCAAATGTTTGACATCCAACAGCCAATTAATCAATGTGCTCTAGTGGTGTCATTAAACAATACAGGCTGTACACAGAATGGTGGTCACTTAGGACAGGAAGTTCCCATCTTATGTTACAGGAATATGTTTGACTGGATTAAAAACCGACATGTCAATTTATATTATAAATATATATGAAAATAAACTAATATTTTAATAATACTGCTAAAGTAATACCGATATATGTCCCCTATAAGGCCCAACAAATGTTTTCATTCCAAATGTTTGTTTCAAAAGCACATTATGCGATATTAATATTTTTCAATTTTTGTGACACTTTTGGATTCCTGTTTATATTAAAATAGTTTTCAACATTGTAAAATATTATGTCTAATATATATTCCTTTAGAGATAAAATAGCAGTAGATAATTGTACACCCCCAGCAGTCCATGTACATTTCGGCTGGACTCTATACTGAGCATTTAGTGTAGACTGGTCGCAAGTTACAACTGTTGCATTATAATGTTGTCTACTTGTTTGCTGTGCATCAAGTATCTAAAAATCAGTCAAAACCTGTTTGCATGAAATATTGTGCCATGCAGAGGGAAGTGGTAGTTTTGCCATACAATTCCACCCATGACACTCCAGCTGTCTCTTTAGCTGCACATTTGTGTGCTCTTCAAAAGATTTATGAATTAATTTGGCTCCAAGGACATCATTCTCTGTAAATTCACCATTACCACCAGCTATTGCAAATATGTCTCCAAACCAAGTTTGAGTGGGGCGGGACGTAGCTCAGTGGTAAAGCGTTCGCTTGATGTGCGGTTGTTAACAATCGATCCCCATCGGTGGGCCTATTGGGCTATTTCTAGTTCCAGCCAGTGCACCATGACTGGCCTATCAAAGGCCATGGTATGTACTAATCTGTCTGTGGGATGGTGCATATAGAAGATCCCTTGCTGCTAATCGAAAAAGAGTAGCCCATGAAGTGGCGACAGCGGGTTTCCTCTCTCCATATCTGTGTGGTCCTTAACCATATGTCTGACTACATATAACCGTAAATAAAATGTGTTGTGTGCATCGTTAAATAAAACATTTCTTTCTTTCTTTCCAAACCATGTTTGCCTGCTAAAATGGCCACACAACCTATTCAGACTGGACTACGTTCTGTGACATTTCAAAAGAATGAAAAATTTGTTCTTTAACCTTGTGACTACTGCAAGTGAGATCTATCGCCCAACGTCACACAAGCCGACACACTGTACACTGTATACAGTACATTCAATCACTTATACTTCCTGCCATTTTGTACACGGCACTGCATCACTGAAATAATAACACTGAAAAAGACTAATCTTGATAATGGCTGTTTTAGTTGTGTTTTTTTGCGTAAGAAATACCATAACATTTTGAGTTGAAAATGTGGTTTTTGGCAAATATTTGATAACAATGGCAGTTGATGAGGTCATTTTTAGGAATTTATAGAGGTCTGTTAATAAATTTGACCATTTTACCAACAACGAAAAATCATGAAATATCGGGATATGAATCACAGTTTGTTTCCAAAAAAAAGATTCTGGTAAGAAAAACACAGTTACTGGAAATAATGGCCATAAATACTGGACATCTGGCAACAAATGTGCAGAAGTAAATGTGCCTTTATAGATTTTTTGCTTAATTTTAATGAACATTAACTGATTGTAAATATCATACAAATTAGAAAATGCCACAAAAATAATACTTACAAATTCACATTATGAACATTATTTTATGTATTTATAAAAAATTTAAGTAAAAATGTGTAAGTAAAAGTTATAAATTTGTACACCTCAGCATTATTTTTGTCCAAAATTAATCCTCTGAGGTCACCATTTGTTTCTCAAGCCCAAAACTGATATATGGTAAACTTTGTTACAGAAAAGTTTGCTAACTACAATATGCTAAAAGCACAAAATGCTTCTTGATAAAGTTAAAAAGTTAAAGTTTGTTTTGCTCAATGACACCACTAGAGCACAATGATTTATTAATCATCAGCTATTAGATGTCAAACTTAATTTTGACATATAGTCTTAGAGAGAAAATCCACTACATTTTATCATTAGTAGTAGCAATGTATATTTTATATGCATCATCCCACAGACAGGATAGCATATAACAGGGCCTTTGACATACCAATTGTGGAGCACTGGCTGGTACGAGAAATAGCCTAATGGGCCACCGATGGGCATCAATTATTGACCGATCACACATCAAGCGAGCGCTAACTACTGCTCTACGTCAAGCCTCTACTCCCTGCTTATCAAGCAGCTTTTGTTTTCCATCTTATTTTTCAGAATATTCCACATATATCCAGAATCCTAATTTCCATGAACCGGCCTCGGTGGCGTCATGGTAGGCCATCGGTCTACAGGCTGGTAGGTACTGGGTTCGGATCCCAGTCGAGGCATGGGATTTTTAATCGAGATACCGACTCCAAACCCTGAGTGAGTGCTCCGCAAGGCTCAATGGGTAGGTGTAAACCACTTGCACCGACCAGTGATCCATAAACGCCATGGTTTGTGCTATCCTGCCTGTGGGAAGCGCAAATACAAGATCCCTTGCTGCTAATCGGAAGAGTAGCCCATGTAGTGGCGACAGCGGGTTTCCTCTCAAAATCTGTGTGGTCCTTAACCATATGTCTGACGCCATATAACCGTAAATAAAATGTGTTGAGTGCGTCGTTAAATAAAAATGTAAATATGTGTAGTTACATGTGTACAAGTCAAAAACCGGTTTCGCCAATTCAAGAATTAACACCTGTGAAACAATGCAATTTGAACTTTTTATGAGTTTGGGACAGGGATTTGAAACAACTACCGACAGAACTTGTATATTGTAAACAAGTACAACACATTAGCCCATGAGACCAAGCATCTGCATCATCAAATGAACATGTAATTTAAGCCTTATAAACCTGATACTAGCGATAGTAATGTATTCTGGCAACGAAGATTGTTGGAAACTAAATCAGAAATCACAGGTTACACATATAGCATATGCATCACCCTTTGCCAGCTACACACTGCTGAGGTTTTCTTGACCGAATCATTCAGGTTAGGTCTGAAAGGATCCTACCATTTTGGGTTATTACTTTTGTAAATATTCTTTGCCATTTTAACCAATATTTTCATTAAAAAAGATCAAATAGAAGTCAATTTAGCAGTCATGTAATTGTTTTAAATGAATAATGGATTAAGTTGGAGAATTAACGGTTATAAGCCTTTATTCTATACAAACGTTCAAGTTTATTTTGTTAATGATACCACCAGATAACCAGAGCACATTGATTTATTAATCATTGGCTATTTGATGTCAAACATTTGGTCTACTTTGACACATGGTCATAGAAGAAACTCACTACTTTTTGTTAGCAGCAAGGGGATCAGACAGGACAGCACATGCCATGACCTTTAAGATACTAGTCATTGGTGCACTGGTTGGGATGGGAAAAAAACAATCAGAGAATTGGTGCACTGAGGTGATTTGATCTTATGACACAAGCATCTCAGAAACACTCTCAACCTCTACAATGAAGAGAATGTCTGTGACACAAACGCTCTCAACCTCTACAATGAAGAGAATGTCTGTGACAAACACTCTTAACCTCTACAATGAAGAGAATGTCTGTGACAAACACTCTCAACCTCTACAATGAAGAGAATGTCCGTGACACAAACACTCTTAACCTCTACAATGAAGAGAATGTCTGTGACAAACACTCTTAATCTCTACAATGAAGAGAATGTTCGTGACACAAACGCTCTAAACCTCTACAATGAAGAGAATGTTCGTGACACAAACGCTCTAAACCTCTACAATGAAGAGAATGTTCGTGACACAACCACTCTGAACCTCTACAATGAAGAGAATGTTCGTGACACAAACGCTCTGAACTCTGAACCTCTACAATGAAGAGAATGTTCGTGACACAAACGCTCTCAACCTCCACAATGAAGAGAATGTTCGTGACACAAACGCTCTCAACCTCCACAATGAAGAGAATGTTCGTGACACAAACGCTCTCAACCTCCACAATGAAGAGAATGTTCGTGACACAAACGCTCTCAACCTCCACAATGAAGAGAATGTTCGTGACACAAACGCTCTCAACCTCCACAATGAAGAGAATGTTCGTGACACAAACGCTCTCAACCTCCACAATGAAGAGAATGTTCGTGACACAAACGCTCTCAACCTCTACAATGAAGAGAATGTTCGTGACACAAATGCTCTCAACCTCTACAATGAAGAGAATGTCCGTGACACAAATGCTCTCAACCTCCGCAATGAAGAGAATGTCCGTGACACAAATGCTCTCAACCTCTACAATGAAGAGAATGTCCGTGACACAAAAATATGCCATAGAGAAAAAAAAACCGGAATATAATCTAAGGCAAAAAAGTGCTGTAGAGAATTAAAATGGCATTGCCAATTGCCGTGGGCAGGGGTTGCACTCTACCGAATGAGCTAACTCCTGCACCTTTGTTATATACAAAGAACTAAACAATGCAACAAAGAAAGATTAAGAGAATATTCACAGTCGACGTCACAGATGAACTTTTTTACATATTTAATGAAACTTAAGTTTTTCTATAGCTAGCTATATATGTGCACTGTTGACTATTTTTATAATAAATAGAAATTCCACAATGCTAATCAATTCAGATTTCTAAATATATCTGAACCAGTGTTCTAGTATTAAAATAAAAGAAGTTATCAGAAATTTAATATTTTCCAAATGGATTGATTTATTCACACATATATTTATATAAATTTGATGTCTTTATATAACTAGAGATTTTTAAAATATACCTGCATTAATATATAATAATGAGCTAATCCACAGAGAAAATTGATTTATCTTTACAAATGTTTCAGACAGCTAGTCTTCTACTATGAATATGAAAAAGTTATCACCAATTAACTCTCAGTAAACATGTCTTTTGTTTAAGTGCTGAAATAAATCAATTCCTGGTGCATTTTGAGGACAATGGGTTATCAAGTCTGACAAGAGTAACCAATGTATTTTAAAACATGGCAACAGACTTGTCATATGAAGGCAACTAACCATGTATGTATTGATAGGAAAAACATGCATACAAGTTTATTTCTGCCATGACGACTTTTGTTTGTATTTTTTTATTAAGAAATGATGTTGTAAGACAGGGATGGGAAACTGCGGCTATTCTGTGTATACATAAATGTGTATGACGTTTGAAATTTACCAGAGTTTGTGAATTACTTCATCTTCTCTAGTCTAGTAGATTTGATATAAGTAATTTGATACACAATTAATAAACATATTTTAAATAACCATTCATCTTTAACTTTTTAATTGGTATTTTATTAAAACTACAATGGACAGTGGAAACAAAGATAAAGACAGTGGAAACAAAGAAAACAATAATTTCTTAAAAGACATGTTTTAAGAACACACTGTTAACATTTTAACTAAGATCAGACATTACTTGAGGACCACTGAAATAATTAGAGAGGAACACACTATCGCCATGCAATGGGCTTCTCTTTTTGATTAATTAGCATCAAGGGATTTGATATATGCACCATTCCAAGGTTATACATACTTCAGTCTTTGTTTCACAAGCTGTAGAGCAGGGGCTGGAGTGAGAAATAGCCCAACAGGGATTTATCCTAGACTGACCACGCATCAGACAAGCTCTTTATCACTGGGCTAAGTCTCCTTAAAGACAATGGAGGCCTAGAGAATGTGTGTATGAATATTCTATGCGATGACAATATATTTTTGTTTATGCCATGAGTGACAATAAACATGTTAACACCTGTGGTGTAGTTAAGTTTGCACACGACCATTAATTATTGCATGCAGTTCAATACAATGTATTATGTGAAACAATACTGAGAAGGTCATTTGACTGTTAGTTTTAGGGAATACTGTCAAAAATGTTATCAGTTAGTACTAAATATAACAAGTATCTTCAAATAAAACCAATGAGTTATTTAAATACTCAGAGGTCAACCGACTTGTAATCATTAAATAGAGAATAATACATGAGTGGCCATTAGATACCATTTATCTCACGAGTTGTTTATATAGAGAATATAATACAGGAGTAGCTGTTAGATACCATTTATCTCATAACGAGTTCTTTTAAATGTATCTAACGAGTGAAAGCGAGTTTAACACATTTTTAAAAGAGTTGTGAGACAAATGGTATCTAACGAACACAAAAGTATTATTCTATTTCTTACATATCCTCAGAAAAACAAGTTTTAAGCAAATTTTACCATCTTTTTCGACTAACAGTTATTTACAGCTATTGCACCTGTAGCTGCTTTATGCGTCACAGACACATGATTGCCAGGTTAACTATACATCACAATGTAATCGATTTCCACCGTGCTGTTTTTTTATTGGAGATATGGCATTGGTGACCTGGTCATCACCTATTAGCAGCCAGTCATATGTCTTGAAATTGTTAACACACATACAACAACTATGTGTTATCAAAAAAACGCATGGTATTCTCACCATTGGTGACCTGGTCATCACATATTAGCAGCCAGTCATATGTCTTGAAATTGTTAACACACATACAACAACTATGTGTTATCAAAAAAACGCATGGTATTCTCACCAATGGATGTATACGAATGAAAGTTTTCAAATGGCATATCACAATTTCGTTCCTTTTTCAATCGAAAACTGTTTCCTAAAGCTGTCTATATTAAGCTGCTATAACAAGTAACAGCACAACAAATGGCATATCACAATTTGCTATTCCTTTTTCAATCAAAAACTGTTTCCTAAAGCTGTCTATATTAAGCTGCTATAACAAGTAACAACACAACAAATGGCATATCACAATTTGGTTCCTTCTTCAATCGAAAATTGTTTCCTAAAGCTGTCTATATTAAGCTGCTATAACAAGTAACAGCACAACAAATGGCATATCACAATTTGGTTCCTTTTTCAATCGAAAACTGTTTCCTAAAGCTGTCTATATTAAGCTGCTATAACAAGTAACAGCACAACAAATGGCATATCACAATTTGCTATTCCTTTTTCAATCGAAAACTGTTTCCTAAAGCTGTCTATATTAAGCTGCTATAACAAGTAACAACACAACAAATGGCATATCACAATTTGGTTCCTTCTTCAATCGAAAACTGTTTCCTAAAGCTGTCTATATTAAGCTGCTATAACAAGTAACAGCACAACAAATGGCATATCACAATTTGGTTCCTTCTTCAATCGAAAACTGTTTCCTAAAGCTGTCTATATTAAGCTGCTATAACAAGTAACAGCACAACAAATGGCATATCACAATTTGGTTCCTTCTTCAATCGAAAACTGTTTCCTAAAGCTGTCTATATTAAGCTGCTATAACAAGTAACAGCACAACAAATGGCATATCACAATTTGGTTCCTTCTTCAATCGAAAACTGTTTCCTAAAGCTGTCTATATTAAGCTGCTATAACAAGTAACAGCACAACAAATGGCATATCACAATTTGCTATTCCTTTTTCAATCGAAAACTGTTTCCTAAAGCTGTCTATATTAAGCTGCTATAACAAGTAACAACACAACAAATGGCATATCACAATTTGGTTCCTTCTTCAATCGAAAACTGTTTCCTAAAGCTGTCTATATTAAGCTGCTATAACAAGTAACAGCACAACAAATGGCATATCACAATTTGGTTCCTTCTTCAATCGAAAACTGTTTCCTAAAGCTGTCTATATTAAGCTGCTATAACAAGTAACAGCACAACAAATGGCATATCACAATTTGGTTCCTTCTTCAATCGAAAACTGTTTCCTAAAGCTGTCTATATTAAGCTGCTATAACAAGTAACAACACAACAAATGGCATATCACAATTTGGTTCCTTCTTCAATCGAAAACTGTTTCCTAAAGCTGTCTATATTAAGCTGCTATAACAAGTAACAACACAACAAATGGCATATCACAATTTGGTTCCTACTTCAATCAAAAACTGTTTCCTAAAGCTGTCTATATTAAGCTGCTATAACAAGTAACAACACAACAAATGATGGTATGGTGTAGTTAAATCATATTTGTTTGTAGTGAACTAGTAAACTTTAACATTTAATTTTTAAAGGACTGCAAGAAAAAAAAATATATATATAAAAAATAAAGTACAAATATATATATATATACAGTCAAACCCGCTTATTTGCATACCCTCGGAGCTGCTCGATTTTGTGCAATTAACCGGGTTAGTCGATTACCGATAGAATACCGACTTTCACTTTGTAACAGCCATCCAACTACAAAGTGGCATGGGAGACAGTCTAGCATAATGCGGTACTTCATACCGGAACTATTACAGTTAACACATGTCACATGCAGTTGGATATATATAAATGTAAAAAAATATATCTATCGATATATATATATATAATTAGCATGACGTTTTTGTTTTAATCTGCCAGACCAGAAATCATTTTTTAAAAAACCAACAGCGTCCGTCACTGGGCGTTGTTTTCTAAAAATACAAACTGGCGTCGTTTTCTAAAAACACAAACTTTGTGCATTAAAAAAAACAAAACACTGACCATCCACTAGTGTAAACAAAGTGTATTAGCCATGTAGTTAATGAGATAAACTTGAAACAACAGAACCATAAAAAAGTTCACGTTTCATCGGTGCACGTGTTTACAAAATGACGTCAGTTTCCGGAATTACTGATTGACCGAATAGAATTACGTGAACTTGTATGAATTTGCTGGTATGGTGTTTTTTTTCACTCTCAGTTTGACCAGCGATGAAGTTAGACGTGGTTTCATGCGCTCTCAACTTACCCCCCCACCTGGGGGGACTGATCGCTAGTTATGGATCGCTGTTGGAGTACCGCGTCGCGTACACCGGGTCACGGGCAACCGTGACCTTGGTGTATGGCGACGCGGCTACAGCCAAGAGGAAGGGAACTAGGAAGAGGAAACGTGCGCCAGGGCGGGCTCAGGCGGGGACAAAGCTGGCGGCTCAACCGCCAGTGGCGGTCCCGTCTGCGTCGCCGCCCCCACCACGACCAAACCGGACGGATCGACGGGAGGCGACTCGCCAACCAGCCGGACCGACTGTTCAGATGCGGGAAGTGGAGCAGCCAACCAGTGCACCGCGACCAGCGTCACCTGTTCCCGCTCGTCGTTCGTCTGCGTCGAGACCCCCACCCACGGGGGACTCCGCGACGGCGACTCTGGATGTTGGGGCTGTCAAGAGGAAGGCCGTGACCCCCCCGGAGGACCAACCAGCCAAGACGCGGCCTTCTACTTCCTCTTCGGGTGACTGGAGAGTGGCACCGCGGAAAATCAAAGGCCAGTACTCTAAGTACTTGGTGGGAGACATCACGGACCCCGACAGACTGCCAGGCGGGGTCTACGAAGAAAACTTCAAGACGTTTCCCGATGGCCACCAGGTCGCCATCCACACGGTCAAACTACGGGGAGTGGAAGCTATAGTAGTGACGTCGCGCCGGGATGATCTTTACCGACAGGGATTCCTCAGCCATGACATGGATAACAACACCATCCACAGAATCATGAAGATCGTCACCGGCGCCCAGTACCCACAGATGGTCCACTGCCTTAACACCCACAGCTACAGGAGACTGGTGCCTCACTTTGAGGAGAGGAACAACATCACCTCCCCGTAGATGCTGTGCACCCAAACGGCCTTAACGAGGCCACTCGCGTGGACATATCGATCGGACTTTAAACTTTTAGATCTGCGTTCAAAATTTTATGTCGAAATTACTTTTTTTTTTTTAAATATTATTAAATAGTCCGATCCTCTCTTCTTTCTCTTATTTAATTTTGGACTGTCCTTCTAAAATGCTCCAAATTATATAAATATTCGACCGAGCAGTCAATTCTTTTTTATTTTTGGCTTGTAACCTTTTTATTTTTTTATCTATTAACTTCTTTACTAATTGCTATTTTCAAAATTCTGCCCAGTTTCTACCCCCCCCCCCCCCCTCCATCCCGAGTCAGGCCACCGATCTTATCGGAGGTCGGACTCGGGATGGGCGTGTTCGAAACCCTAGTGGTATATGGGCACGTTAAACTAGTTATTATCATTATGGTGTTCTTTCCATCCCAAAAGATATGGCAAGCTTTGGTATTATTTGTGATCCCCAAATAATGACTTTGCTATTGTTAAGCAATTAAAGTTAAGCTCGGCTAGTGAGTCGTTATCAGTTCCAGCAGTCTGCATTGCATGCATGACCGGTCTAACACAATTGACTGACCTTCATGGTGCGGTCCAACTGATTGGTGTCTAACAATATAGCAGAAACTTAGGGACGGTCCATAAATAACGGTCTTTGTTATGTTTGTTTTTTTGACGACCTTCCCCACCAGTCTTTTTTTTTCCCTCTGATTAACAGCAATATATTGCAAACAAAACATTAGGTCTTAGGTTTATTCAACTTAATTATGTCATTTTTAAATCTTATAGTCGGGTATTGTGATTTACAAGTAGTAACGTGCACACCATCTCATTTGCATGTCACACGTCGACTCTGTAAACAGCGATTACAGCCGGCTTACCACACAGTGAGCTCAAACAAAACAGATTAATCGGTGATTTATTTGAGGTTTTTTGCCAAAGTTTGATAGACATTCTCAGTCATTTGTGACATTAATTTAGCACAAATTAAAAAAAAAAAAAATTGTTATTTATATGTGCAAATAACCGATATATAGCCTGTAGTCTGTGCAATTAACCGGATGTTTTGTAGTGTTATAAGGGCAAATGGTTCCGTGTTGGGTGAAAATAGTCAATTAACCGAATTATGCTATAAACCGATGTGCAAATAAGTGGAGATGACTGTATATATATATGATTCGTCACGAGTGTTTTTTAATATGGAAAATATCAACCGAGTCTACGTTAATCAGTATTTGTCGAGGCTCTGCCGAGACAAATACCGATTACTAGATAAGGTTGATATACACGAGTAGCAAATTCTATTTATCCTATAACACTACTAAAATAACATTTTAATAAAA
Organism: Gigantopelta aegis; assembly: GCF_016097555.1. Lineage (NCBI taxonomy): Eukaryota > Metazoa > Mollusca > Gastropoda > Neomphalida > Peltospiridae > Gigantopelta > Gigantopelta aegis. The sequence goes on from NC_054704.1 coordinate 101,778,763, forward strand.
AAATTAGTAAATCACAGTACTAAAGTCGCCACCATCGGTAATATGACGTCATCACGATTAACACAAATTAGTTTGACATCACACGTTTCAAACAAATCTTTGAAAACGTTACGCTCAGGTATACAGGCCTTGTTGGCTTGTAAGCAAATGACCCATCCACAGCAACAAATTACCTAGAGACCTTGCAGATTTGCATACCATTATTAACCGGGTTAATAAAGTAAATTATCACATGGGTTTATGACATGGATATCATGGGTAAGTTATAGGATAAAGTAAATTATCACATGGGTTTATGACATGGATATCATGGGCAAGTTATAGGATAAATATATATATATATATATTTGTACTGCAAATTACCCTCTAGTGATGTCCCCAAAACAATCAAATCTTTCCCATTAAAACAAACACCAGCAGAATTAATTAAGATGATGTAACTTTTTTAATCCTTCAAAATATAAACAGTAATATTTGTAAATAAACTGCTGTTTAGTGAAGGCCAAAATTATAGCTTTGTAACTTAAGAACCCAAACAGATGGCAGTGTATTGTTTGCACCTGATGAATACATAATCAATGAATAGTCAGTAGTGTCATGAAACATGAAACATTCATATCTACAGCCATATCTATGTATCTATACTGGTTTTCTCCCATTTGGTCAAAGTGCCATTTCCTTGAAGTGTTAAATAAACAGTATAGAAATGAACGGGCGATTTGCTCATTATCTTCCTTTTACCAGTAATATGGAAAACTTGGACCTGTCCGTATTTCAAGAAATACAGAATTCATATTAAGATATACAACTTACAAATAAACTATAGCCTGGACATGAATAACAACAAGATAAAAGAATAAGACATTTAACATAGCATTTAAATGTCTAATAAAATCTATGTAGAATAAATGTTTACAACTTGTGTTTATCCAAGTTTAATTAAATGTCCAACTGCATCTAGGTACTCTGTTCTTGGAGAATGCGGCACCTCCAAATTTGACCGGTTGGGGTGTTGATGAGGAATATATCTGCTAATTCTTGCATGGAAACCCTCAATGTTGCATATTTATTATACTGAGATCATGTTGGGTAGAATATATTGTTTAAACTACATCAGAGAACTGTTCAGAGAGTATTTCTCAGATTATACCCAAGGCGAGAAGCGTATTCACCAGGGATGAAAATTAGCAGTCGCCTGGTCGCCCGTGCTGACCTTTATTGGCTAAGGGCAACTAAGAATTTTACAAAGGTAGTCCGTTGAGCGACCATCGATTTTAGGGTCTAGCGAGTATGGTACCAGTTTAAAAAAAGAAACGCACTAAAACTGAATCGAATGACCAATGTGACAGAAGTGAATTGCAGTTCTGGCAGATATTATTGAACATGTTCTATATTTTGACAGTGCCAGACAGACCAGACTCAGTCTCAGCTTGTACAATTTTGGTCTGAGGCTATAAACACATATAGCTTTACGTATCCTCTTTAATTAACTTACTAGTATTTTATTCTGGGACAAAATCAAAATTTATCTTTTAGTTTTAATTCACACTAACAATGACATTTTTCCATTACTACAGGGATTATTTCAAGTCAATTACTGGTAATTGGCATGAAAATATAAAATTCATATAAAAACATAGTAATTTATTAAATTGTAAACCCATACCATCTGAAATAACTTTTTTTGTGGAATTTCAGTGTAAATAAAAAAACTATATATTTATAAAACTGCATGGGTTAAATCTTGATGGAACATCCTATATAAATCTGAACGACAAAACCATAATACAAGATTAGGGCCGTATGTCTGCACAATGCAGAGTTGAATGGGTATTTTGGGAAAATAGTAGATGATTCCATCAATATTTATCTAGTGCCTTGTCTATAGGAGGACAGCCACTCCCGAGAAAATCCTTTACTGGAGTTCATTCCTCTTATATCACAATTGAGGACTGCCACCCAGACTAATTTCCTAAAACACGTGCAGTTCTACCTTTTAAGGCTTTAGTATAAAATTTAGTATACTGTATTATCGATTACATCAGAGACAATGCACGTCAAGCTGCATAAATTGGCTGTTCTAGCATTTTTCTTTACCCATATTAAAAATTATATTTAATCTTTATCATTTAATTGTAATTTGTAAAAAATTCATTTGGGTTAGTATGGGTTTAAAACTTAATAATGTTTTTAATATAAATTTTAACTTCATTCATTATGAAGTTACATGCCAATTCGTCATTTTCCTTTCGATGCAAACAGATTATATACATGGTTATTATTATATATGGTTATTATTCAACAAAGAAAATTCTGGTTTTGATTTTCGCTGTGCAGTTAAATTGCAGGGCTAGTTGAATTTGAGAAGAACCAGTAAGATTTTTTTTCAACTGGCCCTGCTGGCGACCATGGCTTTCATGTTAATTTTCAACCCTGGTATTCACCCGAATAGCCAAGTTGTCATCTTAGTCACCCTTCTATTTTAGGGTGGGATGTAGCCCAGTGGTAAAGCATCTGCTTGATGAGCAGTCAGTCTGGGATCAATCCTCGTCGGTGGGCCCATTGGGCTATTTCCCATTCCAGCCAAAGTACCACGACTGGTATATCAAAGGCTGTCGTATGTGTTATCCTGTCTGTGGGATGGTGCATATAAAAGATCCCTTGCTGCTAATAGAAAAGAGTAGTCCATGAAATGGCGACAGCAGGTTTCCTCTCTCAACATCTGTGTGGTCCTTAACCATATGTCCGACGCCATATAACCATAAATAAAATGTGTTGAGTGTGACATTAAATCAAAAATTTCCTTCCCTTCTATTTTTTGTACCAAATGGCACTTTGACAAAATGGGATGATACCTCTATACTCTGGGCTAAAAGTAACACAAAAATAATTTCATTAGCTTATTTGATACAGCAGCCATGCACAAAGCCAATTAAACAGTCATAAGTTATTATGGGACAAGATGAAAAAAGATTGTTTTGTTTAAGATTGTTTTGTTTAACAACACCACTAGAGCACATTGATTAATTAATCATCGGCTATTGGATGTCAAACAATTGGTAATTGTGACAAGTAGTCATCAGAGGAAACCCGTTACATTTTTCCAAGTGCAGAAAGGGATCTTTTATATGCACTTTACCACAGACAGAAAAGCACATACAACGACCTTTGACCAGTTGTGGTGCACTGGTTGGAATGAGGGAAAAAACCCAAGCAGTTGAATGGATCCATGCAAGCACCTCAAGTGAGACCAACTGATCTAAATCCTGCCCCCAGGACAAGATTATGCCATTCTGATAACATGAAGGCTCTTCTGGGTTTTTTTAGTCAAGTATCAATATTTGGTTTGTCACCCATTCATGTTCAGGGCAGTCGTATACATAGGCAGATCTAGGTGGGCCCAGGGGCCCACCCCCACTAAATTTTGCAATAGTTATAATTTTATTATATATTTACTTTCATTTTTTTTACGATCCCCTCCAAACCTCCCCCAAAGTTCCCTTGGCATTCCACCTCATGTCACTAGGGTTCCCCCTAAATGGATCGTCTGGATCCGCACTGGTATATCTCTAAAGGTTCAAGTTTGTTTTGTTTAACGACACCACTAGAGCACAATGATTTATTAATAATCAGCCACTGGATGACAAACATTTGGTAATTTTGATATTATAGTCTGAGGGGAAATTCTCTATATTTTTCCATTAGTAGCAAGGGATCTGATATATACATCATCCCACAGACAGGACAGTACATACCACAACCTTTGATACACCAGTCGTGAATGAGAAATAGCCCAATGGGCCCACTGAAGGGGATCTATTCTGGACAGACCATGCATTAAGCCAGTACTTTACCACTGAGCTACATCACACACTTTTTAAGTACAATGACCACACATAATGTTTTTCATGGAGGGACTTTTGCCTCACAATTGTCATACATTCAGGAACCAGACTGCCATTACTTTATGGGCTACTCTTTTTGATTAGCTGCTAGCAATCTTTTATATTCGCTATCTATCAGACAGGATAGTACATTCCATAGCCTTTGTTACACCAGTTGTGGAGCACAGGCTGAAATGAGAAATGGCCCAATGGAACCACCAATGGCCTATCAATCCTAGATCAATTGCTCATCAGACAAATGCTTCCCATTGAAAAGCATCAGGGGATCTTTTGTGTGCACTTCCTCATAGAAATGATTGATAATACCAGTCTGTGTTGTTTTGTCAAGTCATGGAGCTATAGCATTGATCAGAATGGTAAGCCATACAGTAGGAATCAGTCCTACAAACCATCGTACGTCAGTCGAATACTCCAACTGCCGACTTACATCCTGCTCCTTAGTTTTCCACATGTAGCATTAAAACAGAGAAAGAAAGTTAAAGATGCCGGGACAATAGAAGTCATGTAGTGCATGTATAATGGATTCATTTACCATCAAGGACAACAGTACTAGAATGCCCGGCTTACTGGGTGTATACTACCAAATCAAATCCCATAGACGACAATAGTAACATATGTGGTTAAAACTCCTACCTGCAGCGAATCAATCGACATAAACGCCACGGATATAAATACTACCACCCCTCACACTTAAAAGTTAATTAGAAAAAATTGGGGGTCAAGCTGCTCATTTCTGAGATAACGGGTAGCGTCTATGACTACCCTAGTTCTGCACAAAATTCAAGTACTTTTTTTTACAGGTACCTATACATGTTTCAAGCACATGGCTACTTGACACATTGGTACTAGATGAAATAAAATTGCATATTTTTTTTACCCATATGAAACTATTATTTTTACAACCAACACACTCACATTTATAACCAATCACAGGACTTGTGGTGTTCACTTCTCTATCAAAAGTTGGGTGCACCTCAAACTTTGACCCAGCCGGAAGTTATTTGGTTTAGTACTACCTATAGGGAAGCTCTGGTCAGCTAGCTAGCCCTTAGGTTTGGGGTATAAACAGTAGTGGACAGGATGTAGCCCAGTAGTGAAGCACTCGCCTCATGTGGGGTTGGTCTTGTATCATCTCCATCTGTGGGTCCATTGGGCTATTTCTCATTCCAGCCAGTATATGACGACTGGTGCAACAAAGGCCATGGTATGTGCTATCCTGTATGTGGAATATTTCATATAAAAGATTCCTTGCTACCAATGGAAAAATGTAGGTTTCATCTCTAACACTATATGTCAAAATTACCTAAAAGCCGATAATTAATAAATCAATGTGCTCTAGTGGTGCTGTTAAACAAAAACTTTAGATCTCAATGAAAGTGAGTTGATATATCATTGGTGATATTTATCAATGATTTCCAGCAGTATCAATACACCTGTTAAATTAATATATAGCGAATAAACATTTAAATATGCCTGTTAACAAATACAGTGAAACTCCTCAAAACCTGTGTAAACCGGAATTCTCTCAAATCCGGTCATTAGTCATGGATTCTTTTTAAATGGCAGTACAGAAAGTAACCTTTTTAAACCAGACACTCCTTAAAACCAGACTTTTTACCTGGTCCTGTGCGTCCCCGGTTTTTAAGGCTTTCACGGTACATGAATTGTATATATATATATATGAAAGTTGCGACAGCGATAGTTTTGTTAGCGCATCATTTGCATACGTATAGTTTTGTGTAACCCATTTTTCGTTTGCGAACTGAATTTATGACATCATTTACATGATCATGATGGGTTATATAAAAATAAAATTGGTTACCTGAATTTGGTTTTGCATGACCCATAAATGGTTTACACAGATTTTCAATTTGCAGAGGCTTGAATTGACATACCAACCCTAGGCATAAGAAGAACTACACATATATATATATACAACTGGAGCCCCCATGTAATTACAATGCCTATATGCACAGCTAAATTCTGTCCCAAGTCAGACCACTGGCCATGCCAGAGATCAGGCTTAGACAGACGTGCCCGAACCTCCTGTGGGATATGGGAATGTTAATAGAGTTCCACATCCAAGCTAAATAAATTGTCCCATCTTTGTTGACCCTGTCTGGCTCCATCAATGTCTTCAATGTCAGCTGATAATTTTAAGTGAAACTTCAAAACAATATGTCTGGTCTGGTCTGGTACATGTGGTTCAAACTAATACATGCTTTTACTAAATGTAACCTGTGAACTATATATGAGGAAGTTTAGATGAGGTGTGATGGTCTTACACTATACTTTCCCCCCAAAATATGATTCCTGAGTAGATGGCCAGCTCTCATAGCCAAGGCTATATACATGACCACTGGGTATCTATAGCCACTTTTGTGTTAAGTAACAAAGATGGTGGTCTCCATTATGGTTGTATTTATGGAATTCATCCTTGTATGTAATATTTAGCATGATGTGTGTATGGTAGTCGACTGGACATGACAACAAAATCATCCTTCCAATATGCAAATATCCCCCACAAATGGTCACTGGACAGCCTAATATGACCCCACTATTATATTATAGATTCCATCAGCACAGGTTGTTTTACTATTTTCTATGTTTCTCTACTGTACAAGACTTTGTTCTAAACAAAAACTCAATTTGGTTTGTTTAATGATACCACTAGAGGAGATGCATTTATTAATCACTGGTTGTTTGATGTAAAAAAAAATTGTAATTTTTACACATGGTCATAGAGAAAACCTACTACATATTTCCATTGGCAACAAGGTGATATTTTATATATACTCTTCAAAAGAAGAAACGCAAAACCACATTGTCGTAACATTTGGAGAATTGATTTAATTATTGAATGGTGAGTCCGATAATTACCAAATGTTGCAGGATTGTTCACAATTCACTCTAGTCCATTGTGAGTAAGTGATAGGACACACCACCAAGGTCAAGGTCATCTGGAGTCAATACCGGGTGTGGCCTCCGCGTGTGTTGACAACTGCCTGGCACCGCCTGCCCATTGAAGCAACCAGAGTACGGATGACGTCCCGGGGGATGGTGGCCCACTCGGCCTGCAAGGCTGCTGCCAGCTCGGGCAGGGTCTGGGGCTGTGGTTGTCGCTGTCAGAGGCGTCGGTCCAACTCGTCCCATAGATGCTCAATTGGGTTCAAATCCGGTGATATCGATGGCCAAGGAAGGACATTAATGTTGTTGTTCTGTAGGAAAGCCGTTGTGAGACGTGCTGTGTGAGGCCTGGCGTTGTCATGTTGGAACACTGCGTTGGCGTTGGCCATAACTGGAACGATGTGTGGCTGGAGGATCTGGTCAAAGTAGCCCTGTGCATTCAGGTTGCCCTGCACGTGGACCAGGTCAGTTCTGCCAGTGTGTGAGATGGCTGCCCACACCATGACACTACCCCCGCCGAATCTGTCCACTTCCTGCACGCAGTTTGCCGCATAACGTTCACCACGACGCCTATACACGCGACATCTTCCATCATGACGTCGGAGCAGAAATCGGGACTCGTCACTGAACCACACCTGTCTCCATCGCAGTTGAGGCCATTGTCGATGAATCTGGCACCACTGCAGTCGGAGTCGACGGTGTTGTGGTGTTAAGATGACACCTCGAACTGGACGTCTGGCACGAATTCCTACCTCACGTAGGCGGTTCCGTACGGTCTAGTCGGATATCCTGCGCAAACCTGGTATTGCTGCGGCTGTGGAGGTGGCAGTAGTCAATCGTTCCCGAAGGTGGCGTACCCGGATGTAGCGGTCCTGCCCGGGGGTAGTGACCCGTGGTCGACCGGATCTAGGGAGGTCACGTGTTGATCCATGTTGCTGGTAACGGTCCCACAGTCTGGAGATGGTGCTTGGGGACACATGGAATGCCCTGGCAATGGCCGTTCTGGATTCGCCTGCGTCTAGTCGGCCGATGGCATTGTTTCTCTGCGGTTCACTGAGATGTGGCATGTCCTGGATTGTCAACTGTCGGCCAGATACAGAGGCCAGGCAAGCGAACACCCTGCACTTTTATACTGTCGGTGTTCATGTTGCACGTGCAGACAACGCACGTGCAGTGGTGACATGGTTTGCACGTGGCTGCGTTTTTGCGAATATTCACATTTTGGAACTTTATTGTACAGTAGCTGCGTTTTATCGAATGTAACCGTGGGAATGTGTTTGGGACATGCAATGACCTTATATTCACAAAGCATGAACCGGTAGGAAACATAAAATCGGAGTTATAACCCATTTGTACCCTTTTGCGTTTCTTTTTTTGAAGAGTATACATATTCCCACAGACAGGACAGCATATACCACAGCCTTTGTCCACAAGCCAGGCACAAGTATTCTTCTCTTTTCTCACTTAAATTCTGCTTTATCTTTTTCTGATGAACAAGGTCAACTTAACAATGACTTCCTGGGACATTATGCAGTGAAGCATGTCAATGAGACCATAAAGTAACACGTTATCATAAGCGCTAAAGTTTTATCCCCACCCACCTCACCCTAATTCTGTTATTTAATTTTAGTTATTTAGTTTAGTGATTATGTAGTTATAGTTTTGAGATGGAGGACCATAGTTCTAAAGTCCTATGTCATCTTTCACGACATTAGGTACGAGCATGTATAAATAAAACTATGGTCTATTACCCAAACCAAAATATGAATGTGTTGTTGTTTATTCTAGTATATGGCATATATAATTTATCGCAAACAGTTGTTAATCTGGTATTATTAAACAGGTCTCAGCTGATATGAGGTAAATAGTGGCAATCAATATACAGAATTATCTGGTATTATTAAACAGGTCTCAGCTGATATGAGGTAAATAGTGGCAATCAATATACAGAATTATCTGGTATTATTAAACAGGTCTCAGCTGATATGAGGTAAATAGTGGCTATCAATATACAGAATGTTCTGGTATTATTAAACAGGTCTCAGCTGATATGAGGTAAATAGTGGCAATCAATATACAGAATGTTCTGGTATTATTAAACAGGTCTCAGCTGATATGAGGTAAATAGTGGCAATCAATATACAGAATTATCTGGTATTATTAAACAGGTCTCAGCTGATATGAGGTAAATAGTGGCTATCAATATACAGAATAATCTGGTATTATTAAACAGGTCTCAGCTGATATGAGGTAAATAGTGGCTATCAATATACAGAATGTTCTGGTATTATTAAACAGGTCTCAGCTGATATGAGGTAAATAGTGGCAATCAATATACAGAATTATCTGGTATTATTAAACAGGTCTCAGCTGATATGAGGTAAATAGTGGCAATCAATATACAGAATTATCTGGTATTATTAAACAGGTCTCAGCTGATATGAGGTAAATAGTGGCAATCAATATACAGAATTATCTGGTATTATTAAACAGGTCTCAGCTGATATGAGGTAAATAGTGGCTATCAATATACAGAATGTTCTGGTATTATTAAACAGGTCTCAGCTGATATGAGGTAAATAGTGGCAATCAATATACAGAATTATCTGGTATTATTAAACAGGTCTCAGCTGATATGAGGTAAATAGTGGCAATCAATATACAGAATTATCTGGTATTATTAAACAGGTCTCAGCTGATATGAGGTAAATAGTGGCAATCAATATACAGAATTATTTTACATGTGCTGTTTGTAAGTGTAATGTGCGTTATTTTTCACACTCATAAGATTGAAATTACGTGCGCTGTACGAGCGCGGTCGCACTCGCACATTAAAAGACAAGGTCTGGTGTGGTATTCACATGGTGTGACTTAGGATGGCAAACAAATTCATTATGCCTTATGTATGTGGTGGTACATGTCCCGTCCCTTTAAATAATGTAAATCAAAAAAAAATTCTGTATTTACAAAGCCTTTTTGTTATATATTTAAAATGCTTAAAAACCTGTATTTATGATGAACAGGCTTTGTAAATTCAGCCTAAAATATATTCATGTTTATCAAAATACCCATGCTTGTTTTGTCACTGCACAAACATACAAGAAAGGGTTTCTAACATAACATTGATATATTCATGTTTATCAAAATACCCATGCTTGTTTTGTCACTGCACAAACATACAAGAAAGGGTTTCTAACGTAACATTGATATATTCATGTTTATCAAAATACCCATGCTTGTTTTGTCACTGCACAAACATACAAGAAAGGGTTTCTAACGTAACATTGATATATTCATGTTTATCAAAATACCCATGCTTGTTTTGTCACTGCACAAACATACAAGAAAGGGTTTCTAACGTAACATTGATATATTCATGTTTATCAAATACCCATGCTTGTTTTGTCACTGCACAAACATACAAGAAAGGGTTTCTAACGTAACATTGATATATTCATGTTTATCAAAATACCCATGCTTGTTTTGTCACTGCACAAACATACAAGAAAGGGTTTCTAACGTAACATTGACCGTTCTCCAATTCCACAACCTACAATCTCACAACTAGGACTACTAATAAATTACACCCTACACAAGCCAGTGGACACTTGTTTGCCAGTGATGGCATCAAATAACCAACATTCTGTTTCAACAGGAGGATCTCGTAAATGTCAATCCATTTTACTTGCATCATGTTTCCAAACGGGCAATAATTGTCCATTTTCATTTGACGGTCGCTCACTGCGTCAATCTTAACAGTAAGCAGAATGATTAAATTTTCCCCAAATAGAAAAGTCTCACTCCTACTACTATTAAAATGTATTAATAAACTAGAGATCAATATATAATTAACCTTTAGTACAACATAGAGACTTTTTTCATGAAACCTGGGAAGTGTTGTCATGCATTAAATTTTAAGTTTAATGTTTTGTCAGACTAAAAACTGAACACCAAGTTAAATGAAGATAAGATGGTGATAGAACTTTACAAATAGTGAAGTGCAAGATTATTTCACACATGAGAAATAAGTGCATGCTAGAATAGTGTTTTGGGCCGAATCCCGGGGGTGGAGGGCTTTCTAACAACACTGACTGACATTTGTAGCAGCATTATACGAGTACATGTACGCATACACAAACAGTAAGCAGAAAGTTAAACCTTACACAAATCAACAATAATTGACACCTTTCTCAATCAATACCTAGAACATCCACATCCAGATTTGTACAAAACTGCTAACCAAAATGAGAGTAATACAGCCCAATACTAGTTGAGACGGGGGTGGGGGTGGGGGGTGGGGTGGTGGTTATGTGGTGTGGTGGTGTCTATCAGAGAATGCAACCTCTGCAATAATTGTCCGCGGCAATCAGCAATGCCGTGGAGATTGCCATGGAATGTTTAATTCTCCACAGCATGTTTTTTGTTGTGGACTATATTTAATTTTTTGTTTATCCACAGCATGTTTTTTTGTGTGGACTATATTTGATTTTTTGTTTATCCACAGCATGGTTTTTTTGTGTGGACTATATTTAATTTTTTGTTTATCCACAGCATGGTTTTTGTTGTGGACTATATTTAATTTTTTGTTTATCCACAGCATGGTTTTTTTGTGTGGACTATATTTGATTTTTTGTTTATCCACAGCATGGTTTTTTTGTTGTGGACTATATTTGATTTTTTGTTTATCCACAGCATGTTTTTTGTTGTAGACATTTTATTAACTGCAGGGTTTGGAATGGCTGCACCAAGGGGGATTCAATCCTATGATCCAAGTACTTCAGCCAAGTGCTCTAAAACCCATTGGTGCCATATATGAGGAAACCCACTGCTGCCATATACCAGGAAACCCACTGCTGCCATATATCAGGAAACCCACTGCTGCCATATACCAGGAAACCCACTGCTGCCATATACCAGGAAACCCACTGCTGCCATATACCAGGAAACCCACTGCTGCCATATACCAGGAAACCTATTGGTGCCATATACCAGGAAACCTATTGGTGTCATATACCAGGAAACCTATTGGTGTCATATACCAGGAAACCCACTGCTGCCATATACCAGGAAACTCACTGGTGTCATATACCAGGAAACCCATTGCTGCCATATACCAGGAAACCTATTGGTGCCATATACTAGGAAACCTATTGGTGCCATATACCAGGAAACCTATTGGTGCCATATACGACAATACCCATTGCTGCCTTATACCAGGAAACCTAGGAAACCAATTGCTGCCATATAGGCTTTTTCGATTACTAAAAAGAAGGGATCTGTTACCGTATTTTCTGGCTTATTACATGCACTGGTGTATAAACCTCCCCCCTTGTTTTCAGACCAAGTTCCGACCTTTATTCGTACATAAACCGCACCTTTAAATAAGCCGCAGTTAAAATAAAGCCACAATCTTAATTACAGTTAATTATTGTTTGTATTTAATAATAATAAAGAGATCCATTCTCCCTTAAATTCAAACAATAAATAATTGTTGATTGTGTTGCTTTCAGTTTCATTTCACCTAATGGGAAAGTTTCGTAAACGAAACACCGTTGACAAACCCCGCTATTTTTACGAAAATATGAACAAGAACTTGATAATGCTAATTTCGTAATCTTGCATTAGTTGCAAAGAAAAAAAATATACATGATAATATTTTATTTGTTCCAGTATGATTACAAAGCGTGAACCACACAAAAAAAGGGCACAAGTGAAAATTACTAGTAGATCTATTCACTCGATTGCAAAACACACGTTTCTCTGTAACCTAACTAGCATGCCGTGTGCAAAAATTACATATTCAAACGAGGTCGGGTCAAGCTGGAGTGGTAGTGAACCAAAACTAAGCACACTCCTATCGATCGATTACAGTTTCGCATTGTTTTATAACTTTTAAACGATGGCCTTTAATATATATATATATATATATATATATATATATATATATATATATATACTAAAAAAAAAAGGAAACTTCCGATTTGTATATATAGTATTTGTTGTGTTAAAGAATTCATTGTGTAATGAAATTATATAGGTAGTATTAGCCTTGAGCTTTATCATCAGGATTCATGAATTTTATTGATTATTTTTGCACTGTTAATCGTCGACGTGAAATTCAATTTGCACGTGCATGCATGGTTCGACATGTCCCGTGTAGTATTTGGTCAATTTGTTTTACTTGTCTTACTGACATTGTTGTCAAGTGAAGGAAAACGCTTCAAAATTTGTAAAAAATTTAAAGTTTTTTACATTGTAGCATTTTTAGTATGCCAAGAATACCCAATAATTTACGCGAACGGGCGATTAGCATGCTTGATGCTGGCATGTCGACAGAAGACGTTGCAAGGCATGTTGGGAGTTCTAGTCGAGCGATACGAAATCTTCGCGTAAGATTTCGAACGACAGGAAGCACCAACGACTTGCCACGTCGTGGACGTCCACGTGTTACAACGCGTGGTCAAGACCACTATATCATGAACACGCATTTGCGCAATCGATTCCAAACTGCCACTGCTACTGCTGCTAACACACCTGGGCTTCATAATAACCGAATCAGTGGGCAAACTGTTCGTAATCGTCTGCAGGAGAACGGTTTGCATGCACGACGTCCTTATGTCGGATGCGTTTTAACGCAACGTCATCATCTAAATTGTGTTAATTGGGCACGTGTACACACTAGTTGGATACGGCGATGCTGGAATACCGTTCTTTTTTCGGATGAATCCAGATTTTCTTTACAACGTGGTGATGGCAGGGTGCGCGTCTACCGTAGGAGAAATGAACGCTATGTTGACTGTTGTGTTATTGAACGAGCTCGTTCCGGTGGTGGGGGTTCTGTCATGGTCTGGGCAGCCATTGCCCATGGTTATCGTTCACCACTAGTAGTCATTGACTGCAATTTAAATGCTCAACGTTACTGCAATGACATTCTCGCTCATCACATCATTCCTCTGTTCCATAACAACGCCAACATCTTGATTTTTCAGCATGATAATGCCACCTCTCATACAGCTAGTGACACTGCAAATTTTCTTAGGACAAATAACATTGATTTCATTGACGACTGGCCTGCTAACAGTCCTGATCTCAACCCCATCGAGCATGTCTGGAATAGTCTGGACAGACAATTGAGGCGTCGTCCCAACCCACCCGCTAACATCAACGAACTTCGTCAAGTGCTCATTCAGGAATGGAACAATATTCCACAGGCAGAAATCAACACTTTAGTCAATTCTATGCGCCTGAGATGCACTGCAGTGGTCAATTCAAGAGGTGGTCATACCCGTTATCAAGTGGGTGTTTTTATCTTTAACCCCTACCACACTTGGTCAAAATTTCTCCCAGTTTCTGTTAACCTATGGCCATGATTTTTGCACCAAACGATGCATCAGGGAACACTCTTTAAATGCATATATAACAATTATTCCACCGGTTTGTTTTCAACAAGTTATGTTCAAGCAAAGTTAGCGGAAGTTTCTTATTTTGTTCAGTGTGTATATATATATATATATATATATATATATATATATATATATTTGCCGAAAATTATATATGTATAATTACATGTAATATAACGAAATACATTACAACAACGTTATGCTCTGTATAAATTAGCGGGCTAATTAGATTGGAAATGTCGACATTTAATACAAATATTTCAGGTACTCAGGTGATTTTAATTCGCAAGCTTCGTACTAAACTTAAATTTTGATATATTAATTAAAAACATTACAAACAGGTTAGAAACAGTGGCGTTAAAGATATCAAGAAACTTTTGATGTCCTTGTTAAGGTCCGGCTTTTGTAATTGGCCATAAATGGCCATGACATTGTAATTGTATCACGTGACATTGTTTAGGCTGCCACTGGCTTTTTATCTGCAGTATCGAACATGCCAGTTGGGTGTGTTTACTACAAAGTATAACAACACTACTTTGTATAATATGAGGAAAGTTACTTCATTTTAGAACATCTGACAAACACATCTGATGCACTACTAACAATAAATGTTACAGAAATCAAACTAAGAAAGTTCGTGGACGAGTCCATTTTTGAAACTGTAAGTATAACGATACACAAGTGATGTATTGTTTCTAGCCTGACTAGACTATTAATAAAGAGCCATTCCATTGTAATACTTCAGTCCCAGTCATTTGGTATGCTATATTATTATTATGAGAATGAGAAAAAAAAGTTCTGGTTTATATGCACAGCGGTTACCGTAAAATTCATAAATAAACTGCACCCTTTTATAAACCGCAACTTGTAATTCACAGTAAAAAAGTAGCGGCTTATATGCTGAAAAATACGATACATGCACTTCCATGTAGACAGAACAGTATAAAAATTATTTGTAACAAATACAATTTTAATCCCTGCAATCAAGAAAATGTCTACAGCAAAAAACATGCCGTGGAGAAAACAAAATCAAATACAGACCACAGTAAAAGAAATACAATGGAGAATTAAAAATTCCATAGCTATATCCATGGCATTGCCGATTGCCATGAGCAATTGCAAGGGTTACATTTTATATTTAAAAGCTTCTAACTGAAGAATATGCTGAGGTGTCATAAACTTGACCAGACACATGACTGCTTTCCTAAAAGCTTCTGATCATACAATGTGTCAGTGTCCTAATAAAAGAGGTAATCCTCCTCATCCTTTCACAAGTCATAACCGCAGGAAGACTCCAACACATGCATGATTGCATGGTCACTTATTCCAGCATTACCACTTGGACGTGACCAAATCATGGCCATGTCAATACACCATTCTACAGTATATTCATTAAGGTAAACTGAGATTTTAGGATTTCCCATTAATCAGTGGTCCAGACAGCTAACTACAAGTTTTAATAAGTGGACCCAGCATACTAATGGTTTGATTTTCATTCACGCGATTATTTATAACGAAATAATCCCTGTAGAATTTCTACCGAGAATACTAATGTTGGTCTGTTCCACCTTTCTGTCACAACAGTAGTCAAGTGACTGGAAATGTCATGTGCGTGCATGCAACAAACTCATAAACAAGATACATTCCATAAGTTAACCCATTTCCTCTTTGCCTGTGAAGTGGATAATCATGTTTTAACTTTACCATTATTTAGTTTTTGTAATCTAGCTAATCCACCTTTTTTTCAAAAATATTTTAATTTAATTAAATTTTATTGAATGATTAATTTAATTTTTGAAAGAATTAATTTATATTGAAAAAAAATACTAAAAAGTGTGGGAGTAAGATACCAAAAAGATGTATGGTCATAAAAATAATATATTCAAGCTACAGGTAACATTTAAAGATAACATTATATGCACAAGTTTGGGATACAGTTCTGTCACTTGCTAAATTCACCAATTACAAATTATAAATACATTTGGTAAATTTTAGTTTAATAAATTAGTAAATCATTTCATATGCTTGATATTTTGTTAGAAAATAATTGGGTTTTAGCAGTTTTGGAAATTGACAAACATCGGCTCAGGTGACCTAAAAAATGGACATGACCAAATACTTTCAACTGTAATAGTGCATGAAAATTTAAAGACTTAAACAAGTTTTCTATAATTCAGCAGATGTTTGATCTGATATACTATTTTTCAGTTACTAACCAATGGCCCTTTGTTCTGTTCAGACAACCCATATTAGCGAAGGATTAATTAGAATAAAAACTTACTAAAAAACCCAAACTTTCTATATTTGGATGCACTGGTGTACTTTTGGTATTTGTATAAATTTATTTAAACCATAGAAGTGACAACACATGCACAAGAATTATTTCCGATACCACATTGTGAATGGAGAAAAAATAGTATTTTTTAATCTAAATCATGTATATTATTTTGAAAGCAAGTAATCAAAATCCACAAGAAAATATGAATGCTAAAACGAGTAGTGAAAACAGTCCATAGGAAACTAATTTAGAAAATGTCAATGGAAAGAAAGAAAATACTTGATAAACATAAATGAAAACATTACTTGATTGTTTTTTGTTTTGTTTTTTAAATCAACTGTAACCAATATAAAAAGGAGAAAACGGTCCATACAAGACCAAGATAGAAAGTGTTAATTCTACAAAGGCAAAAACCGTGAAAAACTTCCATTTACTGTTGCAACTCGTGTAAATTGATTACTCCATCTCACAGCTTGAACACCATTTCAAGTCAGTCTATCTACATGTATACTGCTGTCAGCTGGTTGTCATAAACCAAGAAAATTCAATGTAACTATGAATATTATCAAATACTATTTAACATATGTTGCATGCTTCTTGATAAATGTATACCTCCTTCCAGCACAGTTTTAAGAGTTTTTGTTAATAATTCCACTTTAACTTCATACATTATATACTTTTTTAAAAAGTGTTTTGGAAAGAACAGAATTTTTATATTTTATATGCAATTTGTAAAACATTGGTTAATATCAATACTCATCCATTTGCTTTTAGAATTTAAATAATTTTTTCTCTTTTTTCTTTTTTAATCGTACATGCAAAACTGATCTCCCAATTAATACAAACAACAAAAGAAAAATCAAATATACAGATTAGTAAGATGAACTATTCAAGACATAATGATTTCAAACTCTATGAGCAGACTACATTCATATCATGGATGCCGTTTTATCCATATATTGACTATCATTTTTACAAACTGTACATAAAAATAGAAAAAAATTTTGTTGCTTCCAAAACACTTTTCCTTTTCTTTTTTTCAAGCCAAACATAAATTATAGACAAAAAATGCTTAAAAGTTTAGTGGCATTAAGGTACAGATAAAATGTGACGATTACTTACCAGACATAAGGAAGAAGTCATTTCTATAAAGTGAGTGCATGGCTGAAGAATTTATATTACTATATTTCTACCATCAGACTTTTATCTGTTCCACGCAGTCTTACATTATTGGTTGATAAAAGGTTATGGTATGCACTGTCCTGTCTGAGGGTAGGTGCATAAAAAACCCACTCTTGCTGCTTTTAGGTAGGAGTGTATTATGTGGCTGCAATCTCTCTCTCTCTCTCTCTCTCTCTCTCTCTCTCTCTCTCTCTCTCTCTCTCTCTCTCTCTCTCTCTCTCTCTCTCTCTCTCTCTCTCTCTCTCTCTCTCTCTCTCTCTCTCTCTCTCTCTCTCTCCTCTCTCTCTCTCCTCTCTCTCCCTCTCATACCCGTGTTGAAATATCCAAATATCAGACACCAATAACTGTATCTTAAAATGTGTTGTTTATTGTGATGACAAATTAAAAACATTTCATTAGACAAATAAGAAAATAGTTTAAATGAGATTAGCACAGAAAGTGTGTACACCTCCCAAATGAACCATTAAAGGCATACTGTCACAGATTTAAGGACCTTATTTCTTCAACAATGGATAATAAAAAAAATTTACATTAATTGTTGGAAACCAAATCTAGCTATTGCATCACTTTAACTGAACCATGATGGAATGAAATCCATGTCAACCCTCTGGGCAATTTTAGTTTTTGAATTATGGATCATTGCCATAATTCAATTATTTTTACAAAAAATAATTAATAAATGGAGTATGGTGGTTATGAAGATGGTTGAATAAAGTACATTTAGGGACAAATCAAATAATTGTTGTTCAGGTAATACTTTGTTAGACCATTAAATAGGTCAGTGGTCTGTGACAATATGCCTTTAAAACTCAGTCGATTGGAGCCTACCTACTGTTATGGTGTAGAGCCTACTGTTACGATGTTGACTTGACTATCAAGCTTCCAATGCCAATTTCCATGAACAAGTCCAGAAAGAAAGCAATACAGTCAAACCTGTAGTTAACAGCCACATTTTTGTTCTCACAAATCATCTATAGTATAAACCTGTATTAAGCAGACACCTGTAGGCCAACTTGTTTTACTTCCTGGTGGCTGCTTAACACAGGTTTGACAATATTGGTTTAATGATTCCTCAGCATTTTTTTAAACTATGGCTATTTTGGTGTCATATTTTGATACTAGGTTGAAAAAAAATAGTGCAATATGCTGCTTCTACTGATCAGGCAGCAAGGGATCGGTTATGTACGATTTCCCAGACAGGACAATACATACCATAGACTTTTATATACTCGTTGTGAATGACATGGGGGGGGGGGGGGGGGGGGGGGGGGTTAACAGAGTTCATTTCAGGGTGATCTATTTTGCAACCCATCACACCTCTAACGAACAGTCTAACACTGAGCTCTATATACTGTGTCCCAACATGTCCAGAACATTCATTCAATTATTCATTGTTCAGAACGTTCATTCATTCATTCATTGTTCAGAATGTTCATTCAATCAATCATTGTTCAGAACGTTCATTCAATCAATCATTGTTCAGAAAGTTCATTCAATCATTCATTGTCCAGAACGTTCATTCAATCATTCATTGTCCATTCAATCATTCATCGTTCAGAACGTTCATTCAATCATTCATTGTTCAGAACGTTCATTCAATCAATCATTGTTCAGAAAGTTCATTCAATCATTCATTGTTTAGAACGTTCATTCAATCATTCATCGTTCAGAACGTTCATTCAATCATTCATCATTCAGAACATTCATTCAATCATTCATCGTTCAGAACGTTCATTCAATCATTCATTGTTCAGAAAGTAATCTACTTACCAACTCTCTGTTGTAACCGGCCAAGACTGCCGAGTCAGTTTCCCTAGAACCAGTCTTTGTCTACGACTAGCAGCGGACTTGTCCAGTTCATCACTAAGTCTGGTGTTCATTGAGGTGTTCATCGTAGTTGATGAAGTCCAGTTCCTATGGTCCCACAGATGCTGTGGAACATTAGAGCCTTGACTATCCATCACTATGAAACAACATTAAAAGTTATTTTTCAAGTTGATAACCACCTCTTTAAACCTGCTTCATCATTTCACTTGCAGCCAAGAACTAGTTATCCAGACAATATCAGCAGAGTGCAAAAACATCCACCACTTTTTTTAATTCTATAATAAGCAGCATGACAGCAGATCCGAGGCTATTAATTGTGGCAAATGTTGTAATTACAGGAAGGGCACTGTTGTATAAACTATCACTCGATCACCGACGGGGGTTATCTGTCCATAAATAACCATTTGTACGCATTTGTAGATGGTCAGATAACTTGCCACTGTCGTTTGTTGCAGAATCCGGCAACATGTATCTCCCAGTACTTGGAGACTGATTCGGTGAACAGATGTGCCAACTCTGGTGTGTATTCTACACACTGATTGATTTTTACAACAGGTACCCAACATATGTGAAACTACAAAAGGCTAAAGGTCATTTCTTCTACAGTACATGTTTAAATCAGTCACTGTGTAAGATTAAAAGTAAATTACTAGCCTGTAGGTTTCAGTGTGTTTGTGTGTGAATGGCAGAAATAATTCATTCAAATATTGATTAAATAAGTTACATGGCTTATCAATATATACACATACAAATATACATACACACAAGGATAAACACACACACACAGATGGTCTTCACTGGGAAAGGAAAGTAGTCACTCGTGCTCACCCCCCATCACCCCCCTGGAAAGTTTTAGGAGAACAGCAAATTGATTGTCTTGCAATAAAATATTTAATATGTAGTTTATTTAAAACTTCACTTGATTTCTCACCTAGCACAATTTCAGAAGTGATTACAGCTCGCCTTGAATTTACTCATGGTGAAGACTCACACACACACACACACACACACACACACACACCACAACACACACTGACACTCATACATGTGTACACACACATGTACACAGACACGTGTACATACAGTGTATACACATGTGTACACACACACACACATGTACACACACACAGTGCACATACGTCTACACACAAACATGTACACACAGTGTACACGCACAGTGTATACAAACATACACACATACGTGTACACAGACACAGTGTACACACACATGTATGCACACACATGTACACACACACACACATGTACAAGCACATGTACAAGCACACAGTGTACACACAAAACACATGTGTACTACACAAACACATGCAGATACACACACACATGCAGATACACACACACATGCACATGTACATACACAAGTGTGTGTACACACACACACACTGACATACACACACCACACACACACAACACACACCAACAGATGTGTACACACACATGTATGGTACGGCCGGTACAGCCATGGCCATACCACATTTTTGAGTGGTGGGTTATATTTGTTGTATCTGTGAAAATGTCCTTCACAAGTGAATTTGAAAGAAGAGTTTGGTAACCTCGAGTCATATGACTATTTTTTACACTCTGCCACTCCTGGTGATAGAAATAAGCAAAATATTTGACTAGTCCACCAGATAAGTACATTTAGCACCAGATAAGTACATTTAGAAATCTACTTGTCCTCCAATATTTTTACTGGTTCAGTTAAGTTGTTAGTTTTATTTAAGTGCAAGGATAATGTTTTTGATTGCTCAAAATGAAACAGCAAATATACATTCTACTGGACAACCACTGATGTATTATTTGCTTGTCCGAGCAGATTTTTATTTTGAACACTGACACACACACTCGTACACTCATACACACATTGTAGACCTACTGACGAATGTATGCTCCATTCACTAATTATGAAATTCTAGATTCAAACTGCATGTCAAACAGATGAAACAGAACACATGCTGCCAGCCATACACTGTATGTGTTTCAGCCTAATGAAGCCTTAAGGTGAAATACAGGTGTCACTTTCTAACTGTTGTACAGCAGCTACAGTGACTATGACAATGGTGCCAGCCATACATTGTATGTGTTTCGGCCTAATGAAAGAAAGAAAGAAAGGTTTCATTTAACGACGCACTCAACACATTTTATTTACGGTTATATGGCGTCAAATATATGGTTAAGGACCACACAGATTTTGAGAGGAAACCCACTGTCGCCACTACATGGGCTACTCTTCCGATTAGCAGCAAGGGATCTTTTATTTGCGCTTCCCACAGGCAGGATAGCACAAACCATGGCCTTTGTTGAACCAGTTATGGATCACTGGTCGGTGCAAGTGGTTTACACCTACCCATTGAGCCTTGCGGAGCACTCACTCAGGTTTTGGAGTCGGTATCTGGATTAAAAATCCCATGCCTCGATTGGGATCCGAACCCAGTACCTACCAGCCTGTAGACCGATGGCCTACCATGATGCCACCGAGGCCGGTCGGCCTAATTAAGCTTTACGGTGAAATACAGGTGTCAGTTTCTGTTGTATAGCATCTACAGTGACTATGACAGTGGTGTCGGGCAACTTCCTGTGGAGGTATATCCACTACAATGACACCGGCAATGGTGTCAACTTTTGCATTTAATTAGCTCTGTGTATTAACTTTTTACACATGATTCCCTTATTTATAAGCAATTAGCCATAGATCAATAAAGACAGCGTTATAGTTGCAACTGTGGATGTTCATCATGACAAATATTAACGTAAATTTAAGAAGAGTACCAGTGAGGTACATGATACGCTCATCAGGAGTTTGATGGAAAACCAAATCTATATTAATGAATATGTTACAGATATGATTCAAGTCTAATTATGTGAAATGTTTGCAATGGGATGGATGAACAGTTTGTTTAGAACCAACTACTGATGACACTGTATCCATTGGAGAAGGTGCTGTCTGATTAATGAAGTTATTGTTCTTTATTAGGAAGGGAGATTGTGTTTAGAACCAACTACTGATGATACTGATGATACTGTATCCATTGGAGAAGGTGCTGTCTGATTAATGAAGTTATTGTTCTTTATTAGGAAGGGAGATTGTGTTTAGCATGGGTACTCTGGTGATACATCTATATTGGCAGAGAAACAGTTTATTAAAAAAAAAGTAAAGTTTGTTTTATTTAACGATGCCACTAGACCACATTGATTTTTTATCTTATCATCGGCTGTTGGGTGTCAATCATATGGTCATTCTGACAGTTTTTTAGAGGAAAGCTGCTGTTGCCACATAGGTTACTCTTTTACGACAGGCAGCAAGGGATCTTTTATTTGTGCTTCCCACAGGCAGGATAGCACAAACCATGGCCTTTGTTAAACCAGTTATGGATCACTGGTTGGTGCAAGTGGTTTACCCATTGAGAGAAACAGTTTATGTATTTAATGTTAACAATATATATTCGCCATGACTTCTTCAAAGGCTAAACAAGATTTTCCTATGATGTTCAGAATACAGACAAATTATTTTATTTATTTCTATCACAGTGACCTGTAATTGTATGAGACACACCTCCATCCCAAGTTGTTCCTACACAGGGCATAAAATTTGAATTTTTCAGACAACCAATATGTTGTTTGTGTGGTTTTAGTGTTTACACAAACGATTTTCTTTAGTAGTTCAGATACAAATGAAAAGGTTAATGGGCAACGATAATCAAACGATAATCTCAGATGAGCAATTTTTGTAGCTGTTCTCCATCAAATTTCCTATCATAAATACAAAAATACACTTTTTATGAGCTAAGACTAACATGAAAGCTGACAGCCTGGCAAAGATAAAACATTAAGTTTGTTTGTCCTAACCCAACCGACCCATAAAATCAACTGGTGTCAAAATCTTTATTGACCTTTTGGGGAAGATTTCTTTTTCTAAATATTTAACCAATTTCAATTTAGGCTTAAACTAGTATAATGTTGATTTGTAGATGGTATTTGTTCAACATTTTAAAACCTCAATATAATTTTTTTTTTTATTATTAATGTCAGTTTCGATTCGTTGGAAATCAGAAATTCTGTAAAATGCTATTCATATACCGAGAACATGATTTTCTCATGACGGTGGCATGAGATCTCACACTGCAGTGCATGTTCATAACACATATGATGAGAAGCAAAATGGGTTTTAAACTAAATTAATCTAACAGTAGCTGCACAGGTACCATCGCATGAGCCAGATGAGGCTATGTATTGGCATGTTTTGACAAGCACAAAGTTAATATTAGCGGTCATTGTGTGCATTAAAGGCAATGGTATGTGCCACCTTGCCTGTGGGATGGTGCACATAAAAGATCCCTTGCTACTAATAGAAAAATGTAGCGGGTGTTCTCTGTAAGATTATGTTAAAACTTACCAATTGTCTGACATCCAATAGATGATGATTAATAAATCAATGTGCTCAAGTGGTGTCATTAAACAAAACAAATAATTCAGTCAGAAAGAAGTTATAGTATACAAGTGTCAAACTCCATGGAGAATCCGTAATTGGTCATCTTATTCTGATTGGCTTGGAATAGCGATGAGAAAGAAAGAAAGAAATGTTTTATTTAATGATGCACTCGACACATTTTATTTATGGTTATATGGTGTCAGACATATGGTTACTGACCACACAGATATTGAGAGAGGAAACCCACTGTCATCACTTCATGGGCTACTCTTTTTTCGATTAGCAGCAAGGGATCTTTTATATGCACCATCCCACAGACAGGATAGCACATACCACGGCTTTTGATATACCAGTCGTGGTGCACTGGCTGTGACGAGAAATAGCCCAATGGGCCCACCGACAGGGATCAATTCTAGACTATGCCATGCATTTAATCTCCTCACAATAGGAACTGACATGATTATAAACATTTACCGGCCTCGGTGACACAGTGGTTAAAGCCATCAGACTACAGGCTGGTAGGTACAGGGTTCGCAGCCTGGTACAGACTCCAACCCAAAGCGAGTTCTTTAGGACTCAGTGGGTAGGTGTAAGGCCACTACACCCTCTTCTCTCTGACTAACCACTACCAACTAACAACTAACCCACTGTCTTGGACAAAAAGCCCAGATAGCTGAAGTGTGTGCCCAGGACAGCGTGCTTGAACCTTAATTGGATATAAACATGAAAATAAGTTGAAATGAAATATAAACATTTGTTGGTTGATTTTGATAGTAAATTAAACAAGGTAATATATTATTTCATCAAATCGATCGTACATTAAAATGCACATACACAGAAACCATTTCTCATTAATAGGTCAGTCGACAGTTACTCGAGGATACAGTTGTATAGGAAACCCATTTTTCCATTAGCAGCAAGATATCTTTTATATGCACTTCCCCATGGGCAGAACAGCACATCCCACCTGTCTTTGATATATCAATCAGGGGCATTGAATGGGGCAGGAAAACCCCATGAGTTAATAGAGTTAAAAAGGTTGTTTTGTTTAACAACACCACTAGAGTACATTGATTTATAATCATCGGCTATTGGATGTCAGACATTTGGTAATTTTGACATATATGTAGTCTTAGCGAAGAAACTCCACTACATTTTTTCATTAGTAGCAACAATCTCAAATGACATCACATATACAATTTGTATGGCGTTGTCATGACATTATTGTCTCAGACTCTATTAAGATTCTGGAGTCTAGACTTTAAAAGCTTTATAAGCACAAGGCCAGAACTTTTATATCCCACAGACAGGATAGCACATACCATGACCTTGCAGTGGTTGGAAGAGTTCATTGAGGTAATCCCTCCCCCATAAAACAGTTAATGGTCCACTTGTTATAGTATCTGGCATGTACTTCTTAGAATATTTATTTTTGTTCATCTAGTATGTTCTTGGATGTCTTACTATTTTGATGCAACCATTTAGAATTGGGGCAGATTGTAGCCCAGTGGTAAAGAGCTTGCCTGATGCGTGGTCAGTCCAAGATCAATCCTTGTCAGTGGGCCCTATTGGGGTATTTCTCATTCCTGTCAGTGCTCCACAAATTGTATAAGAAAAGCTGTCGTATGTACAACCAAGTCTGTGGGTGATGCATATAAAAGATCCCTTGCTACTAATCATAAAGAGTAGCCCATGGAGTGAAGTTAGGGGCTTCTTCTCTTACAATGTGTATGGCACCTAAACTATGTTCAACATTAAATAACCATAATTTAAATGTGAACATCTTTCATAATTGTTTAAAAATAGTTTGACTAAGTATTTAGATGTGCAACGACAACCATTTATAAATCCATATAAATTTGGTGCCTAACACCACTGGCCAAAATCCCTTTCAGTTTGAATCTGTGTTTATGTGGTTATAATTTATTATCCAGCTTTTAATGAAAATTGTTAGCATGAAAATTATACATAATTAAAAAAACAAAAATACATCTGATATCGTCTGATGCCTATAAATCCATATAAAGTTGTTGCCAAAAGCCAATGACTAAAAGCTCTTTAAGCTTACACTATGTACCTATGTTTACTTACACTTTACTATCTATAGATAATGTAATAATAATTTACCTATTAATTTGTCATTCTGCCCCATAAGCACTTCTGGGAATGGGTTCATGTTGCTTTAGTGTCTTAGTTGATCTTAATGGTATAATAACTAGGCCAGTATCAGCACTATAGAGGAAACAAAATCTCAATATACTGTCATCATTATAATTAGCACCATTTTCTACTATACAGTGAAACCCCTCAAAACCAAACCTCTGTAAACTGGAATTCCCTCAAAACCAGACCTCTGTAAACCGGAATTCCCTCAAAACCAGACCTCTGTAAACCGGAATTCCCTCAAAACCAGACCTCTGTAAACTGGAAACCCCTCAAAACCAGACCTCTGTAAACTGGAATTCCCTCAAAACCAGACCTCTGTAAACCAGAATTCCCTCAAAACCAGACCTCTGTAAACCGGAATCCCCTCAAAACCAGACCTCTGTAAACCGGAATTCCCTCAAAACCAGACCTCTGTAAACCAGAAACCCCTCAAAACCAGACCTCTGTAAACCGGAATCCCTCAAAACCAGACCTCTGTAAACTGGAAACCCCTCAAAACCAGACCTCTGTAAACTGGAATTCCCTCAAAACCAGACCTCTGTAAACAGGAATTCCCTCAAAACCAGACCTCTGTAAACCGGAATCCCATCAAAACCAGACCTCTGTAAACCGGAATTCCCTCAAAACCAGACCTCTGTAAACCGGAATTCCCTCAAAACCAGACCTCTGTAAACCAGAAACCCCTCAAAACCAGACCTCTGTAAACTGGAATCCCTCAAAACCAGACCTCTGTAAACCGGAATCCCCTCAAAACCAGACCTCTGTAAACTGGAATTCCCTCAAAACTGGACGTATTTCATGGTCCCTTTTTTAAATGTCAGTGCAGAACAAATCCTTTCTAAACCAGATACCCATAAAACCAGACTTTTGACTGGATATCTAATTTAGAAGGTTTTACTGTATTTTAAATTAATACTCATACTAATTATTTTGAACAATTATGAACACTCATAACTAAAATGATGGGTTCGTATTGATCTATAACAAATCAATGTTTTATAAAGGATGCAGTCTAAGTTTCACATTTTAAAAATCAACTTGGGGTGGGGTGGGGGGGGGGGGGGGGGCTGCATGAAGTATATATATGTACCATGTAGTGTGAAATTTAGGAAATAATCTTTGTCATTTCAGTATTCATTGCATTACAAGAGAAGAACCGCTGAAAACTAAAGTGCATTTTTTTTCCAATTCATTAATAAACACAGCACCTAAAACTCAATTAATCATACATGCAAACCTGATGTAACTACGTCAACATCAATAACAAAACTTTAAAGGGACTATATCCCAAGTCTAACCATTTTAAAAAGCTTTGAGCAAATAAAATATTTTTACATTATTAAAATTACAATTTATTTACATTTCCTTATAAAAAATATGGATGTCTCTTTAACCAATGCATTTCTGGACATTGTAATGTTTTGTAGTATCTCCATATAAATTTTAGTCTAAAAAAATTCTGCATACTTATCTGACTTTACACATAAAACATGCTGAAGTACGATAGGTTTTTCAAAAAAACAAAAAAAAGCAGGATGTGTGTTTATTATGTTGAGGGGACAAACTGAAGGCGGGATGTGTGTTTATTATGTAGAAGGGACAAATTGAAGGCAGGATGTGTGTTTATTATGTAGAAGGGACAAATTGAAGGCAGGATGTGTGTTTATTATGTTGTGGGGACAAATTGAAGGCAGGATGTGTGTTTATCATGTAGAAGGGACAAATTGAAGGCAGGATGTGTGTTTATTATGTAGAAGGGACAAATTGAAGGCAGGATGTGTGTTTATTATGTAGAAGGGACAAATTGAAGGCAGGATGTCTGTTTATTATGAAGGCAGGATGTGTGTTTATTATGTAGAGGGGACAAATTGAAGGCAGGATGTGTGTTTATTATGTAGAAGGGACAAATTGAAGGCAGGATGTGTGTTTATTATGTTGAGGGGACAAATTGAAGGCAGGATGTGTGTTTATTATGTAGAAGGGACAAATTGAAGGCAGGATGTGTGTTTATCATGTTGAGGGGACAAATTGAAGGCAGGATGTGTGTTTATTATGTAGAAGGGACAAATTGAAGGCAGGATGTGTGTTTATTATGTAGAAGGGACAAATGGAAGGCAGGATGTGTGTTTATTATGTAGAAGGGACAAATTGAAGGCAGGATGTGTGTTTATTATGAAGGCAGGATGTGTGTTTATTATGTACAGGGGACAAACTGAAGGCGGGATGTGTGTTTATTATGTAGAAGGGACAAATTGAAGGCAGGATGTGTGTTTATTATGTAGAAGGGACAAATTGAAGGCAGGATGTGTGTTTATTATGTTGTGGGGACAAATTGAAGGCAGGATGTGTGTTTATCATGTAGAAGGGACAAATTGAAGGCAGGATGTGTGTTTATTATGTAGAAGGGACAAATTGAAGGCAGGATGTGTGTTTATTATGTTGAGGGGACAAATTGAAGGCAGGATGTGTGTTTATTATGTAGAAGGGAAAATTGAAGGCAGGATGTGTGTTTATTATGTAGAAGGGACAAATTGAAGGCAGGATGTGTGTTTATTATGAAGGCAGGATGTGTGTTTATTATGTTGAGGGGACAAATTGAAGGCAGGATGTGTGTTTATTATGAAGGCAGGATGTGTGTTTATTATGTTGAGGGGACAAATTGAAGGCAGGATGTGTTTTATTATGTTGAGGGGATAAACTGAAGGCAGGATATGTGTTTATTATGTAGAAGGGACAAATTGAAGGCAGGATGTGTGTTTATTATGAAGGCAGGATGTGTGTTTATTATGTAGAGGGGACAAATTGAAGGCAGGATGTGTGTTTATCATGTTGAGGGGACAAATTGAAGGCAGGATGTGTTTTTATTATGTAGAAAGGACAAATTGAAGGCAGGATGTGTGTTTATCATGTTGAGGGGACAAATTGAAGGCAGGATGTGTGTTTATTATGTAGAAGGGACAAATTGAAGGCAGGATGTGTGTTTATCATGTTGAGGGGACAAATTGAAGGCAGGATGTGTGTTTATTATGTAGAGGGGACAAATTGAAGGCAGGATGTGTGTTTATTATGAAGGCAGGATGTGTGTTTATTATGTACAGGGGACAAACTGAAGGCGGGATGTGTGTTTATTATGTAGAAGGGACAAATTGAAGGCAGGATGTGTGTTTATTATGTAGAAGGGACAAATTGAAGGCAGGATGTGTGTTTATTATGTTGTGGGGACAAATTGAAGGCAGGATGTGTGTTTATCATGTAGAAGGGACAAATTGAAGGCAGGATGTGTGTTTATTATGTAGAAGGGACAAATTGAAGGCAGGATGTGTGTTTATTATGTTGAGGGGACAAATTGAAGGCAGGATGTGTGTTTATTATGTAGAAGGGAAAATTGAAGGCAGGATGTGTGTTTATTATGTAGAAGGGACAAATTGAAGGCAGGATGTGTGTTTATTATGAAGGCAGGATGTGTGTTTATTATGTTGAGGGGACAAATTGAAGGCAGGATGTGTGTTTATTATGAAGGCAGGATGTGTGTTTATTATGTTGAGGGGACAAATTGAAGGCAGGATGTGTTTTTATTATGTTGAGGGGATAAACTGAAGGCAGGATATGTGTTTATTATGTAGAAGGGACAAATTGAAGGCAGGATGTGTGTTTATTATGAAGGCAGGATGTGTGTTTATTATGTAGAGGGGACAAATTGAAGGCAGGATGTGTGTTTATCATGTTGAGGGGACAAATTGAAGGCAGGATGTGTTTTTATTATGTAGAAAGGACAAATTGAAGGCAGGATGTGTGTTTATCATGTTGAGGGGACAAATTGAAGGCAGGATGTGTGTTTATTATGTAGAAGGGACAAATTGAAGGCAGGATGTGTGTTTATCATGTTGAGGGGACAAATTGAAGGCAGGATGTGTGTTTATTATGTAGAGGGGACAAATTGAAGGCAGGATGTGTGTTTATTATGTTGAGGGGACAAATTGAAGGCAGGATGTGTTTTTATTATGTAGAAGGGACAAACTGAAGGCAGGATGTGTGTTTATTATGTAGAAGGGACAAATTGAAGACAGGATGTGTGTTTATTATGAAGGCAGGATGTGTGTTTATTATGTAGAGGGGACAAATTGAAGGCAGGATGTGTTTATTATGTAGAGGGGACAAATTGAAGGCAGGATGTGTGTTTATTATGTTGAGGGAACAAACTGAAGGCAGGATGTGTGTTTATTATGTAGAGGGGACAAACTGAAGGCAGGATGTGTGTTTATTATGTAGAAGGGACAAATTGAAGGCAGGATGTGTGTTTATTATGAAGGCAGGATGTGTGTTTATTATGTAGAGGGGACAAATTGAAGGCAGGATGTGTTTTTATTATGTAGAAGGGACAAACTGAAGGCAGGATGTGTGTTTATTATGTTGAGGGGACAAATTGAAGGCAGGATGTGTGTTTATTATGTAGAAGGGACAAATTGAAGGCAGGATGTGTTTTTATTATGTAGAAGGGACAAACTGAAGGCAGGATGTGTGTTTATTATGTTGAGGGGACAAATTGAAGGCAGGATGTGTGTTTATTATGTAGAAGGGACAAATTGAAGGCAGGATGTGTGTTTATCATGTTGAGGGGACAAATTGAAGGCAGGATGTGTGTTTATTATGTAGAGGGGACAAATTGAAGGCAGGATGTGTGTTTATTATGAAGGCAGGATGTGTGTTTATTATTTTGAGGGGACAAATTGAAGGCAGGATGTGTGTTTATTATGTAGAAGGGACAAACTGAAGGCAGGATGTGTGTTTATTATGTAGAAGGGACAAATTGAAGGCAGGATGTGTGTTTATTATGAAGGCAGGATGTGTGTTTATTATGTAGAGGGGACAAATTGAAGGCAGGATGTGTTTATTATGTAGAGGGGACAAATTGAAGGCAGGATGTGTGTTTATTATGTTGAGGGAACAAACTGAAGGCAGGATGTGTGTTTATTATGTAGAGGGGACAAATTGAAGGCAGGATGTGTGTTTATTATGTAGAAGGGACAAATTGAAGGCAGGATGTGTGTTTATTATGAAGGCAGGATGTGTGTTTATTATGTAGTGGGGACAAATTGAAGGCAGGATGTGTGTTTATTATGTAGAGGGGACAAATTGAAGGCAGGATGTGTGTTTATTATGTAGAGGGGACAAATTGAAGGCAGGATGTGTGTTTATTATGTAGAGGGGACAAACTGAAGGCAGGATGTGTGTTTATTATGTTGAGGGGACAAATTGAAGGCAGGATGTGTGTTTATTATGAAGGCAGGATGTGTGTTTATTATGTAGAGGGGACAAACTGAAGGCAGGATGTGTGTTTATTATGTTGAGGGAACAAACTGAAGGCAGGATGTGTGTTTATGTAATAGTTAGAGGACGAGTAACAATACTTTATCAGCGTATAAAGGTAGTGTCGCACGAGACAAAGGCGAGCCGAGCGTTTTCACGTGCGACACTACCTTTATACGCCGATAAAGTATTGTTACTCGTCCTCTAACTGTCTTAGAGCAGAGCCAAAATCTTGTGCAGCAATACCGCTTATAAAGTGAATGTCGGAAGTACTTTATCGGGATATAAATGTACTTCACGTGACCAAATATGAAGCTCCCATTGGACTAGAAATTCAGCTGTGCTCTAATATGTAGAAGGGACAAATTGAAGGCAGGATGTGTGTTTATTATGTAGAAGGGACAAACTGAAGGCAGGATGTGTGTTTATTATGTAGAAGGGACAAACTGAAGGCAGGACGTGTGTTTATTATGTAGAAGGGACAAACTGAAGGCAGGATGTGTGTTTATTATGTTGAGGGGACAAACTGAAGGCAGGATGTGTGTTTATTATGTAGAGGGGACAAATTGAAGGCAGGATGTGTGTTTATTATGTTGAGGGAACAAACTGAAGGCAGGATGTGTGTTTATGTAATAGTTAGAGGACGAGTAACAATACTTTATCAGCGTATAAAGGTAGTGTCGCACGAGACAAAGGCGAGCCGAGCGTTTTCACGTGCGACACTACCTTTATACGCCGATAAAGTATTGTTACTCGTCCTCTAACTGTCTTAGAGCAGAGCCAAAATCTTGTGCAGCAATACCGCTTATAAAGTGAATGTCGGAAGTACTTTATCGGGATATAAATGTACTTCACGTGACCAAATATGAAGCTCCCATTGGACTAGAAATTCAGCTGTGCTCTAATATGTAGAAGGGACAAATTGAAGGCAGGATGTGTGTTTATTATGTAGAAGGGACAAACTGAAGGCAGGATGTGTGTTTATTATGTAGAAGGGACAAACTGAAGGCAGGACGTGTGTTTATTATGTTGAGGATACAAACTGAAGGCAGGATGTGTGTTTATTATGTACAGGGGATAAATTGAAGGCAGGATGTGTGTTTATTATGTAGAAGGGACAAATTGAAGGCAGGATGTGTGGTTATTATGTAGAAGGGACAAACTGAAGGCAGGATGTGTGTTTATTATGTAGAGGGGACAGACTGAAGGTAGGATGTGTGTTTAGAAATGGTATAAAAACTCTGATAAAACAGAATTTTTCAGCACTCTTCAAATTTAGAGGGGGACGGGACTAGCCCACTGGTAAAGGCTTGCCTGATATGCTGTAAGTCTAGGATCGATCCCCATCAATGAACCCATTGGGCTATATCTTGTTCCAGCCAGTGCTCCACAACTGGTGTAACAAAGACTGTGGTATGTACTATCCTGTCTGTGGGAAGATGCATATCAAAGATCCCTTGCTGCTAATCAGAAAGAGTAGCATATTGCGTGGTGGCAGCATGTTTCCTTTCTCATTGTCTATGTGGTCCTTAAACATATGACAGACACCATATAAATAATTAAAATGTGTTGAGTGTGTTGTTAAAAAAAACATTCATCCAAATTTATAGATGGCTAGTTCAGCCTAGTAGGCAAACCACATCAGGCCTGTAATTTACAAACTTGTTTTTATTGAACACAGGTGTTCAAGCATCGTATAAATGTTAGTAGTTTCGGGCATTGTTTTCGCTTCTTATTTATTGCACGAGTTTGAAATGGATGAATGGAATGGGAAACGTGCACATTCAGAGCAAGCTGTTGTAGTAGCGCACGCCTGTCCTGGGCACAAGTACCGGCCTCACATATGTTGTTTTCACTTCCTATTTATTGCATGAGTTTATTTTGCTCAAGAATATATACCAAGAGACCACGTAGCGATCGAGTGGTACGTTCTTTCACAAAATAAACAAGTGCAATAAACAGGAAGTGAAAACAACGTATGTGAAGTTCTGTATTTATTACATACCTTCTTTTACATTTTACTAAAATGGTTTTTAATTTAACGTCATAACAACACTGTGTTAAATCTATGATCAAAACTTTCATGGATTTACTTAAGGTTAAGAATCTTACTCTGCGGCAGCCTTGTGTAATGTTTAAAATACGATGTGATGTCATTTTTAAATAATATATGCCGTCAGTAAATAAAAGGCGCTAACTATAGTAAAAAGAAAAAGGAAAATTCCTCATTTAAAAGTTCCTGTCCATATAAATAAATTTATCACACAGTTTTAAAATGTCTTATCACTATAGTAAGACTGAATAGGTATGTAATAAAAAAATCAGACTGCCTTCACATGTAATGAGAAAGAAAAAAAGAAAGAAATGTTTTATTTAACAACGCACTCTCACATGTAATGCAGTGCAATGGGTCATACTCATAGGATTAATCACGGTCCACACAGGTTTACCCCATCTCAACCACACAGTGCCCGATCACTGGTACTTCAAAAAGTTAAAGTTGGTTTTCTTTAACAACACCACCAGAGCACATCTGATACATCAAAGGCTGTGGTATGTAATGTCCTGCCTAAGGGAACATGTATATGAAATTTTTCTTGTTACCTTTTTGGTAATAGCATGTTGTAAAAGCAATAGCATATGAATATGTTTCATTCTTGTGACCAGCCTCAGTGGTGTTGTGTACTGGGTTCGCAGCCTGGTACTGTCTCCCACCCAGTGAGTTTTAGCAAGTTCTTAATTATGAACATCCAAGTCAGTAACTTGCCACATTTACAGTCACGCATATTTCACTTAATTACTCTATTAAGCAGAAACATCAAATTACAATAGAAGTCTCTTTTTTTTAATAATGAGAATCATGGCAATTTCTTTCCTCCAAACCCATATGTATTCAACAGACAAATATAATGAAAAGGCCTACTTTTCATACTTCTTTTGATGGTAAATAAATGACACATATTTCACTGTGCAATATGTTGATTCAAAGAATTGCTGAGGTCTTGAAAACATTATTGAAATCAGACTACCTATTAAAAGTCTGATCTATCCAGCAATATTTTCTTCTTTATATCTTCTTCATATTTCTTTACACATCAAAGTTTTATATCATTGACTTTATTTGATCTGGAGATGGGATTTAGCTCAGTGGGTAAAAACGTTTAAAGCTTGTTTTGTTTAATGACACCATTAGAGCACATTGATTTATTAATGTTTCCATTAGTAGCTAGACATCTTTTATATGTACCATCCCAGACAGAATAGAACATACCACAGCCTTTGATATACCATTGTGGTGCACTGGATGGAAGGAGAAATAGCCCAATGGGTCCACCGATGGGGATCGATCCTGGACCAACTGCCCATCATGCAAACGTTACCACTGGGCTATGCCCTGCCTGCTGAGTCGGCTCTCCCACGGTGCGTGGGTTGTAGGATCAAACCACCTAGACAGACTCGAGGTTTTTCCCTCTTCCAACCAGTGTCCCACGATTGGTATATCAAAGACTGGTATGTGTTGTGTTGTCTGTGGGAAAGTGCATATGAAAGATATATTGCTACTAATTTAAAAAATGTTGCAGGTTTCCACTGAGATTATCTGGCAGATTTATTAAATGTCTGATATCCAATAGCTGACAATTAATAAATCAACAGAGAAAGAAAGAAATATTTTATTTAATCTCGCACTCAACACATTTTATTTACAGTTATATGGTGTCAGACATATGGTTAAGGACCACACAGATTTTGAGAGGAAACCTGCTGTCACCACTACATGGGCTACACTTTCCGATTAGCAGCAAGGGATCTTTATTTGCACTTCCCACAGGCAGGATAGCACAAACCATGGCCTTTGTTGAACCAGTTATGGATCACTGGTCGGTGCAAGTGGTTTACACCTATCCATTGAGCCTTGCGGAGCACTCACTCAGGTTTTGGAGTCGGTATCTGGATTAAAAATCGCATGCCTCGACTGGGATTCGAACCCAGTACCTACTAGCCTGTAGACCGATGGCCTAACTATGACGCCACCGAGGCCTGTAAATCAACAGAGATTTAGCCAGGAGTTTTGGCCAGGATTCCATTTCTGATTTAAAATTTGGCTAAGTAAATCATACTAGGTATATTTTTTCAGGCCACTGAATGATGCTGTACACCACTGTTAAATTAATTTATTACCATAGACATAATTAAATATATATACTGGGAATTTTTAACATAGATATTGGAAATTTTCAGTGCCACTTTTTTATGGGAAGGACTCCATGTTTGGACCCACATAATGCCTGGATAAATCACTGATCAATGTGCTCTAGTTAAACATGTTTGGACCCACATAATGCCTGGATAAATCACTGATCAATGTGCTCTAGTTAAACATGTTTGGACCCACATAATGCCTGGATAAATCACTGATCAATGTGCTCTAGTTAAACAAATCGAAGTGCAACCTTTTTTTAATTTGATCTCACCAGTACTACTAACCCAATGACAGAACAGACCGTCATCCTTCCACCTTTCAAATGGAGAAGTTAAAGCTCGAGTACTATAATTTGATCTCACCAGTACTACTAACCCAATGACAGAACAGACCGTCATCCTTCCACCTTTCAAATGGAGAAGTTAAAGCTCAAGTACTATAATTTGATCTCACCAGTACTACTAACCCAATGACAGAACAGACCGTCATCCTTCCACCTTTCAAATGGAGAAGTTAAAGCTCAAGTACTATAATTTGATCTCACCAGTACTACTAACCCAATGACAGAACAGACCGTCATCCTTCCACCTTTCAAATGGAGAAGTTAAAGCTCTAGTACTATAATTTTCTGTCTTGATAGATTAACCTTTTAACATTTTTAAGGCCAGTTGTGCCATTGCTCATAAACATGGGGGAAAAAAACAAACAAATGTGAATTATTAACGGCTCCAACTGTGAACTCTTGATAAATAATTCACTGTCTAACACAACAGAATGACATCAATGGAATGGATTACATTTGATTAGACCATTAACGATTTTAAAGCTAAGTGATTTATGAACCAGACAAAAAAAAAATGCTGTTTTTTTTCAGGTGCATGATGTTCATTATCTTTGAAAGTGAGAAGCACTTTGAGAAAAATGGGCAGCAATTTACTACGGAGTTCAGGGAATTGTACGATGAACACACTGTATATGTACATACTTCTTGTGTACCATTAGTCTCAAAAGACAAATCAAAAAAGCATAATTCTAATTTAATATATATATATATAAAACCTTCAAGTCAAACAAACACTAAACTGGCTATATGTTGATGTTTGTTTTGTTTAATTACACCAGTAGAGCACATTGATAAATCAATAATCATTTTTCCATTAGTAGCAAGGGATCTTTTATATGCACTATCCAACAGAGTGAATAGCACGTACCACGGGCCTTCCAGTTGAGCTGCACTGGCTGGAAAACTGGCTATGTTGTTAATTTAGCAAATTCTTATTCTTCTGGACAGTTCATGCATATAGTGTTTCAAAGTCAGTTTACTGTGCTTCTGACAACCATTATTCCGTTTTTATTTAAATAGGATCACTGTATTCTGTTTACTACTGTAAACTGTGGGGGAAATCAGGAGTATAAATTTCACATTGTTCGTGCTCAACATAAAGTCATGAAATTTATATGTATACATTACTTTTATTACAGATATCCACTACAGATACCAACCAGTTGTTTGAAAAATTTACACATCAAGAACATGCAAGAGGTCTAGATTGTGGAGGGCAAAGTTTAAAAGGGGGTCAAGTCATGTTCCTCTGTAAAATATTAATTCAGTTTATAGTACAGACCATGAACAAACGGGATGACAAAATATCATGAGGGGTCGAGGATTGAACCCTACATCTACCAGCCACAAAACTGTTGACATATCCCTGAGACCACCGAGGCAAGTGTGTTAATTAAAACTGGATGCACTTTCGAGTTTGTGCCAGCTTGTGGGAATTGCTTAATGACTTGCCTTAACTGGTGTTTGATTTTAATTAAATGTCAACCAAAGTATTTCTCTGGGGTAATAAGGAAACTGTAAGCTGCAGCTGTAGAGACTGTCAAAGAAAGCTCACTCTGATTTTTATATGTTTTAATTAATAACACACTATAAAGAAAAAAAAAAAAAAAAAAAATGGGAGGGGGGAAGTGTCAGTCAACTATGAACTATACTTTTATATGATTAATTATTTTACATGTTTAAATTATCCTTCTGGTTACCCCATAAATGATTAGATCAACGATGAGTGGCAAGTTGGTTATCTTTAACTGTTTTATTGTTTCATTTCATTTTGTTTCATTTATATTAATGTAGGATTAAAAACATTTGGCTTCCATTCGACATTTGTGAAACATGTATATAGCTATTATATGCTTTGTCTCTCTCTTCCTTCAACTTTCTCAGTTATCATTGTCTTCCCATATATGTCTCCCAATTTCATTCTCTCCCTTTTTCCCTTTGTCTCACTTTCTTCCCCTCTCTCATCTCTCACTCTCATCCCTCCTTCCCTTTTTGTCTCACTTTCTTCCCCTCTCTCATCTCTCTCTCATCCCTCCTTCCCTTTTTGTCTCACTTTCTTCCCCTCTCTCATCTCTCACTCTCATCCCTCCTTCCCTTTTTGTCTCACTTTCTTCCCCTCTCTCATCTCTCTCTCTCATCCCTCCTTCCCTTTTTGTCTCACTTTCTTCCCCTCTCTCATCTCTCTCTCTCATCCCTCCTTCCCTTTTTGTCTCACTTTCTTCCCCTCTCATCTCTCACTCTCATCCCTCCTTCCCTTTTTGTCTCACTTTCTTCCCCTCTCTCATCTCTCTCTCTCATCCCTCCTTCCCTTTTTGTCTCACTTTCTTCCCCTCTCTCATCTCTCACTCTCATCCCTCTTTCCCTTTTTGTCTCACTTTCTTCCCCTCTCTCATCTCTCACTCTCATCCCTCCTTCCCTTTTTGTCTCACTTTCTTCCCCTCTCTCATCTCTCTCTCATCCCTCCTTCCCTTTTTGTCTCACTTTCTTCCCCTCTCTCATCTCTCACTCTCATCCCTCCTTCCCTTTTTGTCTCACTTTCTTCCCCTCTCTCATCTCTCTCTCTCATCCCTCCTTCCCTTTCTGTCTCACTTTCTTCCCCTCTCTCATCTCTCTCTCTCATCCCTCCTTCCCTTTTTGTCTCACTTTCTTCCTCTCTCATCTCTCACTCTCATCCCTCCTTCCCTTTTTGTCTCACTTTCTTCCCCTCTCTCATCTCTCTCTCTCATCCCTCCTTCCCTTTTTGTCTCACTTTCTTCCCCTCTCTCATCTCTCACTCTCATCCCTCTTTCCCTTTTTGTCTCACTTTCTTCCCCTCTCTCATCTCTCACTCTCATCCCTCCTTCCCTTTTTGTCTCACTTTCTTCCCCTCTCTCATCTCTCTCTCTCATCCCTCCTTCCCTTCCTCATGTATACATTTGTATATAAATATTTCACATTTTTTAATACAGTCTATGTTCAAACTGTACATGAATGCCAAACAATATAATTAAGTACTTGAGTGTATTGATTTACAAATGATAGATCTTTATGTACATATAACTGAAACTAATCATTCAAGGTGCCCAACCTTTATTTTGCTTAATGTATCTAATAAAACAAATTGCTACAAGTAAAGCAGAACGAAATAAAATGCCATGTCCATCTTAACTCACACTTTTATACTGACATAATTTAACCTCTTGTTATATGATTTACTTTGTTCTGATTGGATGATATCACCAAAACTCTTTTTATGTTATCATTAAATAAACTTAAAAAGTCATGAAAAAGGAAGGAAGGAAATTTTTTTATTTAACATATGGTTAAGGACCACACAGATATTGAGAGAGGAAACCTGCTGTCACCACTTCATGGGCTATTCTTTTCAATTAGCAGCAAGGGATCTTTTATATGTACCATCCCACAGACAGGATAGTACATACCACAGCCTTTGTTATACCAGTTGTGGAGCACTGGCTGTAATGAGAAATAGCCCAATGGGTCCACCGATGAGGATCAATTCTAGACAAACCATGCATCAAGTGAATACTTTACCACTGGGCTATGTCGCACCCTCATGGAAAAGGAGTTAGAAACTTATTTATATGTATTTTTATAACTTGTCTTGTTTCTAATTATAAAAACTGTTTGTAATTTTTGTGTATTTATCGATGTATAAGTGTCATAAATTTAATATAAAATCACTTTGTTACCTAATTTTATACAATTTCTGACTCACAAATTACTAGCAAATTTTATATAAAAATGTCAACAATGACCTTGTACAAAGTAGATAATTCTACTTAAACAACAAATGTTAATATTTTTTTGTACTCAGGAATTAAGGAATTTCATTTGTTATTAAGAATCCAAAAAGGTGTGCTGGCTTATGAGCATGGTTGTCTATTATGAGAAATGTTTGGAATCATCATTAAGAGCAGCCAAGTACAACCTTAGTATGCAGTTCACAGCCTCTAGACTATGCATGCATCACATGATGACTTGATTTGTACCGCTGCATGTTTCCAATGTCAGAAGTCCCAGTGGTGAAAGGTCATTAATGTCCATTAATGGTCAGAATGGCCAAACAAGCTCTGTTGCAACTTTATGAAAGAATGATGGAGGGACGTAAATCAGTGGTAAAGCGCTCGCTTGATGCATGGTCGGGTTAGGATCGATTCCCGTCAGTGGGACCATTGGGGTTATTTCTCATTCTAGGAGATGCACAACATGCTGAAGGATGGTGCATATAAAGGTCCTTTACTACTAATGTATAGCCGATGATTAATAAATCAGTGTGCTTTAGTGGTGTTAAACAAAACAAACGTTTTATAAAAGAAGGATGGTGCATATAAAGGTCCTTTACTACTAATGTATAGCCGATGATTAATAAATCAGTGTGCTTTAGTGGTGTTAAACAAAACAAACGTTTTATAAAAGAAGGATGGTGCATATAAAGGTCCTTTACTACTAATGTATAGCCGATGATTAATAAATCAGTGTGCTTTAGTGGTGTTAAACAAAACAAACGTTTTATAAAAGAAGGATGGTGCATATAAAGGTCCTTTACTACTAATGTATAGCCGATGATTAATAAATCAGTGTGCTTTAGTGGTGTTAAACAAAACAAACGTTTTATAAAAGAAGGATGGTGCATGCATTTTTAGGTCCTTTTCTGGGTAAATGTATAAAAGCCGATGATTAATAAATCAGTGTGCTTTAGTGGTGTTAAACAAAACAAACGTTTTATAAAAGAAGGATGGTGCATATAAAGGTCCTTTACTACTAATGTATAGCCGATGATTAATAAATCAGTGTGCTTTAGTGGTGTTAAACAAAACAAACGTTTTATAAAAGAAGAATGCCATTTTTACCTCAAATGTAACCTTTTCTGGGTTGAGAATTTATAAAGTGCCGGTAACCACTAACAAATATAAATGTATACACTATTATATATTGTTTTATAAAAGAAGAATGCCATTTTTACCTCAAATGTAACCTTTTCTGGGTTGAGAATTTATAATGTGCTGGTAACCACTAACAAATATTAATAAATCAGTGTGCTTTAGTGGTGTTAAACAAAACAAACGTAACAAATATAAATGTATACACTATTATATTTAGTGGTGTTAAACAAAACAAACGTTTTATAAAAGAAGGATGGTGCATATAAAGGTCCTTTATTGTCAAGTAGTGCAAACAGTTATACTTTTTTTTTTAAAGTTGTTTCTTTATTAGTGATTTTTTCCCCTGATTTTATGTGCAAATCCAATATTTAATTTTAAGTGCAAAGAGCCTTGAAAGACTGGTTATTTATCTCTTAGAGATCTTCTTAAAATTAAAATTGCTCATAAAGAGGCATTTTTCAGTTTCAAAAATATAAATAATTTAAATTTATTCTTCTCTGATAAATAAAATGCATGGTTTTCGAGGGGTTTTTTCTGTAGGAGATATATTACAGGTAAGCTGCATTTAGATATGAATTTTTTATGCCAGTCTTCCAGTTGCAATGTTAGTAGATGATAAAACTGAAATGACTACATCCACTAGAATGATTCAAAATATATGCAAAAATAATAGTAATAAACCAAAACAAAATTAAAAACATGACAGAAATAATCCACCCACACATAATACTGAACCAATTTCATTTCATTTCATTTAAATCTATATTTCATGCTTATAAGGTTCAAGCAAACTGTCCTGAGCACACACATCAGCTATGTGGGCCGTCTATTCAGGATGGTGACTTTGTGATTAGTGAGAGAGATGTCAGTGTAGTGGCATTACACTACACACTGAGTTATTAAACTTGCTTTGGCTTAGAGCCAGTTTGGGATGCGAACCCAAAACCTACCAGCCTTAAATCTGATGGCTAACCACAAAGGTCAGTATCAATTTCAGGACACAGAATGTTAATAATAGCTCCACAGAAGTTTAAAACAAATATCCATGGTTTAAATGACTGACTGACTTGAAGGTTTTATCATGCTCCTATACCACGAAGGTTTCGAACATGTCTATCCTGTCTCTGGATGCCAGTTACTTGACTCTGGGCTGAAAACTTTACAGGACAATTTTGATTATTATTTGTAAATTTAAAAATATGGGACTTTAACATATTAATTAAAATTTATTTGTGATTTTCCCCCAAAATTATCACTATAAAATACAGAACTCTAAATCTAATTTAAATTTTGTCGCATTTGATTGAGCAACCCAAATATAAAAACAATCATAATTTAATTTTAATT
The DNA here is from genome assembly GCF_016097555.1 of Gigantopelta aegis. Classification (NCBI taxonomy): domain Eukaryota; kingdom Metazoa; phylum Mollusca; class Gastropoda; order Neomphalida; family Peltospiridae; genus Gigantopelta; species Gigantopelta aegis. Next base: position 101,820,959 of record NC_054704.1, read on the forward strand.
TAATTATTTTTAACCAATTTAATTGCCCCAAAGTCTATTCGAGGAAAAAAAAAAAAAAAAAAAAAAGGGGGAGAAGTTACCAGGAAAGGGGGGAAATTTATCCACGCCCAAGGAAGTCTTGATTTAGAGGTTGGGTTTAAATGAACTGCAAAAGCTGGTTGATTATTACTGGTATTTTGGATTACAGCAGCTGTGTAGTAAACACAAGCTATCAAGAGTTATCTCTCTTGAATTGTTTGATGCTAACTAAGAATTTCATTTGCATTATGTGCGTAATCTAAATATTAATACTGTTCAGTTAATATCTTCTATATTAATTTACTTTTTTATCTTACATTTTTGGGGGCCCCTTCCAGTCCAAACGGTTTCATCTTACTTCTGTCTGTATGTCTGTCCACCCGTCTGTCCCAAATTTTCCAGACCTTTTTTTATAACACCTTAAGATATTAAGGTGAAGTTTTCATACAAATCAAGTTTGACTTTCATGGTGATTTATCCATTTTTCAGAGTTATGGTTCTTGAACTTAGGAAATAGGAAAATTTGTTGTGATCAATAGGGGACATATTGCCTTATCTCAGAACATTTGTTTAATTAGTATTTAATTTAATTATACCCACCAAGATATTTATATCACACTAATGACAATATACCAAATGCTACTGTTACCACTAAATTATACTCAGACAAAAAGGTTCAGCAATTTGGTTATTTATGTGCTAAAAAGGAAAAGAAAGAAAACCCATGACTTTCAAATTGAAATCAAGACACTGAATTTAATTGATGTATCATTTGTCAGTATGACAGATTTTTAACACAGAATGAAATTCATAACAGTCACATCATTAAATGTAGCATCAAAAATGTGCTTGTCCCACTCTCTTCAAGCGCAGATCACATTATATGACATGACCACAACTTAACTACTGAGTTGTGTCTCATCATTTAGTGTGTATTGAAATGCCAGTTGCTAGCTGCCATTGATTTTTAGTCAGACCGATGGCATTTGACATGACTGAATCAAGTGGCTTACGAATGAACCACGTGGCTCTCAAATTAACCACATGGCTCGACTGAACCACGTGTCTCGCGACTGAACCACATGGCTCTCAAATGAAACACGTGGCTCACAACTGAACCACGTGACTCTCGAATGAACCATGTGGCTCTCAAATGAAACACATGGATCATAACTGAACTACGTGGCTCACAACTGAACCACGTAGCTCACAACTGAACCATGTGGCTCTCAAATGAACCACGTGGCTCTAAAAGTAACCACATGACTCTCGAATGAACTACGTGGCTCACAACTGAATCACATGACTCTCGAATGAACCAGGTGGCTCTCGAATGAATCACACAACTCACAAATGAACCATGTGGCTCATGACTGAACCACATGGTTCACAACTGAACCATGTGGCTCACAATGCGTCAAGACCATCCAGTTGAGGCACATTGTATTATGTGGTCTAGGCTTTACGCAGGAACTTAAAGTTAAATTTCTTTTGTTTAACGACACCACTTGAGCATATTGATTTATTCATCATCAGCTATTGGCTGTCAAACATTTGGCATAGAGGAAATTTGCTATAGTTTTCCATTAGCAGCAAGGGATCTCTTCTATGTACTACATGTGTATGTCCCACAGACAGGGAAGCACCTGTTGAAAGAGTTAAACAATATGCAAGTTGATTATCAGTTGACCTGTCTGGTGGGACACATGGTTAGAACAATATTGACTTGTCCTACTCCTAGAACCACAAGCAGACAAGTCTCAAAGTCACAGACACTAGTTTCAAGCTTTGAAATTGGAGAATAAGCTTAGTTGATCTACATCTAATGGTGTTAGTGTTAGAATTTCATCATTGATCACTGGTTAGGCCTAAAATAAAATATGTGTCTTTCCGGTATCCCGACCTACCTTATTTTTATATAGCGACCCTGAAATGTTTTGAAGCAAAAAAAAAAATTCATTATCTCTGATTTTTTGCAATCAGCAAACTAGATTCCGAACACTTTGGTCGATTACAGTTTCTCAGTTTAAAAAATAAAAGTTCCTACCTACCCTATTTTTTTCAAGGATGAAACCTGAAACACCTTTTTTTTAAGCCTTATAATCGACCAATTTTCGATTATACAATCAGTTAGAATTATATACCCATAAGGAGGACTTGTACTATAAGGATCATGCACCTATCGTCACATGTTCATCGGTTTCTAGTCTCTACAATTGGCTAATATTACCTTTAATAACTATTTAATATATGTTTTGTTTATGTACACATGGAAACAAACACTAATCCCAACATTTTCAAATCAATTTCATCATCTAAACATGAGGAACAATTACAGTGAAAATTTTCCCCACACAATCAATAATGGATTTGTGTAATCGACCATCACATGGGTAGAGCCAAACCGATCAATTGTGATTCGTGTAGATCAATGGAGCACCACTCCACTGTGTGTACATTCATCCTTCTTCAACCGGCCATCACAAGTCACGCTGCGAACATCTTTAACACACAGGAGTAGGTACAAATTACTAAGTTACTTTTCTGAATGAAGCTATGTAGTCTTAATTCAACATCCTAGAATATTGATAACATATGGGATATGATGACTACATGTAACTGGTTGAATGAAGTGGTTTTTCAGACAAAATTGCACGTACTGTAATATACTTATTTTTGTGCTTATAGCCAATTAAGGTTCAAGCACGCTGTCCTGGGTACACACCTCAGCTGTAGTGGACTGTCAGACAGTGGTTTGTTGTTAGTGAGAGAGAAGTCAGGGTAGTGGCCTTACACCTACCCACCAAGTCATTTAACTCACTCTGGGTGGGAGCCGGTACCAGGATGCAAACTCAGAACATACCAACCTCAAGTCATGATGGCTTAACCACTACACCACCAAGCCTTCTTAAACTGATATCTCTCAAAATTGAATGTTTTTTATGGTCCCTTTTAAAAATTAATTCAGAATTCAAACTCTAAAAACCAAATACCCTTTAAAACCAGACGTTTTACTTGGTCCTGTGGAGGTTTGGTTTAAAGGGTTTCATTGTATCCTTTTCAGGTAAAATCTTCTTGTCATTTAGTAGATTAACTACTGTGCAGTCTTGCAGTCACAAAAAAGAAGAAGTTTGTTTTGCCACAAAGTTTGAGTTAAAGTTTGTTTTGTTTAACGACACCACTAGAACACATTGACTGCATAATTAATCATCAACTATTGGATGTCAAACATTTGAGAATTCTGACATGTAGTCATCAGAGGTAACCTGCTATATTTTTTCATTAGCAGCAAGGGATCTTTTATATGCACTTTCCCAGACAGGAAAGCACATACCATGGCCTTTGACCAATTGTGGTGCACTGGTTGGAATGAGAGAAAACAAAGAGTACCGGTGACATACATGATACGCCAATCAGAAGTTTGATGGAAAACCAATCTATATTAATGAATATATTACGGGTATGATTCAAGTATAATTATGTGAAATGTTTGCAATGGGATGTATGAACAGCTTGTTTTGGACCAACCACCATCCCAAGTTGTTCCTACATGTGGTTTGATGGTCCTGTATGCATATGTATGCAAGATATGGTCTGGACAAGGATTTACTGTTATATGCAGTAGACCATGAACAGTAGGTCACAGTGACCTAGTAATATTACGCGACACACCACCATCCCAAGTTTTTCCTACATGTGAGGTTTGATGGTCCTGTATGCATCTGTATGCAAGATATGATCCGGACAATAAAAAGTTGACAGACAGACGGACGGATGGATGGACATATGGATGGACGGACAACACCATACCATAATACAACCCATCACAGATGGGAGTATTAAAAGCAGTTGAATAGGTCCACTAAGGTGGTTCAATCCTGTGACACAAGCACCTCAGGTGAGCACTCAACTGACAGCTAAATCCCGCTCCTTGTAGTCGTAAGTGCAGGATCTAGCTCAGTCAGTAGAGAACTCTCTTAGGTGCTTTAAAGTTTGTTTTGTTTAACGACACCAACTTGATATGCTTGAGTCATAAGATCAAACACCCTCAGACTCCTTCTCCGATTGGGATTTTCCCATCACAACCAGTGCCCAAACACCCTCCGATTGGGGTATTCCCATCACAACCAGTGCACAAACACCCTCGGACTCATTCTCCGAGTGGGGTATTCCCATCACAACCAGTGCCAAAACACCCTCGGGCTCGTTCTCCGAGTGGGGTATTCCCATCACAAGATCCCTTGCAACTATTAGGAAAATATAGTCAGTTTAACTAAGTTATTCAGAAAAATTATCAAATGTTTAACATTCAATAGCCGATGATTAATTAATTAATCAATGTATTCTCGTGGTATTGTTAAACAAAACAAACTGACTCTTGACTTTGTGGTAAATTCAACCCCAGCAATTGCCCATAGTTATCAGCAATATCATGGAGATTATAGTTTTTTAATTCTCCGCGGCATGTTTTTATGCTGTGGACTATATTTAATTTGTTTTTCTATAGCATCATTTTTTTGCTGTTGACACTTTCTTATTTGAAGGGGTTGTGATGTGAATTTATGTTCTTACTTAATTACATGTAGGATGCAAGTTCAAATGACAAAATACCATCAGTGATAAAATTTGTTTTGTTTAATGACACCACTAGAGCACATTTGATTTATTAATCATCGGCTATTGAATGTTAAACATTTAGTAATTTTTGACATACAGTCTTAGAGAGGAAACCTGCTACATTTTTTCATTAGTAGCAAGGTATCTTTTATATTCACCATCCCAAAGGCAGGATAGCACATACTACGGCTTTTGGTATACCAGCTGTGGTGCACTACAACAACTATCCATTAACCTACTTTAGACACACTGCCCATGCAGGGACCAATTTCAGAAAACATTGTAGTTTTGCACATAAAAGTAAATGTACTAAGAGTACAACAAACATAGTTTAAACAATATATTTTATTTATTTTATCTTAACAATGCTCCATTTTCCCTAATGAAGTAATTTTGGTCATGAAATATATCCTATATCTGCATGTCACAAACAAACTTACAATGTTTTGTAAACTGGCTCCAGACGGCCAAGGTCATGAAAGTATGTTTAAAACTTAATTTGATGTGAGCATGCACAAAAGCAAGTTAAAATGAAAAATGAAATGAACTCGCCAGTAATTACAAAACAAGGCTTCTGACATTTTAATCTGGAAACAAATGCTTGAAACTCAGAAGCGGATCTAAACAGCTTGTACCGATATAAACGTTTACTCTAATTTTAGGTAATCTGTTTTTCTTTCTTTTTTACATTGTCTAATTGGACATCGTAATGTTGACATAGATGGCACTAATTTCTTAATGTGACCAGTTGCACAATGCTTCAAGATGGAAAGCAAAAGCTGCTTGTGAGATTGATTATCAGAAAGGATATTGGGTACTTTAAGTGACAATTGCTTCTGGTTTCCCTTCTATTTTCAGCCTTGCAGTGGGTTATAAGATCAACCGTCTTTGATGGACTCGTGGCCCAGCCAGTGCTCTGATTGGCATTTCATAGGCTGTGGAATGTGCTATTCTGGTGGAGGGAAGTTACACATAAAATATCTCTTGTTACTGCTATATGTTGGTCTGGACAAGTGTTGAGTGTGACAAATACTATGTTCCTTAGACACATGGTCTAGATAGAAAGAGGAAACCAGCTATAAGCTATTTCTAGCAAATAGCAGCAAGGCATCTTTTATAAGTACTTTTTATATCACAGCCTTTGATATACCAGTTTTGGGCATGTTGTAATAAATCTGATGGGTTCACGGAGGACAAATCATGTTATGACCATCACATGTTATGAGCACTCTACCACACAGTTAGATCCCACCCAATGTACATATTGTACAAGAGTACTTTAAATATTTGACGGAACACATGAAAGTATTTCGATGCAAGATATATATAAGTTTCATGCTAGTAATGCCAATTTAAAATGATCATAGACTGTTTTAAAGTTTGCAAAAAATATACATCCAGCTAAACAATTTAATAAAATGATAGGCTATTGTAATCTGGGTCAGTTAAAAAAAATTAATTTCATAACCTGATCAAGTCTTTAAGGTTCAATACTAAGACCTTCAATATTAAAATAGTTAATGTTAACTGAATTAAAAAGTGTTCTCCAATATATTTTTTCCCCACATTAACTCAAAAAATATTTTTTAAATTCACCTTAACACACTTGTTCAAACAAATCCATAAACATGTCAACTTCTTGTTCGAGTTACAAAATTCAATTTGTTTCAGTAGACTGATTTTATTTTTACTTCAGGTTATAAATCTAAACATTTCAAATTCAGCAAAGCTTGAGGTATTTACTGTGCAAATTAAAAGCATTTACCAAAAAAAAATTGTAATTCTCCAGTCTATTTTAACGTGTCAAATCAAACACCCACAAATCATCTAGTGTCGCTACAGGCCGACATCTAATCAGACATGTGATATAAACATGAAGATTCTATTAAAGTGGAAAGCAAGCGTTACATCCACTGAAAATGTGTAATGGACTGAACTAGCTAGACTTCATGATGTCTAATACGCTCAATGCGATCACTCTGAAATGTGTAATGGACTGAACTAGCTAGACTTCATGATGTCTAATACGCTCAATGCGATCACTCTGAAATGTGTAATGGACTGAACTAGCTAGACTTCATGATGTCTAATACGCTCAATGCGATCACTCTGAAATGTGTAATGGACTGAACTAGCTAGACTTCATGATGTCTAATACGCTCAATGCGATCACTCTGAAATGCCTTTAATGGGAGCTAACGGACATACACACACAAGTCAATCATGAACCAGCCGCGTGTGAATAATTCACACTGGATGCCCAAACAAGCAGTGTTTCAGACCACACTACCGAAAGAGTATTTAACAAGATTATAAACTGTTGAAATGGGTTTAAGCAAATTGCTAGAAGCCCAAGGGACACACATCACCATCTGTTACCAGGTTCCTGCAATATTCTGAAACACCAGTGGTGTTGACAACGAATCTATAGTACTTGTAAACAAAATAACAAAATAAAGTCTGTTTAAGTGCTGTCTGTACAAATTAGTCGGACATGAATTATGGGATACAGCTAATGAACAACAAGCTATATATACAAGCTACAGTTTAGTAAATATAGCGGACTCTATACAGATATCTTTGTTATCCACATTCCTATTTGAATGAATGAATGAATGAATGAATGAATGTTTAACACCACCCCAGCATGAAAAATACATCGTCTATTGACTGTCAAACTATGGTAAAGGCAAAACTTCAAGTGATGAGCAACATCAATTTAAAAGTTTGTAAAAACACAGTGTAAAGAAATGTGCGAAAAATACACATACCTATTTAAACCAGAGTGACATTTAAATCGGCAACAATATGTCCAAAATTATAGGAATCTCCAAGAACTTATTTACTCCAATGATACCTCATGGTGTAGGAATTGAAAATATTTCACTAGCTCGCTGGACCAGAACCAACTAAAATTTACTAGTCCATCAGCCATTCAGAATATATTATTGTTCAACAATCTTATAATATACTCTTTTTTCACTTCAAATGATATATATTTTATTTCTTCTTTTTTTTAATGACAAAAAATTATGGACACTTGATAAGTGATCAACATCATGTAGCAAATGAAGACAAGACCCAAACCTTGACTGACAAATCAATAAATTTTTAAATACTCTGGTAAATACTAATTTTTTCACATTTCTTTTATATAGATTTACAAAATTCAAGTGTTTAACAGAACAATCCATTGAGAACACACCACGGATTCAATGAAAAAGACAGATCGCCCGTCGGACTGGTTGTTGCATTTTATAACTCGTCCGTCAGAATTTGTACTCACGTTTGGCGACCAGGCAAGTACTTTTCTGCAGCCCTGTTCTTTTTAAATACCATCTTTAAGAAATTTAGTTTCTTAAGCAAAATGGATGTACCTGTACCATGAATATTGTTCATCATGATTTGTTCGTTTGTTCTTTTTGTTTTGTTCTTGGTGGTTTTTGTTTGGGGGGGGGGGGGGGGGGGGGGGGAGTTATGATGTCACATATATGTTGCTAACAGGAAACCAAAAGAAAATAATGGCATTTATGCAGAATATAAAATATTTAGGACTAGTAAATCATGGTAAATGTCTAGACAAAATACAATTAGTAATAACTGTTGTTGTTAAACCAATCAAATGATAAACTAAAATTAGCAGCACAGTTGTAATGGCCTTATAGAGAAGTAGTTTTAATTTGTCTGCATTCTAATTTAGAAAGCAGATGATTTGATGAGTTTTTAATGCTGTGTTCTTTTTCAACAATGATTATTTACACAAATGTTTTGTCTTTTTGTTTTGTTTTAAGTGTTTTTTTAACTGGAATAGGGAAAGTATGTTGTCCATGTGTACTTGCAAATGCTAATGCTGGTTTTATTCTTGCAGATATCTGTTTTACTCCATTTACTTCACATTGACAGTAACATTCAATTTGTGACAATATTAACACACCAATTCATCAAACACATCAAATGGTCAAATACAACATAGCAATCCCAAAATAATAAAATTATTTGTGATTTCATTGTTGAACATAAAACAAAATGACAAAGTGGTAATACAGAGAAACCTCTCAAAACTGGACCCTCTGTAAGCTGGAATTCCCTCAAAACTGGACCCTCTGTAAACTGGAATTCCCTCAAAACTGGACCCTCTGTAAACTGGAATTCCCTCAAAACCAGACATATTTCACAGCCCATTTTTAAATATCTGTACAAAAGAGAACCTCTCTAAACTGGACACCTCTTAAAACCAGACTTTTTATTTAGTCCCGAGGGTGTCCGGTTTAGAGGGGTTTCACTGTAGCTTGAACGCATGTATTTAAAAGTGACAAGATGAATCAATCCACATAATCGCTGGACATGTTTTGTCTTAGCTCAACATTCGAATACAAGATATAGGTGTTATATTTCTAGCAGCAGCGATGGTAATGGCACAACAGTCAACTTATGATTTATCTTAGCTCAACATTCGAATACAAGATATAGGTGTTATATTTCTAGCAGCAGAGGTGGTAATGGCACAACAGTCAACTTATGATTTATCTTAGCTCAACATTCGAATACAAGATATAGGTTTATATTTCTAGCAGCAGCGGTGGTAATGGCACAACAGTCAACTTATGATTTATCTTAGCTCAACATTCGAATACAAGATATAGGTGTTATATTTCTAGCAGCAGCGGTGGTAATGGCACAACAGTCAACTTATGATTTATTCACTACACTGGTCTACTGATTGCAGACAATTTCTCGTATTCAAGCACTTATGCAATGTAATACACTGAACAACCATAGTTGATCCAGTGGGTTATTGATGAGATTGAGGTTCTTTTCCTCATGCTAACTTTCTATCTCCTTTCCTTGTTTATCGATATTGTTGTATCCCAGCTCTGGGAATGGCTGTTGAGGTCCCCAGCTAGGAGAAAGTTACTGTCTGAGGTCTGGATATCATCAAGGTAGAGTTCTTTGACATAAGGGCAATAGAAGTTTACAATGTGAAGCTCAGATGATTTTGTTTTGATCTCGACTCTAATGAATTCAGCTTCCTCCATATATCTATTGATTTCAGTGGCACTGGTTCTGTTCCTAACCAGAATGACTACCCCATCTTTGGTTCTTCCAGTGTGATCACTTCTGAAGGTTTGGTACCCTCTGACCTTGAAGTTCATGGATTCTGCATTCCAGTGCATTATGATTATTCGGGAGTTTTTTGTTGTTTTTGTCTGGCCAGTAGCTTTACTTCCTTGTCCCCTGGCTCCACGAGATGGGCGAAAAGAACCTCCAGGAGCTGAGGATGTACTCCCGCGAAGTAAGGAGCACGGCACTGCACCTGCCTCGTGAGTCATCGCAGGGTGAGCACCGATCACATCATAGCAGCTGTATATGCATGGTATTGTGATCTATTATAGTGTGCCTTGCAGCCCAATTACCTCTGACTTCAGATGATTGTCATACAGAGTTAAAATATATAGTGAAATGTATTGTGGCAATGGTTGAATTTTACTTTTGGAGGCACAGCAATGTGCTGCTTTTGGTTTAACAAGAGAAATGATGGGCATGATGGAAAACTTTCCATTAAAAATGATTTCAGCCTTGGGCTCTACCTTATGCAATGTTATGGATATGGATATGGATATTTTTAAATCACATTTCCCATGATAATTTATTTTTTATTTCTTATAAATACATCATGGAATGTATGGGAAGGGCATGTTGGCAAACCAGTTGACAATGTCTGATTTTTGGGGCACACTGACAAGTAAAGGGCAATCATGGCACTTGCTATCATTGCTGTAGTAAAATTTGAATCGTGTTGGTGGACATCATAGTGGGAATCGTAAACAGTTGCCCACCTTTGCTAAGCAAAGGCAATTTCGTTTGTAGTTTAAAATGGTCATTAAAATCATTTAAAGACCATCTGCTGGCTTTTTAATAAAACTGAACAATGGCTATAAAAATAAGCATTTAGCAATTAACTGAAATCTTCTAGCTTTGACTGCTCTTGCAAAACGTAGAGACACTCTTGAGGAAGACAAGCATGTACTTCATGTCAAGACTGCTCTCTATGGAGTTTGCCCAGCACTCACAGTCATACTGACTGGTACCATCATCTTCTAACACAACACACTGAGCTAACATTAGGCACAAAATCCTGTCTAGCAAGTGAGCGACTGTGATCGCTCGACCTCCTGAAGATGCCAATGGTAATCATGAATAATATTTTGCTTCCCGGTGGTCATTTTTATATTCATGTGTATTACATAAGGATGTGTATATGTGGACCATATGATTGTGTACCTAGTTCTAGATTAAAAATACAATAACTGAACTTTCTTTGAATCTACACACTTTACGACAATCTGATTTGTTAAGTGGTGCTTACATTTTTGCGCTCATATCTCGATGAATCAAAACAAATTTAAGACATGCCTAACACCATTTTTTCAGTTCATGTATGCATCAACCAAAACATCATTTCAGTCAATTCTTAATTAATTATTATGGTTGCAAGTGTCTATTTTGCTATTTTTATGAGCATTTGTGATTTACCTGCAAAGTTAATTGATTCCACATAAAATCTGTCTATTATTAACTCACGTATTTCCAAATTGTAATGGGTTACTACTCAGCATAAAGAGTGCTTTCTTTAAGAATCCTCAAGGCAAAACATATAAACACATAAAAAATATTCTTCACATAACTATTAAAAAAGCAGCCAATTCTTTTTCAATATGGAGCTGTAATTCAAATGTCGATGTGTGGCACCACATGTTAAACGGTCACTCGCCCTCATTCGATTTTGCAATAATATAAATTTTAAAAATAGTAATAAATGAAATTTGGATGTAATTGTAATTCAAGGTATAATCTTTACATGCAACTTTGAGATTGCCAACTGGAATAACCAGTCTAATTGCAATAAAAAAAAAGCTGAAATAAATCAAAATAATACTTATGCATACAATTTTTCTTTAATATGTACTGAAACCTCTCAAAAGCAGATCCTTTGTAGAACGGAGTTCCCCAAAAATTGGATATTTCTTATGGTTCCTTTTCAAGTATCAGTATAGAACATGACCTAGAGAGCTTTAAACTGGATACTCCTTAAAGGGGAAGTAAACTCAAACATGAGCCTTATGTGTTGGAAAGATGCATACCCGGACCACCAACACATACTGACACTTTAACAAATAAAAAACACATAATTTTAGAGTTAATAAAAAAACCCATGATTATTGTATGCACAGTGTAAAAAAATGCAGTAATTTATGACAAGGTGCTTCACTTTCATCAACCTGACTTGTAAAACAACATAAATGATTTGATAGTATAATAAACTATTTAACTAAATAGATTTCAATTTGCATTAATAGAATAAAATGGGGTTATAGTATTTTTTGTTCATAAAAAAATCCAAAGAAAAAATGCATATTATTAGGCCTATTGGTTGGGTGCGTTGGAGCAAAAACTACCACTCATGATACCCAAAGTGATACTTTTATTTTCTTTGGCACTATGTAATTGGTGAGTTTTGTGATTTTAGATGAGAAAGTCTACTTAATCAAGGGTTTCACATAATTATTTACAGTAATAAGGCAGGGCGGCTTGCAATGTCCATTACCATTTTAGGGATAGCAGGTTATTCCATAATACCCTGTGATGTGAATAAAACCGGCATAGGTTTTTTTGTGTCCAGACAGCAATAATTAATTACCTTGACTGGTGATCTTCCAAATATACACCTACCAATCAGGAATCACAGGTGCAAGCCACAGAAATAATAGACCAATTAACTAAGAAAACACTCTGTTTATCATTTCAGTATGCAGGTTAATGCATAGACAAAATATGATACAGTTATTTTGACACTGACAATGGTGGTTTATTTTGTACTCAGAAATAATATATACTTATTGCTGGCTTACTAGGATGGATATTATTACAGAACATTGCGATGCATCTGCAAAAATCTGGTACGTTTGTTTCTTCAGTTCTAAGACTAATTCCTGAAATGACACGTTAACCAGAGAGCATATTCACTGGGATTGTGCAAAATGGCTGCGCCCGTTATATATAATAGACATCACATTTAACCATTTTATTAATCAAATATAATAATATACTTGTTCATATTAGGCAATAATGTACATTATATATTGCTAAATATGCATACCAGTTCAAAAGCCTTGTGTGAGCATTCTTTTAAACCAGACTTTTTACTTTGTCCTGTGGTATCTGATTTTAAGGGTTTCACTGTACATCTTCATTTATATCTCGCCTAAATGCATCACTACAATATCAATGTACTTGTTTTTAGCCTGTTACCAACAGCTTTAATCATGCTTCATTTCCAGCCTATCGATCATGCTTGAAAACTACAGAAGTGATGAACCATTTTCTAGATTTAGTCAGATAGTGAATTAAATGCATGGGGGAGAGAGGTGACCTTAAAGTGACTATCATAGACATGTCTGATTTTCAAAGCTGCAAATACTAATTCTGCAATTGTAATTTTAACATTTTAAATTTTAATGAAGTTCAGTAATTTTCCAGCTAGATGAGCAATTTTTATCACTCTCAAGTTCAAATTGCAAGCACAGGTGCAATTATTCCTAATAATAATCTTTTAGTCCTTAAGTTATATATTATCCACTTCCATCATGATCATCTACTTTGGGCTCATCATAAAAAAAATATATATATTAAAAAATACCTAAAAAATTGCCTGTACTTTCCAGTTTTGATCATGTGCATTCATAACAATATCACTCACCCCAGGTCATTTTACTAGTCGCATACACAAAACCCGGAAGATCTAATATTGGCTTCTGTTTAATTATTTGTTGGCTTTCCATTAAACTTGTAATTTACGTGATCATAAAAATACTGTTTCCAGACAAGTGGGCAGGGAACCTGTCTGAACGATGCCACTGGGACCAAAAGCTAATTGGCGTAAACCTACAGCACGGATTTCACATTCTGCAGTACAAAAACTGTAATATGTACTTTAGCACACCCCATCACACACTAGATCTACTCCGATAAAAGGACGAGTGATTGTCGGTACTATAGTAAATGCAATCAGGCATGGCTTCAAATGGAAAGGGAAATATAATCTAACAGAACATTTTACAGAATATCTGTATACACAATTTTTTTAATGATGCAATCATTCTATATTGGCAAAATAATGGTGGTCCTATTTAAGTGCTACGCAGACGATTATAGAATGAAATCTCCTGAGAAATAAACAGGAGAACATGTCCGCTGTCAGTATCTAGATTACTGGCAGCCAACAGCTATAGTTAATACAGTTACGAGTGGCAAGAGTTTAGGAGAAATGATTTTATTCTGAACTAGAAGGCAAAGCTATGATGGCTCGCATGTCATATGTTGAATAGTGAAAAGATAAATCGATCCACATAACTGCTAGACAGGTTTTTTTTTAAGTAAGTAGGGAGCATTAGTCCAACACCAGATTCCTTTAAAATTGTGTAATAATTCAAGAACCCTATTTCATTTAGAGCATAAACCAAATAATGTCCATCTGGTTTGAGTGCACCAAACTTTTGATAGAGAAGTGAACAACACAAGTCCTGTAGTTAGTGATAAATGTGAGTGTGTTGGTTATAAAAAAAAATAGTTTCATCTGAGCAAAAAATGTATGCAATTTTATTTCATCTAGTACCACTTATCAAGTAGCCTTGTGCTTGAAACATGTATAGGGTACCTGTAAAAAAAAAGTACTCAAATTTTGTGCGGAACTACGATAGCCATAGACGCTACCCGTGAGTGTTCGAGATTAACGGTATCCTGATATCTCGGGGATACCAGAATTTAATTTTGGATACCAGACTTCAAGAACCCAGTATCCCACCGGGATGCCATATAATACTAAATTCTCAGGTGGGATACCAGATTTTGAAATGTTAGTATCCAACTGGGATACTGGTCAAAAAATTTAATCTCGAACACTGCCCATTATCTCAGAAATGAGCAGTTTGACTCCCAATTTGTTCTGATTCACTTTAAGGGTGAGGGGTGGTAGTATTTATATCCATGGCGTTTATGTCGATTGATACGCTGCAGGTAGGAGCTTTAGCCAAATATGTTACTATTGTCGTCTATGGGATTTGATTTGGTAGTATACACCCTAAATGACTACTGTACACTATTTTCCTTAGTAGCTTATGACTGTTTTAAACAATTAAGTTTCATTATATTTGTTTACAAATATCTCCCATGTTCTTGTATCATATTTATAAACAGAAATGTGCACATGGTGACATGGATACAAAATATTAAAGAATCCATTGAAGGATTTTAAAGTTGTAAGCAGCTATAAATCCTAAAAAGTTCAAAATAACCTTACTATATAAATTGGGGTCAGACACACTGGTAGAGAATGGTGGGCTGACAGTCTGGCTAACTAAATACTTATACCAAATATGAAAAACCACACTTGAAAGAATTACATATTAGAAAGTAATTGGAGAAATTTGTTAAACTAAATTCCAAATGACCTTGACCTTACCTTGAAATTACTGTTATGGTACTTAAGAAACATACCAAATATAAAAATCATTCATTAACTCTTTGGGGCCGAATCCCGACTCACGTCGTGATGTTAATTTGCGCGAAATGTCGAGTCCCGCCTGTACGCGTGGTTTACAAGCAGTAGCTATTATCGAATGCCGACTGGAAGCGTGGCCGACTGTACATGTAAAACGAGACGTCATTGGCTAATATAATTAGAAGTTTTCATTATCAGCTTGTAGAAGATTAATCCAGTGACCAATAAAAAGTAGTCTTACAGCTGGGTTTGTTCATGCACCTCGTGGCTTTGCTTGGCTTTGTTCGGCTTTGTTCGCTTTGAAATTTTGTTTAACAAAATGGACGACGACGTATTTCTCAATTCTGATGATGATAGTATTTCGGAATTTGAAGGTTTCACGAACGATGACGTACTCGATTTAAATAACAGTAATTCGGATGTAGACTTAAGTAGCGATAGTGACGACATACCATTGTCACATTTTCGAAATAGACGGAATATCGGTAGGACTCTTACACTGGCCTGTTGTGCTGGGTAAAAAACGGACATGTAAACAATGTAGTACACAAGGCATTCGACGTGAGCCAGCCACAGGCTGTGAACAGTGCAACGTGAACCTGTGTGTTGGATGTTTCAAGCAATACCACAAAGCCAGATTTCTAGCATTGTTTCAGTGAAAAACCCCAAAATTAATCAGAACTTCCTGACAATTACCAGTAACTTTTATTAAAACTTTTGTTTATTTCTGTTATTTATAGACAATTAAACAACTTTTTTACAATTACATCATATAAAATAATATATGTTCTTCATTAATTGCACATAATTAAATAGCTCACAAAATTTGATGCAGATTTGTTTATTGATTAAGTTAAGAGTTATTTTTGCTGCAGTGCATGAAATCTGTGTTTATGCTTTAGGGCACCAGCAGGTAAACACTGCCTAGGGCTGGAATTCAAAATGGCCGCCAGGCCTCAAAGAGTTCAAATGATTTTTAAAGTTAAAAGCAATTTTGTAAACTTTAAGCAAGTCCTAAATGATCTTGACCTCATGAAGCAAGGGGGTGGGGTGTGTGGTTGGTGGGAGGGTTTAGATGAAAGACTCACCTGGTGAACACTCATACATGTACCAAACATAAAAGTCATCCATTAAGAGATTCAAGAACTATAAAGGCAATTAGAGAAACAAACCAAAATTTATGTTAAATAAGTTCTAAATGACCTTGTCCTGGGGTTATATTGCACAATAATACTGATAAACACCTATACTAAATATTAAAGGATCCCATTAAGGAATTTAAGAATTACAAAGGCAATTAACCAAAATTAATGTTAACCAAGTTCCAGATGACCATGACCTTGTCCTGGGGGTAATACTGCACTATCATGCTAATCACTTACACTAAACATTAAAGCCATCCATTATAAAGAAATCACATTCATTCATTCTGGTACATTAATTTTATATTAATAATTAAAGACTTTGTGTATTCACCGATTTCTTAAGATTTGAAACATGAATCTAGTTGTCATGAATAGAGTTGTCTAGATTTAATGATGACATGGATCTAGTTGTCATGAATATAGTTGTCTAGATTTAATGATGACATGGATCTAGTTGTACTAAATGTGACCATTTACACGGGTAAGACATTGCAATTTATACCGCGTATAACACTTTGCAATTTGATATTCCCAATTTATTTATGCAAAAAGTTTGTATGGGATCGATTAATTTGCAGTTATTTATTAAAAATAAATGTAAAAATAGTGAAATATGGCACTTGTGACTATCATATAACAGCTTTAATATGTCATTTTATCCTAAAACTTATCATATCCATGCCATAAACTCATTTGTTATTTTGGTTTAATAACCCAGTTAATAGTTTTTTGCAGTCAGTGTGTCATTTGTTTTCATGCCAAAAAGACCTGTACACCTGAGCTTAGCGTTTTGATCAGATTTAGTTAAAATACTTGATGTCAAACTACATTTGTGTCAATCATGATGATGCCGTATTACTGATGGTGACTTTAGAACTATGATTTACTAAATATGGAATTAAAATTTTATTTTATTTTAGAAGTGTTATAGGATAAATAAAATTCATTATGTGTTTTGTACTATATAAAATACCAATCTTAATCAGCATTTTTGTCTCGACAGAACCAGATGTTGTCCATGTCAAAACCTTATGACAAATCCTCTATGTATTTTGGGTTGTTGTATTTTGGGTTGTTGTATTTGACTTGGTGCTGGAGGTGCCTGGGGTCCTAGGATCAATCTCCTTGGTGAACCCACCTGGCTTTTTCACATTTTTAAGGGAGGGAAGTAGACCAGTCGTAAAGTGCTTACCTAATGCGCGGTCAGTCTAGGATCAATCTCCTTGGTGAACCCACCTGGCTTTTTCACATTTTTAAGGGAGGGAAGTAGACCAGTCGTAAAGTGCTTACCTAATGCGCGGTCAGTCTAGGATCAATCTCCTTGGTGAACCCACCTGGCTTTTTCACATTTTTAAGGGAGGGAAGTAGACCAGTCGTAAAGTGCTTACCTAATGCGCGGTCAGTCTAGGATCAATCTCCTTGGTGAACCCACCTGGCTTTTTCACATTTTTAAGGGAGGGAAGTAGACCAGTCGTAAAGTCTTACCTAATGCGCGGTCAGTCTAGGATCAATCTCCTTGGTGAACCCACCTGGCTTTTTCACATTTTTAAGGGAGGGAAGTAGACCAGTCGTAAAGTGCTTACCTAATGCGCAGTCAGTCTAGGATCAATCTCCTTGGTGAACCCACCTGGCTTTTTCACATTTTTAAGGGAGGGAAGTAGACCAGTCGTAAAGTGCTTACCTAATGCGCGGTCAGTCTAGGATCAATCTCCTTGGTGAACCCACCTGGCTTTTTCACATTTTTAAGGGAGGGAAGTAGACCAGTCGTAAAGTCTTACCTAATGCGCGGTCAGTCTAGGATCAATCTCCTTGGTGAACCCACCTGGCTTTTTCACATTTTTAAGGGAGGGAAGTAGACCAGTCGTAAAGTGCTTACCTAATGCGCAGTCAGTCTAGGATCAATCTCCTTGGTGAACCCACCTGGCTTTTTCACATTTTTAAGGGAGGGAAGTAGACCAGTCGTAAAGTGCTTACCTAATGCGCGGTCAGTCTAGGATCAATCTCCTTGGTGAACCCACCTGGCTTTTTCACATTTTTAAGGGCGGGACATAGACCAGTCGTAAAGTGCTCACCTAATGCACGGTCAGTCTAGGATGAATCTCCATCGGTGGGCTCATTGGGCTATTTCTTGCTCTAGCCAGTGCACCACGAATGGTATATCAAAGGCTGTGGTATGTGCTATCCTGTCTGTGGGATGGCGCATATAAAAGATCCCTTGCTACTGATGGAAAAATGTATCAGGTTTCCTCTCTAAGACTACATGTCAAATGACTAAATATTTGACATCTAATAGCTGATGATTAATAAATCAAAGTCCTCTAGTGGTGTCCAACAAACTAAACTAACTTGTTCCCATTTTAACTTGTGCCTATGACTGGTATCTGTTCACTTATAGGTAAAGTTAAACTTAGTTTTGTTTAATGACACCACTAGAGCACATCAATTTATTCATCATCGGCTATTGCATGTCAACCATTTGTAACTTTGACATGTCTCAGAGAAGAAACCCACTATATTTTTTCCATAAGTAGAAAGGTATCTTTATTATGCACCATTATACATATAGGATAGCACATACCATGGCTTTTGACATACCAGTTGTGTTGCACTGGATAAAACAAGAAATATCCCAATGGGTATCGATTCACGACCAACAGTGCACGTATCAAGCAAGCACTTTACCGATGGGCCATACCTATATGTATGTGCAGGTAAACAACCTTGCTGTCATACAGTAAAATAGATTTCATTTAGATTTTGTTTAATGACACAAACCTTAACATATATTTTTCGTAATCACACGAATCTTAAAATTTTGTAAACTATTTGACATTTAGCAAATGAACCAGAGTTGGAGACAGGCAGCATAATTTCCTAACATTTCCGATTGTTTGGCATACCACTACCAATTTCAGTCAAAACAAAGAACAAAATAAATCTGTCTCAATTAATGAACACTGCAAGTTGTCAACATAATCTCGGTTTCAAAATCTTTTTTTTGTTGTTGTTGTTGTTGTTTAAAATTATTTAATGAAAATAAATCTGTTTAAAACCAAAAGGTTAAAAGTCAACCAAATGTTGTCATCAGAAGAAGAAAATTATTGTTCTATTTAAAAATTAATTAGGGGCTGAAAATGTTCAGATGCATTAAGACAGCCAGAGTTACTTCTAAATCTGATATTGATTGCATCACATTAACTATAATGAATGCACAAGAGAATGATTTAAAAAAAAAAAAAATTCATCACTTATGTTTGTATTGTCTGTGTGTGTTTTTGTATGAAATATAATCATAATTAACTTCAAATTAGACATCTAATTCAGCAGTCTCGCTTCAATATGACTTTCTCCAGGGATTACTGCAATAATGACTACTCTGTTGTATGGTTTACAACAGCCATTGCTTGGATTACAGATCACCTTTCCTCCTTGGCGGACCCAGTATTGGTCCGCCATCCAAGTCAGTGCTTCATGACTGGTATATTAAAAGGCTGTGGCATGTATGGTCTTGTCTGTGGGGGAAAATGCATATAGAAGTTCCTAACAGAAAAATGTAGGGGGTTTCCTTTGACGACGGAGTTAACATTTCCAAACAATAATTAATTAATCAAAGTGCTCTAACAGTTCTGAATGAACAAATATATAACCTGTAGCTTTTACATATGTAGTTTAACA
This sequence comes from Gigantopelta aegis, assembly GCF_016097555.1. Classification (NCBI taxonomy): domain Eukaryota; kingdom Metazoa; phylum Mollusca; class Gastropoda; order Neomphalida; family Peltospiridae; genus Gigantopelta; species Gigantopelta aegis. The sequence continues at coordinate 101,840,972 of NC_054704.1, forward strand.
CATCACCTTTACGGTTCTGAATGAACAAATATATAACCTGTAGCTCATACATATGTAATTTAACACATCACCTTTACGGTTCTGAATGGACAAATATATAACCTGTAGCTCATACATATGTAATTTAACACATCACCTTTACGGTTCTGAATGGACAAATATACAACCTGTAGCTCATACATATGTAATTTAACACATCATCTTTACGGTTCTGAATGGACAAATATATAACCTGTAGCTCATACATATGTAATTCAATTTTCTTTGAGTCTATACACTTTATGGCAATCTGATTGGTGCAGAAGTGCTTACTTTTTTTTGTTTATATCTCGATGAACCAAACAAATTTAAGTCACACCTACCAACACACACACACACACACACACACACACACACACACACACACCAGCTGACTCACACCACTTTTGTGCAACAAGCTGTATTATTCATGCAACCATATTTAGATATTTTGAAGACAACACACATGAAAGATGCAAAAGCAATAACATTGTGACACAGATACCACATAATAGTACTTTTTTATATGATAAATTAATGGGAAATGCCATAGCAGAGTTGACATGCATATGCATTGATAATTTTAAAATAAAAACACCTCTTCACTATTAAAATGAGACTCGGTCAGTGGCCAAAGAAATGTAGCTTACCTTGTAGGTACATTCACACTTGAAACTTACCTGTAAGCGTTGTTCTACAGCTGTTGACAAAAATTAAATGGTTCCCTCAACAGTGTAAATGTTTAACACGTTCCCTTCATTCACATTCACAAATATAAACTAAGCACAAATCGGACAACTACAACATGTACTTCCAATATAACTAAATGATCTGTAAAAATGCACACAGCAGCTAGAGGAAATGGTGTCTTTTGTCAAAATGATGTCATTTACCAAATGATGTCATTTAAAAATCACCTGATTCAAATAATAGTGAATAAACATTTTCATTCTTATGCAACATAAATATCAATGAAGTTTACAGGCATATTTAAAGCTAAACAAAAATTCAGTTATGTATTGTTAAAGTATGCATATAAATTTAATTACAATAATTGACTGCAATTATTTTTTGGTTCATGCAAGTATATACTGAAAAAATGATGGGCACACTTTTGTATAGCCCCCTACACAGAGTCATACAGTGTGCACAGCGTTTTTTCGGTTCAGACTTGCATGAACTAAAAAATAATTGCGGTCAATTCTTAAATAAACCTTTAACTCCTAGGTTCAAATTTAACAACACTAGTTTTTTATGCAGTTATCTGACTGCACATCTGTAGGGTGGGGTTGGGGGGGGGGGGGGATATAGCTCAGTGGTAAATAGCAGTTGCCTGAAGCATGACAGATCAAAGGAACGATTGGCCGTAACTGATTTTTTGCCCCATCCCAACCAGTTCTACACAACTGATATGTTGATGTGTACAGAGGCTGTGATGTAGACTGTTCTGCCTATGGAAAAGATCCCTTGCTGCCTTGTTGGTAGAATTAAATAACCTATGTGGTGGCAGCATGTTCCCCCCAATCACTGTCTCTGTCTATTATGAAATAAACTTATATACAGCTTTATTTTTTTAAGCACATCACTAGAGTACATTGATTTATCAATTATCAACTAGTGGATTTCAAACATTTGGTAATTTGACATAGTCTTAGAGAGAAAACCCGCTACATTTTTCCATTAGTAGCAATGGATTTTTTATATGCTCTATCCCAGACAGGATAGCACATACCACAGCCTTTGATATGCTAGTTATTGTGCACTGGTTGGAATGAAAAATAGCCCAATGGGCCCACCATAAAGGATCGATCACAGACCAGCCACACATCAGACAAGTGCTTTAAATTTTTCACTGGGCTACAATTGTTAACCTGCCTCAGGCAAGGATAAAGTCAGAAAACTATGATGATTAAATGCCCATTAACACATAAACTTTAAAGACTTGGTTGTTTAAATTGCTTCATTGTGGCATGGTCAATGTCATGCCTGCATTACACATTGCAAATTGTATTACAATAGAGTTGAAAGCTTTTAGCTATTAATCAACCAAATGATGCAATTACAATTGTGCTATACAATTCAACTAAATTATGCAATTACAATTGGACTACTATTTCAATCAAATGATGCAAGTTAAAATGTTTAAATGAGTTCAAAAGTAAATTAAAATAAATAACTGAGTGTAGAAAAACCTAATGTTTCCTGACATTTAATATAAGTTATAAACAGGTCCTTCACAATCCACAGCATAAGATTAATATGTTCAGACATCATACATTCTGAATGTAATATATATATATATATATATACTCTTCAAAAAAAAGGTAGGGGAACCTGAAATATTAATGTTAATATCAACTGTTAGACTGAACATACGTTTTGACAACAGACATCCTAGAAAAGAACGTTCAGGTCTGTTTATCAACACACAGAAACACATTCCATAGTTTGCACATGCAACATGCAGTTGCCCTGTACACGTGCATGGGGTATCATTCTCGATTTTGACAATTTCCAGGAAGGTCCATTAATCACTGTGGAACATTATTTCTGTCAATCTTTTTCATTATGTTGATCATACAGTTGTTATTGTTTTGTTTTTAGTCATTTTTATTGTTTGAATTTGCAATTTACTGATATCAAAAAATGTCAACTTTCAACACTTCTGACCCCAATCGTCCTCCAAGATCTTTGGTGGTCATAAAACCTACTGTAATACTGAACTACAGGTTGTAATGTTTGCCCAATTAATTCACTATTATCATATAACCATTCCCCACAGCTAATATACCTTACAATTTGGGCAATTGTGAATTCTTATTAGAGTTCCCCTACTTTTTTTGAAGAGTGTATTAACATAATTGTGCAAACCATATCAGTCATTACTATATAATGACCAAACATACTGTTTTTTCTTCATTGCTGTTAAACATACTTCAAATTGTGAAACAAATTTGTTATTGCAATATTGGTTGAAATGCACTTCTGTCCTGAAACCACAAGGAAAAGTAACGTTATACTTTACTGCAATCAATACACCATCAACTTTATTTACAACCACAGGAAAAGTAACTTTATACTTTACTGCATTCAATACACCATCAACTTTATTTACAACCACAGGAAAAGTAACTTTATACTTTACTGCATTCAATACACCATCAACTTTATTTACAACAACAGGAAAAAGTAACTTTACTGCATCAACTTTATTTACAAAGTAACTTATAAAATTCATGATATTTATGCTTAAATCACAATCCAGAGTTTCATCTTGTGTCTTCTGTCCACAAAACAGGTATCCATTATGTACAGGTTAAAACACATGCATTTTGCAGTGCTGCTTATAAGCAGGTGACTGTTATATAATTTAAATGCACATCATAGCAGATTTTAATGTGATTTAAAACATTATGACAACTGGCAGGATTCGAACCCATGCACCAACTCGTACAGTCTAGGATCTAACAACTCAGCCACCGAGATATTCCAAAATGGAAGCCCAACATTCATATCTTTATCAAATGTTTTTAATTTTTATTGTTTGTCAAATAAATCAAATAAAACTAATTTCCACTGTAAATATACAAGCAAGTCACTTGTCTACAAGCTCTAAACTTTATCACTATTCATGTAACAGTCAGTTATAGGGAACTGCCATCAGCAATGAATTTTTTAAAATAATAACTGCAGATCCTTACCTCAAACTTTTTCGTATTCCTGTGGATGTAACTGAAATCCGTGGAATGAACAGCTGATTTGGTCGTTTGTCGTGATCAGCCATATTTCCTGAAGAATAAAATCGAGCACGATGTTTTCCAAACTTGTCAACACCGTGACCACCAGTGGTGTCAAGTGATAACCTCAGCTCCTGAAAAACGCAATGCTTTAGAGATCAATATTAACACCAGTTTATGTGCAGTATTCTCTCCTCTACAATGTAGGTTTCGTCTATGTCCACCAAGGGACTAATTATTAGTAGAAAAAATGTCGAGTATATATCAACAAACTTACACGATTCTTCCGTATACCAATTACAATGTTGTCTCCTGTGATATCCATAGCTTAAAGCTCAGCACGTGAAATCAATAATATAAAGAGATGGGAAACAGCTCATCCATATTGCAAAACGTCTCCAAAACTGTCATCCAATTTTAAGAGGTGCTTTTTTTTCAATCATGTATTCTTTTTTGAACCAAGGGTTTATAGTTAATGCAAACTATAAAAGCAACTGTGGATATTATAGTTGATGCAAAATATAAAATCACATTTTACAGATTTTGACAAAAATCTACTTTATAAACATATCATTTGAACTAAATATAATTTATTAAAAGGAACCAATACTGTTTAAAAGGTAGGGGTGTTGTTTTCTGAATTGTTTTCCTTGTGAATCAAGCTTTCTTTTTTTAACTAAGGATTTATGGTTAAAATACAAAATATAAAGCAACTACATGAACTCTAATGCAGAATATAAAAGCAAATTTGACAGATTTTCACAAAAATCTACTTTATAATCATAATCTTTGAACAAAAATATTTATTAAAAAGAACAATCACAGTTTTAGGCACAAAATATATAGTTTCCCAACAGAGAAATTTAAATTATTGTGGGGGATTTATTTGCTAAAAAAGCTCCTGGAAGGAAAATTATTTGTTTAAAAAACAAATTCAATATTCCTAAGATTTTGTGGAACACTGGATCGACTGCCAAGTTTTATCATCTAAGAACAGCAACTTTTGAAATTCAAAACACAATTACACAAAATTCTAAACACAATGACACAAGGATTTTTTTTAATGTAATAAGACAGTTTTTAACTTCTCTACAAATATCAGGGTGTCCAGAAACATATCATATGTTGTGGATTACTTAACCATAATCTGTGTATTAATTGTGGTACAGTGTGGGATCGATTCTTGTAGGTGGACCCATTGGGCTATTTCTCGTTCCAGCCAGTGCTTCACAACTGGTGTAACAAAGGCCATGGTGTGTACTACCCTGTCTGTGGGATGGTGCATATAAAAGATCCCTTGCTGCTAATCGAAAAAGAGTAGCTCATGAAGTGGCAACAGCAGGTTTCGATCCTCTTTCAATTTTTGTGTGGTCCTTAACCATATGTCTGACCCCATATAACCATAAATAAAATGTGTTGAGTGCATCATTAAATAAAACATTTCTTTCTTTCTTTTTCTGTGTATTAATTTAACAACCAAACATAGTTATTTATGTACATAATTATATAAGAAACAAAAATGAAGAGAACCTCTGTTGTAACTGTTACTGCAGATTACATGCCTTATTACATTCTAGTTTAGAATGGTAATTATTTGTGTGGGTTGGTTATTTTTGGTGCATATTACATTTCTCGAGCATTTTCTTACTGGGTCTTGACTAAGGCAATAGTATAAATACAGAAGATGTAACAATTATTAATTGGTATCAAGTTTCAAATAAAAATCACATAACCATGTTTCCATGACTTCAAGTGATAGCCACCATTCAGTCTGGCCTTCATCACAAAGAATTGCTGTTACCATCACTGGCAACTGGTGATACAATGCTTCAGGCTCATGTTGTTCATGATTGCATTCGATTAGTCCTGAGACTGAAATTGGTAGTCAAGGCATGTTTCCTACATTGTAATTTAACTTGAGATGTATACATGGACATGTACACAAGATAAAATGTCAAACATGTCCTGGTTTTTTTTCTTCAAAAGACTTCAAGTCAGCACATTAAAAGAAAGAAAATCAAATTTGTTTTCTCAAGTGGTTGGTTTGATAAAGTCATTGTGTTCAGAGAAACATGGCTGCGGGCCGACAGGAGTTACATGAAGCCAAACTGATCTCTAGGTGCCAGTAAAAAAAGAATTCTGGTGTACAGAGGGTATGGTTTTGAGAGGTTTCGCTGTATAATATTCTGAAGGAAAATAGTGAGTTTTAATAATAATAATAATAATAATAATAGTAATAGTAATAATAATAAATTCTTATTTTGTGAGGATAACAGTGTTAGCAAAAGCTAATCTCTTCTGAGGCCCTCAGATACAAACAATACAGCATTACAATACATACATTTATGAAGAAATAGAATATACATACATACATGGCATAAAACATATGTACAAATGATATTAATGCAGATATTTCTGCTTATATAAGGGGGAACGGACTAGTTCGTAATATAGTTATAATAATAAAGCCTATATAATAAGCAAGGTCGTTTTATATTTCCTATCATTGTGACTGCTTCTCTTTTGCTTCGCTGACATTCTTCTTTGTTCTTACCCGATACCGCACTTCGCAAGGATCTTTTTGCTCTCAGGTACCGTATTCACATCATGCAAAATATTGTGCACAAAGATAAATTCTATAATTTCAATGGCAATGGTAGCAATGTCTTCTGTCCGTGTCGATCAATTTATAAAATGGCATAGCCAGCATGAGGCAGACGAGGCGCTTGCATGGTCTGGATTTTTCCCAGATATATATTTTTTTTTCCCCATGACACTGATATTTATTTTACAGGTCTGGATTTCCCTCAGCATTTTTTCCTCTCTGGCTATGCCCCAGGACATACTCAAATAGCATTAACTTGCAAATTTGCAAAAAGTAAAAGGACCATTGAATAATTACTCGTTTGTGTTTTTTCACCAACTGCGGTTGTGTGGTGTTCAAATTGAAAAAATTATTAAAAAATGACATCACATCTTTTTTCGAATAACGTTTGGTATGTCTATACCGTACATGTAGGTATTTTGTAAATTACTTTGCGGTGCTTATGTGACAGAAAGGTGGGATTAGTGATTTTCTTACCCGTTATTAGAGCTACAAAGTAGGCCTACGTGCACAGTAAAACAGATTGAAATAGTATATCTCTTAGAGTAGGCATAAATGATAATGTATAACACATAGCCCATGTTTTTGAGTATTTGAGAGTCCGTGTATCAGATATGTATCAGGCATAAACTAATGGTAACTTAATCTTATCTGAAAAACATATTTTTAAGTAATGGGCACATATATTTAATAGGACGTTTACCTATATTCTATGCAAGTATTTGAAATGTCATACTTTTAACAATGCTGACACCTATTTCAAACCATAGTGTCCCCAAGTGGTGGTGTCAGATATGTTATAGTAACGTTATATAATCTTTATGTGTGTAGCTGCAGTGTTTGTATTGGGGGTTTCTGTTTGGGGATACCTGTGCTCCAGACCAGTTCGTTATTACAAATACCTGGACTGTTCAGGTAATCAACTGTTTATGAACTGGTATCAGGAAAACAGTTCTGTTATAAATGTAATTCAGATCGGGTGGCATTATATTTTCCGTCACTTTAGCAAAATACAGTCTTGTAACCACAGAGTAGACCATTCCATTCAACAGGCGGCATACATACCTGGTTATTTGTGAGAGAAATACTTCATTTTATACCACCAAGGTTAAACTAACCTCCGAAACTCAACTAATTGTAATAATCTATTATTTGTCTACACTGATGAAGTATCAGCCTTTCAAAAAGTGTCATTAGAGATATATGTATATGTAGAGTTACCATTGGTGAGCCAATTGTTAATCGCCCATTACAAATTTAAAGCCATCTCTTATAGGTATGAGATCAAAGAAAGATGACACCTACACAGTATTAAATGATGGCTGTGAAAAGTGGGGCCTCATTAAGTCAATCGTCACGAAAACAAATCTTAGATGTAAAACGAAGCACATCACACATGATAGTATATTATGAACTAGTCCGTTCCACCTTATATAAGCAGAAATATCCGCATTGTACAATATTGGTTAAAACCAATAAACACCGATAACTTGTTGATTAATGTATAAGAAAAGTACACACAACTGTATGTAACTGGGTCAGTCAAGTGTGGGATTTATTGTTCAACATTTGCATCACAGTTAACAGAAGTGCTGAGAAATGTGTTTCTTCACAATTAAAACAGAGGATACAGTTCTGTTTATCCAGTCTGTGTTACTGTCGTATTGGGAATCGTATTTTACATCAGTTCCATCGTCTGAACTGTAGGCACAATTATTGTTAACATTTTCTGTGACAATCGATTAAGAATTTTATAATCTATCATCACATCGGTACAGCCAAACCGATCAGTTTTCAGTTATAATCGATCACAGGAACTTCACTAGTTTACTGTACTAGATACATCACCGTAATGAATTTACAAACATATTGCTAATAGTGTATCCTTTAAATCTTATCTACAGACACCTACTGCATTTAAATACAAACAGTTTTTATAAATACAAGATACCTGCATGTAGCCTTTCTATATAAACAGTAGATATAATATAGACATAAATGGTAGAATCAACTCTGTAATATCAATGGTGTAAAGAACAATTACCATTTCATCATAGTTTTAGAGTATTTATGAGGCAGATACATTAAACCAAAACCAATCATATCTCTGCACAACACAGTTAAAAATATATTACACAAAGTATTTACTAGATTATTGTTTCCATAATCCAATATCAAGTGCTCGTCCTTAGGAGATTCGTAACATGTAGGATTACTACCACTCCCAAGACTAGCTTAGAAAACCCACATTTCCTTACAATAAACCATCAATATATAAATTAAATCAACTACTGTCCATTGATAACACGACAGTTGATTAAACTATGTGGATTTCTGATTAAGCTACTGTGACCTTCCCGATCCACAATAACCACTAACTGGATTAAAAACTTTAATAGACCGCAGAAGTCACGTGTACCAAAATTGATAAATCCGAATTATCCAATCATGGTACTAAACAATTGCCATGTGTACAGGTTATCACATGCAATTAAATACAATTATTAGATATAGACTGTGTGATATTTAATATCACATTATTCAATGCAATAAACTAATTGCCCGATTAATAAATTGACTAAATAGCTAAAACATTGAGCACACACGTTCTTGACAAAATTACATAACAAGTAGCAAGTGTTTAAATGTTTTTATATAAAATATGTTTAAATACATAAAGTTTTCCCACAGAATTCTGGCGTTTAAGTTATTAACTAATAGTCACCAAACGAAAATCAGTCCATCACGAAAAGTTCAATGCACGACTGCCAAGGGCTGCTAAACAAGATGACCGGTCGCCGCTCCTTCATGCTTTGTTGACGTGGTAACTTCTGACGGTGCTGGACAGGAGATACTCTAACTTCGAGTTCTGAAGATTGTGCGTTGATTCCCAGTTTATATAGGCATCTGAAGACGTGTGCAACAGAATGCACTCCACAAGAACATCGTGCAGAACTCATAACTTACGATGTAAATTAATTCGCCGACCAATCAAATCATTCCAAAAACGAAAAGCCACCAGACAGGTGCTCCACAGATCACGGTCTGGCTATACGAACAGACAAAAACAAAATGTCAGCCACCTTGCCGAACACATGTTTGCTCTCCAGGTAAGTCATTATTTTATTATTTCAGCACGCCGTCGTTGTTTAAACACATGATAGGACATAATGAGATATGTCCGCCACAGTTATATTTTATTTTCTCCAGCCAGCGAAACACATAATCTTCCATATTTTTACTTGAATTTTCACCCGACGATAAAAACGTCCATATTACATAACCCAAAGCCAGATTTAACTTAAAACCAGATTATCATAACATCTCCCCCCAATTTTTCAAAAATATTGTTTTAATAAAACAATATTTTTTTATTCATTATACACACTTGGGAACACATTCATATGGTCAATATTATAAATACCATATCATAAAATAACTATATACACATTCCTACAGTAATTCTTATCTATATACAAAACCTTACACACTATAGGAATTGCATAACACTAATCTTCTTAATGCTTATATTTTCCACTAACCTAACAATTATCTCAATTATTTATTCCATTCTAGATAAAGCATCTGCTACCACATTTTCCTTTCCCTTTATATGGCATATCTGAAGATCGTATTCCTGTAACTGCAAAGACCACCTTAACAATCTTTGATTTTTATTTTTCATTTTATGTAAAAACACAAGGGGATTATGATCAGTCCAAACGATAATTGATTCAATTGGGTTACACACGTAAACCTCAAAATGATCCAAGGCCAACAACAGTGATAATGTTTCCTTTTCAACAGTTGAATATTTATTTTGATGACTATTGAACTTTCTAGAAAAGTAAGCGACAGGATGAAATACTCCTTGTTCATTGCATTGTGACAAAACTGCACCAGCTCCAATATCGCTAGCATCTACAGTCAATTGAAAAGGTTTCCTAAAATCGGGTGCCATAAGCACAGGTTTACTTTTCAATATGTTTTTCACACTATTGAACGCATCTTGACATTCTTTGGTCCAAATGTATTTAACATTTTGTTTGAGTAAATTTGTTAAAGGGAAAGTAATTATACTGAAATTTTTACAAAATTTCCTATAATACCCAGCCATTCCTAAAAATCTCATTAACTGTTTTCTTGTTTTAGGTACGCCGAATGCATCAATGCTTTCAACTTTGGCCTCAAGTGGCCTTACTTGCCCTTGACCAACCACATGTCCAAGAAAAACAACAGTAGCTTTAGCAAAATCACTTTTACCCAAGTTCACAGTCAACCGGGCTTTAGAAAGTCTACCAAACAGTTCCTTGATTTGACTAATATGCTGATTCCAACTATGACTATAAACAACAATATCATCAACATAAGCCTGACATTGTTCTACTCCAGAAATGACCTGATTAATCATTCTTTGGAATGTAGCCTGAGAATTTTTCATTCCAAATGGACAAACCAGATATTCGAATAACCCATCAGCGGTTACAAACGCAGAGATTTCTCTGGCCCGTTTAGTTAATGGTATTTGCCAGTAACCTTTCAAAAGGTCAAACTTGCTAATATACTTAGCAGTTCCTAATTTATCAATGCAGTCATCAATTCGTGGGATAGGAAACGAATCTGATTTGGTCACAGCATTAACTTTGCGAAAATCTGTACAGAACCGTACACTACCATCAGGTTTAGGAACAAGTAAACAAGGAGAACTCCAGTTACTAAAACTAGGTTGAATAATGCCGTTCTCAAGCATATAATCTATTTCTTTTCGGATAAGTTCCTGTTTTTGTGGATTAACTCGATAAGCATGTTGCTTAATTGACTTGGAATCACCAACATCAACATCATGTTTAATAACATTTGTTCGACTGGGAACATCTGGGAAAATTTGGCTAAATTCAGAAATGATTTGTTGAACATCACTTTGTTGTTTTTCACTTAAATGGCTGATTTTTAAATGAAGATTAAACAATATCCTCGAATTTACCAATTTCGGCTCAACTGGATTAAAATTATCATCTTTCATCTTAACATCAGAATCTATCCCTGAAAGAATTATTGTATTAGCCAAGACGTTTTCCCGATTATAATATTTTTTAAGCATATTAACATGGCAAAGCTGAGTTTTCTTTTTACGATCAGGAGTACGGATGACATAATCAACCGCACTGATTTTTTTTTTCAACAATATACGGTCCTTGAAATTTTGCACTTAATGGTTGATTAACCAAAGGAAACAAAACTAACACTTCTTCCCCGGCATCGAAAGATCTATCTCTAGCTCTTTTATCAAACCATGTTTTCATTTTATCTTGACTATCGGATAACACATTTCGGGATATTTCTCTAACTGTTTGCAATTTTTCCCGCAAATCAATCGCATATTTCAACACACTAGTTTCACTTTTTACCTCCGAGTTTGTCCAAAACTCGTGTAACATTTGTAATGGACCACGAACTGAATGTCCATATAACATTTCAAAAGGAGTGAATCCCATGGATTCGTGATAAGTATCTCTAATCGCAAACATCAGCAAATGAATACCTTCATCCCAGTCTTTACCCTTTTCCAGGCAAAACTTTCGAATCATGGATTTCAAAGTTCCATGAAATCGTTCCAACGCACCTTGGGTTTCAGGATGATAAGCAGAAGAAAAATGATGTTTAATGGCCAATTCATCCATCACTTGCTGAAACAATTTCGAAGTGAAATTGCTACCTTGATCAGTTTGAATGAATTTCGGAAATCCATATCGAGTAAAGATTTTAATCAATTCCTCAACAACTGTTTTAGCCCTAATATTGCTCAGAGGTATGGCTTCAGGAAACCGTGTATTTTTGCAAAGAACGGTCAATAAGTATTCTTTACCATGAACAGTGCGAGGTAAAGGACCAACGCAATCAACTATAACCTCACTGAAAGCTTCATTAACTGCGGGAATGGGTATCAAACTAGCTGGTTTAATACTTTGATTGGGTTTACCAACAATCTGACATGTTTTACAGGTTAAACAATACCTAACAACATCACGATGTAAATGCGGCCAATGAAATTGTTTCAAAATCCTTTGATACGTTTTACGTACCCCTGAATGCCCTGCTAATGGACCATCATGAGCTAAACTCAACACAGTTTTCCGACAACTTTTAGGAACAACGATTTGATGCATCACCTGCCAATCATTATTCTGTGAATGTTTATCTCGAAACTTTCTCATTAAAACACCATTTTCGAAATAATAGCCAACTGGTTCTTCATCCAACTCGGATTTTTCTAACACTTCCTTTGAAAGGATTTGTAATTCACTATCAGCTTGTTGCTCAAGAATAAACTGATCATGGTTAAGATTTAAAATTAACCTATCATTGTCATCTGGTAACTGTTGCAATATTTTTTTCTTCTTCTGGGTTACCTACTTCATGGTCAAAACATTTTTCCCGATCTGAACCATTTTCCAGATTTGAACCTAATTCGGGCGCAGAATCATGACCAATAAAAGTATCACCTAAATCAGAAATATCCCAATTTTTATTGGCAACCTCATTCTCAACCCTAATTTTCCTGTGCAACTTTTTGTTTTGAGACCGAGTTGTAACACATGCGGGAAAGATGTTATCAATCACATCAGATAACTTTTCTGTTTCAACATCAGTTTCAGGAATTTCAGTCATAATGGGTACAGGAATAACCCTTTCCTGAGCTACATCATTCCCTAACAATAATGATACACCCGCAATTGGTATATGGCTAACCGCTGCTACCACAATACTGCCTTTAACCAAATCACTATCCAACTCGACAGTATGTAACGGACTAGATATAGTACCTTCAACTGTGGACAAAGTAATATACTCGCCCAAAAATGTGTTGTCCTTATCTAACAATTCTTTTTCAAGTAAGATTGTTCGTTCAGCACCAGTATCTCGCAAAATCACTATAGATTGTTTCACATCACCATCGTGTGATGTAACCACATGACCAGAAGTCAGAAATGGTTCAAACCTTGGATTTCTTTTCTTAACCCTAGATAACGCATCTTTAATTTGACATTTTGAATTCAAAGGTTCAGACAACTGAGATACAAAATGTGTGTGCCCAGAACGATTGCCACTTCCAAGATCATATTTCAATTTCCGGCAATCACGTCTAATGTGACCCATTCTTTTACAATAAAAACACTGGAGTGATCCCGAATTTTTCTGATCTTGAGATTTACCCATATCTCGCGGTGTATTATTATTCCTAACTGAACCATCTCTACTGCTTCCACTTTGTTTGAAAGTATAACTTTGTGACTTCGGTTTATTACTGAAATCAGGTTTACGGTTTGCTAAAACAAATTTATCAGCCATTATAGCTGCCTCAGCTAATGTACTTGGTTCAAGCACCTGTAAGTGAATTACCACTTCTGATGGCAAACCTCTCATAAACTCTTCTATAAGAATGAGTTCTTCTAATTTCCCACAATTATTATTCACAGACTTTGAACTACACCATTTCCGAAATAACCTTTCTTTTTCTTTGGCAAACTCTAAATAAGATTGTCCACCTGAAATCCTAAGATTTCGAAAATCTTGTTGGTACAACCCTCAGGCACCTTTTCATAAGCTCTTAAAATAGCAGCTTTAACTAAGTCATATGACGAAGAATCATCAACAGAAAGCGCTGCATAAGCCATTTGTGCTTTACCTTTCAAAGCAGATTGCAACAATAAACACCAATACCGTTTTGGCCATTCAGCCCCAAGAGCTATCTTTTCAAAAACAATCAAAAAATTCATCAACTTGATTTTCATTAAAAATAGGAACCATCCTAATATATCTTTGTGGATCAAACTTGCTATAGTTATCCAACTCTCTACTTTTAATATCCCTATCGAGAGATCTTTGTGTTGTCTCCCATTCTCTATGTTTTTCTCTATCTTCTCTCTCCAAATTTCTTTGTTCCCTCTCATTTTCTCTCTCCAAATTTCTTTGTTCCCTCTCATACATTAATTGTTCTCTCTGAAAGTCCAACTTAAGTTTCAACATAGCTAAACTATCTTCATTATCAAGTTCAACACTACCAATTTCCCTACCAGTATACACCTTTGAATCTAACTGAATTTTACTTTCTGCCATATTTCTTAAGAAATCTATCACCAACGATTTTATTTCAGCTTTCTTCAAACCAATGTCCAACTCTAATCCTACGTGTTCAGCAATTTCTTTCAACCGTGCTACAGTTAAATAATTTATCTCAGTTTCATCTAAACTAGATATAAAATTATCAACTACTTGTTCTACTGACCATATGCTATCCATGTGAACTTGATTATGTAATTGTCAAAACGTGTGCTCAAAATAAAACTCTAACTAGTCAACTATTATCATCTATTCTAATAATCAAAATAGATCAATTTGTAATCTCCTAATACCATCCAATGATATATATTACAAGAAAGATCCCGGACGAGCCCCCATTTGTGACCTTCCCGATCCACAATAACCACTAACTGGATTAAAAACTTTAATAGACCGCAGAAGTCACGTGTACCAAAATTGATAAATCCGAATTATCCAATCATGGTACTAAACAATTGCCATGTGTACAGGTTATCACATGCAATTAAATACAATTATTAGATATAGACTGTGTGATATTTAATATCACATTATTCAATGCAATAAACTAATTGCCCGATTAATAAATTGACTAAATAGCTAAAACATTGAGCACACACGTTCTTGACAAAATTACATAACAAGTAGCAAGTGTTTAAATGTTTTTATATAAAATATATATGTTTAAATACATAAAGTTTTCCCACAGAATTCTGGCGTTTAAGTTATTAACTAATAGTCACCAAACGAAAATCAGTCCATCACGAAAAGTTCAATGCACGACTGCCAAGGGCTGCTAAACAAGATGACCGGTCGCCGCTCCTTCATGCTTTGTTGACGTGGTAACTTCTGACGGTGCTGGACAGGAGATACTCTAACTTCGAGTTCTGAAGATTGTGCGTTGATTCCCAGTTTATATAGGCATCTGAAGACGTGTGCAACAGAATGCACTCCACAAGAACATCGTGCAGAACTCATAACTTACGATGTAAATTAATTCGCCGACCAATCAAATCATTCCAAAAACGAAAAGCCACCAGACAGGTGCTCCACAGATCACGGTCTGGCTATACGAACAGACAAAAACAAAATGTCAGCCACCTTGCCGAACACATGTTTGCTCTCCAGGTAAGTCATTATTTTATTATTTCAGCACGCCGTCGTTGTTTAAACACATGATAGGACATAATGAGATATGTCCGCCACAGTTATATTTTATTTTCTCCAGCCAGCGAAACACATAATCTTCCATATTTTTACTTGAATTTTCACCCGACGATAAAAACGTCCATATTACATAACCCAAAGCCAGATTTAACTTAAAACCAGATTATCATAACACTACCAAATACAAAACAGACCATCACACGTGAAAACGGAGTGTATATATTACATACATGTAAGCTACACATTTGCTATTGATGTACAATACATTAATTTATATATTTTTTCTTAGTGTATATTGTGCACGTTTGTGAACATCATTATAGTCTGTATACACATGTTCATGTCACGATCGAGATCGGGATGGATGTGCACGAACCTTCAGTCAATTTAGGCATGTAAACACAGTTTTGGTTAGTTGGTATAATGTCTATCTTATGCCTATAAACTGGGGATCTAGCCTAGATGAGAGTTTAATCATATTTACTATATAACGAACCGGCAGTTTCTCGCTTGCTCAACAACAGTACTGTTTATTTATTTATTCATTTATTTATTTATTTGCCTATTTATTGAATTGGATGAATAATTTCATTTACCTAGACTGCAGTCCCGTTAATTATTGCACATTTGATAAAGCAATCAAAACGGTAAATAGTTTGGGACATGGTACTTTGATAGCAAAGATGGATATCAAATCAGCTTTTAACACTTTCAAAATTTCCATCAGATTTTGAACTTTTTTCAAGTTATTTGAACACATATTTGTTGATAATATTAAATATTTGCCAATAGGCTGTTCAGTATGTGCCTTGTTCTTCATATTTAGAATGGATATTTAAATTTCATTAACAAAAGGAAATTGATCGATTATTTATATGATTATTTATTTAGTGGTAAAAAAATACACAGAACCAATGGCGTAGCCAGCATGAGCCAAATGAGGCACTTGCCTCTTCTGAAATTTCCCCAGATTTATTTAATTTTTCCCCATGACACTGATATTTATTTTACAGATCTGGGTTTTCCTCGGCATTTTTTTCCTCTCTGGCTACACCCCAGAGAATATTTTTCATTGATTTTTAATTAAGAAATTGAGGTTTGATGTACTTGAGAAAGCCAGAATTAGAGTTGCAGAATTAATTCGTTTGGATGGATACATAAAATACCTTAGAATTATAGCATCAAATTCCAATTTATTTTCCCCGATCAGGTTCATTTATCTTCTCCTGGTAACAACTGCACATTTTTTCAGTGCTTTGTAACTACCACCGATAATGTATGTCATTCATGTGGAGAAGTTGGTCCATTGCAGTTTTGTGGGTAGCCACTGGCTGACATGGCATATATACAATTGGCCACAGTGCGGTTCTGTTGGCGGTGGCTGATATCCGCATGGTGACACTAGATCTCGCCATGTGGCAGTTTCTCGCTCAACAACAGTACCGTTTATGTATACTCTTCAAAAAAAGAAACGCAAAAGGGTACAAATGGGTTATAACTCCGATTTTATGTTTCCTACCGGTTCATGCTTTGTGAATATAAGGTCATTGCATGTCCCAAACACATTCCCACGGTTACATTCGATAAAACGCAGCTACTGTACAATAAAGTTCCAAAATGTGAATATTCGCAAAAAACGCAGCCACGTGCAAACCATGTCACCACTGCACGTGCGTTGTCTGCACGTGCAACATGAACACCGACAGTATAAAAGTGCAGGGTGTTCGCTTGCCTGGCCTCTGTATCTGGCCGACAGTTGACAATCCAGGACATGCCACATCTCAGTGAACCGCAGAGAAACAATGCCATCGGCCGACTAGACGCAGGCGAATCCAGAACGGTCGTTGCCAGGGCATTCCATGTGTCCCCAAGCACCATCTCCAGACTGTGGGACCGTTACCAGCAACATGGATCAACACGTGACCTCCCTAGATCCGGTCGACCACGGGTCACTACCCCCGGGCAGGACCGCTACATCCGGGTACGCCACCTTCGGGAACGATTGACTACTGCCACCTCCACAGCCGCAGCAATACCAGGTTTGCACAGGATATACGACCAGACCGTACGGAACTGCCTACGTGAGGTAGGAATTCGTGCCAGACCTCCAGTTCGAGGTGTCATCTTAACACCACAACACCGTCGACTCCGACTGCAGTGGTGCCAGATTCATCGACAATGGCCTCAACTGCGATGGAGACAGGTGTGGTTCAGTGACGAGTCCCGATTTCTGCTCCGACGTCATGATGGAAGATGTAGCGTGTATAGGCGTCGTGGTGAACGTTATGCGGCAAACTGCGTGCAGGAAGTGGACAGATTCGGCGGGGGTAGTGTCATGGTGTGGGCAGCCATCTCACACACTGGCAGAACTGACCTGGTCCACGTGCAGGGCAACCTGAATGCACAGGGCTACATTGACCAGATCCTCCGGCCACACATCGTTCCAGTTATGGCCAACGCCAACGCAGTGTTCCAACATGACAACGCCAGGCCTCACACAGCACGTCTCACAACGGCTTTCCTACAGAACAACAACATTAATGTCCTTCCTTGGCCATCGATATCACCGGATTTGAACCCAATTGAGCATCTATGGGACGAGTTGGACCGACGCCTCCGACAGCGACAACCACAGCCCCAGACCCTGCCCGAGCTGGCAGCAGCCTTGCAGGCCGAGTGGGCCACCATCCCCCGGGACGTCATCCGTACTCTGGTTGCTTCAATGGGCAGGCGGTGCCAGGCAGTTGTCAACACACGCGGAGGCCACACCCGGTATTAACTCCAGATGACCTTGACCTTGGTGGTGTGTCCTATCACTTACTCACAATGGACTAGAGTGAATTGTGAACAATCCTGTAACATTTGGTAATTATCGGACTCACCATTCAATAATTAAATCAATTCTCCAAATGTTACGACAATGTGGTTTTGCGTTTCTTCTTTTGAAGAGTATATTTATTTATTTATTTAGATTTTATTTGAATTGGATTTTGCTATATTTTCATTGATGATTTATTTGCATATTTTGTACATGTGTATATCTGGTTCCAGTGTACACTGTTGCTCAGTTTATCTATTTATCTATTTGTGTCCATTTAGTTATATTTCGGTTGCCCAATTGCCCTATTTCCGGGTGGTAACCTTAAATTAAGCTGTGGCCAATTCAGCCAATAACTTTAAAAGACATTTACGTATACCTGCAGCAGGAGTTAGACTCAGTGATAAGGATTCCATATTTGACATTAAAAGCGTCACAAACTTTGCAGCTACTCCTATGCACAGGTATCCCCAAACAATAACGTCAGACACGCCACAATAACGTAATGTAATAAAGAGTATACTCCTTATATATGCAACTACAGCACTTGCACTATGGATCTCCGTTTGGGGGTACTTGTGCTCCTATGTCAGGTCCAGGGAGGCTGTCCAGATTTCAATGGCTCTACTGATGAAAATAAAGATGACTTCGGCACTCATTTGGAATTCACTTTGTTCCAAAGACTATTCCCTTTTAAAACTGAAACACTTCTCCAAAAATGATGTTGTGTTCAACTTTTAACACATGATAACCAAAACTTTCTTCAACACCGTTGTTTGAAAAATACAATCCTTTCATTTGTTTGTAAATAATCGGCTAACACTTGAAATGTTTTATGTTTAAAATTTTAAATAACTAACTTATGTCATACCTCAATATGACGTCACTTATAGCAATGTGATGTAACATCACAACTGACAGCACACAAATCCTAATAATTTGTTATTTCAAGCCTCTGAATATGCATTTATTACAATAACTAAGAGTCAATAAAACAATTTAACTGGCAAATAATTATATTGTTGTAACTTTTATAACTTCATTTAATAGAAAGATTAAATGTTATTCAGGCCTTGACCTTAAGTTTTTTCAGTGGTAGCCCACAGGGCTACCAGGTTATAAAATCTAGTAGCCATTAGTAAAAATTGGTAGCCCCACAACTTTAAAAGAAAAGAGAAAAAAGAGAAAAAAGAAAAATAATTTATTTTTATATAAATGTTTTAGGGTGGCTTTTTGTAAATCATGAGCAAATGGACAAAACAAAACATGTTTAAGGATGGCCTCAAAAAAATCTAACCATAACCACCAAACAACCGACCTATTCTACCTGCATTACCGTATATCTTCGCCTATAAGTCGAATTTTTTTCACCCAAAAATTATTTTATAACTTGGGGGGTCGACTTATAAGAGGGTAAAAAAAATTCAACAAAAAATATTACTGTTTTGGGGATTATTTTACAAGTTTTATTGTTGAAGTATGCCATGTATTTATACTCAAATATGTTAATTTGACACATTTATTTTTTATAACCTATTTTTTTTGGCATTAGAACGGTTTTGGATATGCGAAAAGGCGTACGATCTCACTCACATGCCAAGACAACAGTCCACTTAGTTAAATTAACAGTCATCACTAATAGTAAAAATGTAAACAATACTAACTACCTGTTGCCTGAGTTTATTTTGAAATCTGGTCACTGGCATTAATGGTTGTTCAAACAATGTTTTGGCGGTGATTAACTTCATGAATATTACTGAGCTTTCCCTTAAAATAGACTGATCTCTGCAGTTCACTATCTAGAGCAATAGGGACACACATCAGTTGGTACAAAAACCAGTGTACTTTCCAGAGTTATCCTCCTTACATGTATTAATATGGCGGCAAAACGTGATACTTTCAGTTTATCGTAGTGATCTGTTGTCAGTGTTTATAAATAAAGTTGTTGTCTGTGCACAAAACCATCTGTACAGTACTATACAGTAACAGTCAAACAGCTTTCACTCTCTACTAAGGGAATATTTCGTTTTGATGCTATGTAATAATGATAGTTTGATTGGAATAGTCTGATTATATTGCGATGTACAAAATGTGAAAACCGAAGTTTGTAAAATAATTTTCTTTTGTTCAAATATTATTGTTCTCATGTGCTGAAAATAAGAAATATTTCAATATTTATAAGTAGTTTTTCATGGGTCGACTTATAAACGGGTCAATAAAAAAATAAGTTTTCAGGGCTTGAAATTAGGGACTCGACTTATAGCCGAGATCGACTTACAGGCGAAGATATACGGTAACTTGTTTGGTACGATTCCAGAAATACACAATAGTATTTATTATTATTATTATTATTTATTGTTTTTAGGCCTAATCTCGTAATGAAGGCTTATAAAATATTATTGAAACACTTCATACGGTTTTCACGAGTAGAACAGTATGTCTGCTAATCGTACAATCTTCAGATCGATATTGCATATTTTAATACTTAAAATGGCTGCAACTATGTTCAATAGGTGTAATTTTGAAGAATCTTAACAAAACTTGTCTTTATTCCAAAACAATAGCGGTTTTTATTGATGACAATAAACTTGTAAGTGCCTGGGGATTGCCATGTGTGTTTGTGTTATCACGTGACAAGGTCAGATGTTATTTTGAGCGAGGTTATCGCGCAAAGCCATAACAAACGATAAAGAGATTTCATTAAAATTAATTTGTAAGAAAGATTAATATTTTTAACATTGAAAATATTCGTCAATTTATACATTTATTTAATATAGTAATAGATATTAATTTTTAAACAATAATTTGACAATTTACATAAGTAGCCTAGAAGGAAATAGACCGCTATTGAATTATCGTTTAGTTTAGACTTCAGCTGGCAGTAAATAGTCTTGATCATACAAAGGGTTTGTTATAAGTAGATGTATAAACAACTGGTCGTGTTGCTGATTGTCATAAATGACTACACATAGTTAACCCACGACTCCAATGAAAATGCCATGACCCATATGAACCAGGTATATCTGGCCACTGGATTACGTCAAATTATTAGTTTTTGTTTGTACTGGCAAATATACTTCTTTATTTCACTAAATCGTATTGTGCAACCGCCACCTGTGGGTCAGACTAGGGGAGCAATTAACAGTTACAGCGACTCCTGGCAGCAGAGAGCATGCAGATGAAAGGTGGAATTTCAGAAACATCTTGTTGATTGTTGAGTGACTGGACATGCCAAAATATTTGGTAGCCCGGCGGACTACCAGGGTTAGACAGCTGGTAGTCCGAGTGAGAAATTGGTAGCCAAAACACCTCGGGCTACCGCTAAGGTCGAGCCCTGTTATTATTATAACAAATATTTCTTGAGTCTATATTTAAAAACAGCAATATTTGGCAATGATCGGATAGCTTTAGGTAATTGATTCCAAAGTACTGGTCCAGAGTAGCTGAAAACATTTTTAAATAAAGACATTTTAGGTCTTGGAATAAATAAGATTTCCATCCTCTACATTTGTAAGGTTGTAGGGATTGTTTTCTCCAACATATTATATTAATAAGTTTGACAGATAGTTTGGGGCTTCATTGCACAGACATTTATAAATTTGTTAACATTTGTGATAATGGATTTGTGTTTTCATTGTCATCCATTTTAACTGTTTAAATAGTGGGGCAGACGGAGTAATAGGATCTACAGTGGGGCAGACAAGTAATAGGATCTACAGTGGGGCAGACGCAGTAATAGGATCTACAGTGGGGCAGACGGAGTAATAGGATCTACAGTGGGGCAGACGAAGTAATAGGATCTACAGTGGGGCAGACGAAGTAATAGGATCTACAGTGGGGCAGACGAAGTAATAGGATCTACAGTGGGGCAGACGGAGTAATAGGATCTACAGTGGGGCAGACGGAGTAATAGGATCTACAGTGGGGCAGACGGAGTAATAGGATCTACAGTGGGGTAGACGGAGTAATAGGATCTATAGTGGGGTAGATGGAGTAATAGGATCTACATCTAATATCATCCTTGCAGCTCTCTTCTGCAGTTTTAGTAAACATTCTAATCCATCCTGATTAGTTTCCACAAATTACACAGCAGTAATCGATGAGTGGTAAAATATACCCATTGTAGAAAAGTTTTATTGCATCTAAATTTAAATACCTAATGATTTTCGATAATGACATCTGAGCACACCATTTAATCACAGATTATAAAAAGGTGTTTAAAATATTATTATTATTATATTACTGCATTGTAAAATTCTACACAATTTCTAAAAAGTAAAGTTTGCTTTGTTTAATGACACCACTAGAGCACATTGATTTATTAATCATCGGCTGTTAGATGTCAAACAATTGTTAATTTTTACATATAGTCTTAGAGAGAAAACCTGCTACATGTTTCCTTTAGTAGCAAGTGATCTGCTATATGCACTATCCCACAGACAGGATAACACATACCATAGCATTTGATATACCAGTTGTGGTGTACTGACTGGAACAAGAAATAGCCCAATGGGCCACTGACGGGTTGATTCCAGACTGACTGTGCATTAGGAGAGCACTTCACCACTGGGCTACATACCGATCCCCAATTTCTAACAGGCTTTTCTGTAAATTAAGACTTTGGATGTAACTATTCTGGTTGTCAGCCTTCGATAAATTCTTATTATTTACCCTTCTGCAAATATAGACAAAATCTCATGTTATTTTTTTTTAAATAATCAAATTCTGAATATAACAAGTTTAAGTTAAATATCAGTATTTGGGTTTAAATATTATTACATAATATAGCATTCTGAGCCAAAATTTTCAAAGTTATCTTAGAACTACAATATCATAAAATCACTGTAGGCTATGGTTTGCATTGTTGTGACATCATAGCTTAAACAGTTTTATGATACTGTAGCCCTGTCAGATAGCTTTGAAATCTGTAGCTTGTATTACAGAACTGGAACAATTTTTCTGTCCACTCATTGGTTATGGGCAACCTTAAAATAAAGCAAACTGCCAGTCAGTTACATGGTCAACAGTAATATGCTTTGAAATAGAGGTAGTGCAAAACCAAATAACATGCAGCTGGGTCAAAATTCAAGGTGCACCTAACTTTTGATAGAGAAGTTAATACCATAAGTCCTGTCATTGGTGATAAATGTGTGTTTGTTGTGAAAAAAAATCAGTTTCATCTGGGCAAAAGATGTATGCAATTGTATTTCATCTAGTACCACTGTGTCAAGTAGCCTTGTGCTTGAAACATGTATGGGGTACCGTAACAAAAAGTACTATATTTTTTTGCAGAATTTGGGTAGTCATAGATGCTACCCATTATCTCTGAAATGAGCAGCTCAACCCCCAAATTTTTTCTGATTTATTTTAAGGGTGAGGGGTGGTAGTAGTTATATCTGTGGTGTATATATTGATTGATATGCTGAATTTTAGTCACATATTGAGATTGTGTTTTAGCCACATGTTAATATTGTCAGGGTTGAAAATTAGCAGTCGCCCAGTCACCCGTGGTGACCTTTATTGGCTATGGGTGACTAAGAATTTTACAAAGGTAGTATTAGGATTTGGCGAGTATGGTACCAGTTAAAAAAGAAAGCCACTGAAACTGAATCAAATGTGACAAAACACATCGCGTCTGTATTGGCACAAACTACAGCAGCAAAAGAAATAGCAACATGCTCTATATTAAATACGCCAGATTCAGCTTCTGTGGCTTTGGGCTGGGTCTTCTTAAAATAGAGCTCAAAATGTATTGAAAACATTGCATGTATTTGTTAAATCTAGAAGTCATTGGCTTATTAGAATGGACTGGATTATCTAGTAGAGTTACTATTTGACAACTGTTATTCAATGTTATGGTAAAATGAATGAATGAATGAATGAATGAATGTTTAATGTGTTATGGTGAAAAGAAATCGGATTTAATTAGCTTACATTATTCTGGGACAAAATCAAAATATATCTTGTTGTTTTAACTCACACTAACACGAGTGCATGCACATATATTCAAATAACAATGGCCTTTTCCATTACTACAGCCCAGGGCTTATTCCAAAGGTCAATTAACTGATTGTCGTTGTCGATATTGTTTTAAATTTAAGCGATTTGCATTAAATAAGAACATATCAGATCTAAAGTCTTGACACCAAGACTTACATAATGACATAACTGTCCAAATATTACTGTGATAAACAATAAGTACACCGTTATGCTATGTAATATAATAACTAAATACATTGTATATTTTGGTAAAATGTTGGGGTTTTTTAGCAATGTATTTTTCTTTTGATATTTATTTTATTAGTAACCTACTACTGTAGCATTTACAATATCCAAATTAAATGCACACATGTGCATGCTTCGTCCATTTTGAGGAAATCTGATACTGGAGATTGTACCCCTTCTTGCATTGCCACAAAGAGGACTGCCACCCTGAGACTAGGTTAATTTTATATGCTAAAGCACACACAGTTCTACCTTTATTCTCTTCATATTACATTATTTGTTTTTACTTCAGAGACAATACAATTAGAGCTATATACCTTGGCTGTTCTAGCATTTTGTTTTCACCCCTGTATTAAAAATGAGATTTAATCATCATAATTTAATGGTAATTTGTAAAGAATTCTTTTTATGTATACTGGATTTCTTTCTTTTTTTTCTTCAAAATTTGTTATCGAGTCGGTATGGGTTTAAAACTTAATAACATGTTTCTATATGAATTTTAACTGTATTCAATATTCTAGTTTTGATTTTGGCTGTGCATTTAAATACAATGTGATAATTGGAAGGCTAGTTGAATTTGAGATGGGCCAGTAAGATTTGTCTTCAATTGGCCCTGCTGGCGACCTTTGGTTTCCATGTTAATTTTCAACCCTGTATTGTTATCTATGGGATATGATTTGAAGTAATAAAATTCATATAACGGAACAATCAGTAACAAGAATTCCACAGAATCAAATGTCTTGCCTACCATATCTTTGATAAAACTCCCTTGTGCCATAACACAAGTTACTCCTTACATTTAGCAGCAAGGGATCTCTACCTGCATGTTTCCGAGTCAAGACAACACATACCACAACCTTTGATGGTATTACATACTTTTATACAGATCATTTTTTTTTTTTTAATAACCATGTATAGATTGAATTCTTTTATTTTCTTCACCACCCCCCCCCCCCACCCCCTCCACTTTGAAATTTAAAAATAATTGAAGTTTTTAATGTTAATTAACACAAAATAGTTTCCCAATGATCTTCAATATATTCATGCAAAACACTGGTTTTTATAACCAAACCAAAATTTTAAGAACTTTCACAGTAATTTGCATTTTAAATCCATCACTTTTTCAAAGCCTGTGGCTGTTGCTTTTATAACCAACTTTGTGTGTTCATCCATTGTATAAGTGCGTGTAAAACTCTACTTTCCATAACCAGGCTTACTTGATAATAGTTTGACATGTAATTACTTTGGTAATTTCTACCCAATGTTTCAGCAGCATCCAGCCACCCTCATTAGGCGAACGTGATTCTCAACAGCAATTATCTTTTAATGTTTAACATTTTCCAATTTGGAATTTTCCTACAGTATATACAGTGATGCCACTCTAAACTGGACACTCATAAAAAAAAAAAGTGTTTTGTTTAATGACACCACAAGAGCACATTGATTTATTAATCATCGGCCATTGGATGTCAAACACTTGGTAATTCTGACATAGTCTTAGAGAGGACACCCGCTACATTTTTCCATTAGTAGCAAGGCATCTTTTATATGCATCATCCCACAGACAGGATAGCACATACCACAGCCTTTGATATACCAGTCCTGGTGCACTGGCTAGAATGAGAAGTAGCCCAATGGACCCACTGATGGGCATCGATCCCAAACCAACCACGCATCAAGCAAGCGCTTTACCACTGGGCTACATCCGTCCTAGACACCCATGAAGCCAAGTAACAAATTGACCATGCATTAGGCGAGCACTCTACCACTGGGCTACATCCCATCCTAGACACCCATGAAGTCAAGTAACAAATTGACCATGCATTAGGCGAGCACTCTACCACTGGGCTACATCCATCCTAGACACCCATGAAGCCAAGTAACAAATTGACCATGCATTAGGCGAGCACTCTACCACTGGGCTACATCCCATCCTAGACACCCATGAAGTCAAGTAACAAATTGACCATGCATTAGGCGAGCACTCTACCACTGGGCTACATCCGTCCTAGACACCCATGAAGCCAAGTAACAAATTGACCATACATTAGGCGAGCACTCTACCACTGGGCTACATCCGTCCTAGACACCCATGAAGTCAAGTAACAAATTGACCATGCATTAGGCAAGCGCTTTACCACTGGGCTATATCCGTACTGGACACCCATGAAGCCAAGTAACAAATTGACCATGCATTAGGCGAGCACTCTACCACTGGGCTACATCCGTTCTGGACACCCATGAAGCCAAGTAACAAATTGACCATGCATTAGGCGAGCGCTTTACCACTGGGCTAGGCTACATCCGTCATGGACACCCATGAAGCCAAGTAACAAATTGACCATGCATTAGGCGAGCACTCTACCACTGGGCTACATCCGTCCTGGACACCCATGAAGTCAAGTAACAAATTGACCATGCATTAGGCGAGCACTCTACCACTGGGCTATATCCGTCCTGGACACCTATGAAGCCAAGTAACAAATTGACCATGCATTAGGCGAGCACTCTACCACTGGGCTACATCCCATCCTAGACACCCATGAAGTCAAGTAACAAATTGACCATGCATTAGGCGAGCACTCTACCACTGGGCTACATCCGTCCTAGACACCCATGAAGCCAAGTAACAAATTGACCATGCATTAGGCGAGCACTCTACCACTGGGCTACATCCCATCCTAGACACCCATGAAGTCAAGTAACAAATTGACCATGGATTAGGCGAGCACTCTACCACTGGGCTATATCCGTTCTGGACACCCATGAAGTCAAGTAACAAATTGACCATGCATTAGGCGAGCACTCTACCACTGGGCTACATCCCATCCTAGACACCCATGAAGTCAAGTAACAAATTGACCATGCATTAGGCGAGCACTCTACCACTGGGCTACATCCCATCCTAGACACCCATGAAGCCAAGTAACAAATTGACCATGCATTAGGCGAGCACTCTACCACTGGGCTACATCCCATCCTAGACACCCATGAAGTCAAGTAACAAATTGACCATGCATTAGGCGAGCACTCTACCACTGGGCTACATCCGTCCTAGACACCCCTAGACACCCATGAAGTCAAGTAACAAATTGACCATGCATTAGGCGAGCACTCTACCACTGGGCTACATCCGTCCTAGACACCCATGAAGCCAAGTAACAAATTGACCATGCATTAGGCGAGCACTCTACCACTGGGCTACATCCGTCCTGGACACCCATGAAGCCAAGTAACAAATTGACCATGCATTAGGTGAGCACTCTACCACTGGGCTACATCCGTCCTGGACACCCATGAAGCCAAGTAACAAATTGACCATGCATTAGGCGAGCACTCTACCACTGGGCTATATCCGTCCTGGACACCTATGAAGCCAAGTAACAAATTGACCATGCATTAGGCGAGCACTCTACCACTGGGCTACATCCCATCCTAGACACCCATGAAGTCAAGTAACAAATTGACCATGCATTAGGCGAGCACTCTACCACTGGGCTACATCCGTCCTAGACACCCATGAAGCCAAGTAACAAATTGACCATGCATTAGGTGAGCACTTTACCACTGGGCTACATCCGTCCTAGACACCCATGAAGCCAAGTAACAAATTGACCATGCATTAGGCGAGCACTCTACCACTGGGCTACATCCCATCCTAGACACCCATGAAGTCAAGTAACAAATTGACCATGGATTAGGCGAGCACTCTACCACTGGGCTATATCCGTTCTGGACACCCATGAAGTCAAGTAACAAATTGACCATGCATTAGGCGAGCACTCTACCACTGGGCTACATCCCATCCTAGACACCCATGAAGTCAAGTAACAAATTGACCATGCATTAGGCGAGCACTCTACCACTGGGCTATATCCGTTCTGGACACCCATGAAGCCAAATAAGAAATTCGGTTTTATGGGGTATGTTCAGTTTAGAGAGATTATGTTCTGTACTGATATTTAAAAAGGGACCATGAAAAACATCCTGTTGTGAGGGAATTCCACTGGTTTTGATTTCAGAGGCTTCATTGTAAGAGTTTAGCTTTATTAAATCCTTGACTTTTCCATAACCTATGGCAATTCCTTTATAAAGACCAACATGCCATCTGTTCATTAAGTCTAATTAAATGTTCGATTTTCCATTGAAGTATTATAGTTTAGTGTAAATCAATGAGAGAAATCAGGAAGATGAGAGGCTTTGGTGAATGAATTTGACTTTAATACATTTTCAAACATATTACACTGCTGTTAAATACACTGGTAATGTTCCTCCATTAAAGGTGCTAAAATTATCTTATCATCATAAATCAGGGATGAAGATGACTTGACAAAAAAAAATTCCGGAATACTTTACAATATCTTTTTATCAATATTTAAAAACACAAAGTGTCAGTTGGCAGGATTTGAACCTACTGCATGGATTCAATGACATCTGACAGCCTGGAACCATGGTCGGTCAATCAAGTCTTCCATAAATATGGAATCCCAATTAACCATAGTTAAGAAAGAAAAAGGGGCCATTTAATATTGAGGTCTCAGTTTTATCCCATTCAGGCGATAATGTTTATTCAAATAACTGTAACATGTCTGAAGATTGAACAGATGAAAAGCTGTATATATACAGTACTGGGTCTTTCAATAATTACACAAGTTTCAATCACTGTTTTACTTTTAAAAGCTGTATATAAACAGTACTGGGTCTTGCAATAATTACACAAGTTTCAATCGTTGTTTTAGTTTTAAAAGCTGTATATATACAGTACTGGGTCTTTCAATAATTACACAAGTTTCAATCACTGTTTTACTTTTAAAAGCTGTATATAAACAGTACTGGGTCTTGCAATAATTACACAAGTTTCAATCATTGTTTTACTTTTAAAATTATTTGCAATAAACAGGGTGTTCCCAATGGGACAAAACTAAGATCATAAATTAAATGTTCACAAGGATCAAAACTAAAATCAACAAGTTTGGAAAGATGCCTTGGATTTTTATTTCAATTAGTGTCAGTGGAGAGTAAATGTGGGGAGAAACCAGGGCAACAATTAACAATTAAACATGGAATGTATCAGCAATTGTTAGTAGCTATAGTGGAGAAACCAGGGCAACAATTAACAATTAAACGTGGAATGTATCAGCAATTGTTAGTAGCTATAGTGGAGAAACCAGGGCAACAATTAACAATTAAACGTGAAATGTATCAGCAATTGTTAGTAGCTATAGTGGAGAAACCAGGGCAACAATTAACAATTAAACGTGGAATGTATCAGCAATTGTTAGTAGCTATAGTGGAGAAGCCAGGGCAACAATTAACAATTAAACGTGGAATGTATCAGCAATTGTTAGTAGCTATAGTGGAGAAACCAGGGCAACAATTAACAATTAAACGTGGAATGTATCAGCAATTGTTAGTAGCTATAGTGGAGAAACCAGGGCAACAATTAACAATTAAACGTGGAATGTATCAGCAATTGTTAGTAGCTATAGTGGAGAAGCCAGGGCAACAATTAACAATTAAACGTGGAATGTATCAGCAATTGTTAGTAGCTATAGTGGAGAAACCAGGGCAACAATTAACAATTAAATGTGGAACGTATCGGCAATTGTTAGTAGCTATAGTGGAGAAGCAGATATAATTTCAAGAACAAAGGGTAATGTCTTGTAGTAATTAGAGTGGTCTGCCAGCACATATTTCAGTGTTACAAATAATATCTGATGACTTGCTATGTAAAACTAGTGAGTCAATGGCATGCAGTTCCTCACATCAATAATTTGGTATCTTGCATATTTCTTATGGCTGACTAAATAATGTTTCACACCTCTGGTAACCATTTAGACTGTATACCTAATTGTAAATGAATTCAATCTTACAAAAGGTCACATTGTATGCATCAAAATTCATGTCTAGTCTATTTCCAGGTTATTTTTAACATGACTAATGAATAACCATTTTGCAAACAATCAGTTATTATCCATCTTGGTCAATGCCATGATGTAAAAAAACAATTGTTGGATTCATCTCTCACAGCTGTCATATTCATTTTTGATGAACATTGTATCAAGAATGTTAAATCGGGTAAAATGTCTTGGTCCAACAGTGTGAAACCTTTTCAGACACAACTAAATTGTGTGGAGATTTGTTTTTGTTTTTTAATATTACTACCAGCTGATGTTTAAGAAAAACAAAAATGAAAATCTGTACACACTGAAATCCATTTGAAAAACACTGCAAGACTTTTCAGTACAAAAAAAAGTGCACTGATCAACAGGTTTTTTAACAAACTAATTTGATAGCTTTCCCCTCCAGGCATCTCTGAAGAATAACCTGCTAGGTTATGGGTAATGAAATGGATTTCTCATATAGGATTGTCTAAGAAGCATCTGAAAGGTTGCTGAATGCAAATGAATGATGATGATAGCAAAGTTTCAATTTTCTTATGAGCCCAGCAAGAAATGAACAGATATTCTGCTTAGCTGTAGGATTTTAGGTTAAGTCTTTGTAGCAATGACAAAACTAATCATCCATTTCCTGCAAGACAAAACAAGGATTTAAATGAAATGAAGATAGTTTTAGCTCAGGGTAATGATTTTGCATATGAAAATAAAATACAGTGTTAAACTCACTTAAAAAGACACAACTATATGCTAAAACCGTTATAAGGAAACGTTTTATTTAACGATGCACTCAACACATTTTATTACGGTTATATGGCATCAGATATATGGTTAAGGACCACACAGATACTGAGGAAGGAAACCCACTGTTGCCACTGCATGAGTTACTCTTTCCAATTAGCAACAAACCTGGGATCTTTTATATGCACCATCCCAGACAGGGTAGTACA
Organism: Gigantopelta aegis; assembly: GCF_016097555.1. Lineage (NCBI taxonomy): Eukaryota > Metazoa > Mollusca > Gastropoda > Neomphalida > Peltospiridae > Gigantopelta > Gigantopelta aegis. Next base: position 101,872,489 of record NC_054704.1, read on the forward strand.
TACCACGACCTTTGATATGCCAGTCGTGGTGCACTGGCTGGAATGAGAAATAGCCCAATGGGTCCATCGACGGGGATTGATCCCAGACCAACCGTGCATCGAGCAAGCGCTTTACCAACGGGCTACACCCCGTCCAAAAACACACAACTTTATGTTAAAACTGTTAAAAGACATAACTATATGCTAAAACCGTTATAAGACAACCATATGCTAAAACCATTATAAGACAACTATATGCTAAAACCGTTATAAGACAACTATATCCTAAAACCGTTATAAGACAACTATATGCTAAAACCATTATAAGACAGCTATATGCTAAAACCATTATAAGACAGCTATATGCTAAAACGCTTATAAGACAGGTATATGCTAAAACCGTTATAAGACAACTATATGCTAAAACCCTTATAAGACACAACTATATGCTAAAACCGTTAAAAAACAACTATATGCTAAACCAGTTATAAGACAACTATATGCTAAACCAGTTATAAGACAACTATATGCTAAACCAGTTATAAGACAACTATATGCTAAACCAGTTATAAGACAACTACATGTATATGCTAAACCAATTATAAGACAACTATATGCTAAACCAGTTATAAGACAACTATATGATAAAACCGTTAAAAGACACAACTATATGCTAAAACCATTATAAGACAACTATATGCTAAACCAGTTATAAGACAACTATATGCTAAACCAGTTATAAGACAACTATATGCTAAAACCGTTATAAGACAACTAGATGCTAAACCAGTTATAAGACAACTATATACTAAACCAGTTATAAGACAACTATATGCTAAACCAGTTATAAGACAACTACAATGTATATGCTAAAACCGTTATGAGACCCGTTATAAGACAACTATATGCTAAACCAGTTATAAGACAACTATATGCTAAAACCGTTATAACACAACTATAAGCTAAAACTGTTATAAGACACAACTACATGTTAAAACCGTTATAAGACAACTACATGCTAAAACCGTTATAAGACAACTACATGTACATGTCAAAACCCTTATAAGACACAACTACATGTACATGCTAAAACCGTTATTTAAGAATTGAACGTGAAAATTTTAAAGTTTCATGCTAGTATGAAACGCAAAACCGCTTTACACACTGTATGAATGGTGTAGCGCATTAGCGCAAAGCCATTCATACTAAAGTGTGTAAAGCGGTTTTGCGTTTCATACTAGCATGAAACTCAATATTTCACGTTCAATTCTTATAATTCCAAACACATAACCATGTCATTAATGTAAAGCTCTTTAAAATAAAAAGTGAACTCTATTTTCCAAATATTTACTATTTTATTAACACGAAATTCATACTCAACATTAGCGGAATCCCTATGGTGGTTCGACTTTTTCCGTCAATAGCCGAATGAGAGAATGACAATGTTACAATCATTAATACAATTCATATTAATTTTTTGCATTAAATGTCAATACCAACTAAAAACATTTTGAATTCACTAGAAACATATAACGTAAGTAATTTTAATAACTTTTAACCTGTAATAAAAATGTCTGAAGCGACCTATTATGTATGCTATAATTTATATGTGAAGCGGTTGGTGTATGAATATTTAACTACGAACTGTGGATGGGCGCCATTTTTTTATTACTGTCCAGATTTACCAATTACAACGTTGAAATTACAGTTATAAAATTTTGAGTGCGTGATAATTCCATGTGTTGATAGATTTGACATTGAGAAAGTGGTTTCAATGTTTTCGGAAATGGATGAAACAGGTGTGTCGCGAGTTTCCGTGTTTACTGGCCTTGTAATTGTGGAAGTGGCAACAGGATGGTTTTGGCATGTGTGACTTCAAGTGGTGCGACACAAGTATTCGTGAGATTTGACAGTGCCATGCTCATGTTTCGTTTTTGGAAAGTGGAACATTCTCTGTTGTAGCTTCGAATTGAAGCTTCATTCCTGTGTCCCGACATGTACATGATATGCCTACTGTAGTTTCAAAACCCGACTCGTTTAAAGATTGCACCGCAGTGGCGCGCAAACTTAGAAACTATGTGTTGTGTACGTCATACTACAATGCCGTTGAATGCGCGTTACTGCTAATGGTTGGCATGAACTGACTGAATTTTGTTTTTGAAATCGCTTTTGTAAAATACCAAATTCCATTAGAATTATATACTTTTTTTGGATTGGCGGAATAGATTTTTTATCTGTGGGATTTTGAATTCACTATAAAAATATAACGTAAGTAATTTCAATAACTTTTAACCTTTAATAAAAATGTCTGAAGCGACCTATTTTGTATGGTATAATTTATATGTGAAGATGTGTAGAAGTTTGACAGCAGACGATTACTGTTTGATGTCTTAAAAATAGAATCTCAAGGAAATTCCTCGGGTATTCCTTTGTTGACATAATTCATAAAGTAGTTCCGGCTATATAGCCAAAAATAGTGCTAAACTGAGATTCATGGTGCTATGAATGCCAGTTTTTATCATCACGTGATACGAATTTGACCCATCCAAGGGTTTATAATAAAGGGATTTTTAGAGATTGGAATTATAAGACAACTACATGCTAAAACCGTTATAAGACAACTACATGTCAAAACCCTTATAAGACACAACTACATGTACATGCTAAAACCGTTATAAAACAACTATATGCTAAACCCCTTATAAGACACAACTATAAGCTAAAACCGTTATAAGACAACTATATGCTAAACCCCTTATAAGACACAACTATAAGCTAAAACTGTTATAAGACAACTATATGCTAAACCCCTTATAAGACACAACTATAAGCTAAAACCGTTAAAAGACAACTACAGTGAAACTTCTCTAAACCGATCACCCTTTGGACCGAATAAAATGTTCGGTTTAGAGGGGTGTTCGGTTACTGAAGTTTTAAGAAACAGCCTTGATAACCATTTTTAAAATTTTTACTATTAATATTACCAAGGTACAAACGTGTGTTAAATTACATTTATAAATCAACAATAACCAAATTAAAGTGGAAACTCTTTATGTAGATTGTTGAGCTTTTGTGAACAAATAACACAAATACATTTGTTCGGAAGAGGTAATAATCTCATTCCCAATAAACACGGTGCACATGATTATTCCCGTTACAAACTTAAAGCTGTTAATTGAATGACACGGCTTAACCGAAATCTAGGTAACAGAGACTAATTAGAGCATTGTTTGACAAACGCTCAAACACGTCCCAGACACGCTACACCGAATTATATGCTAAAACCGTTACGAGACAACTAAATGCTAAAACCGCTATAAGACAACTATATGCTAAAACCCTTATAAGATAATTATATGCTAAAACCATTATAAGACACAACTACATGTACATGCTAAAACCGTTATAAGACAACTATAAGCTAAAACCGTTATAAGACACAACTAAATGTACATGCTAAAACCATTATAAGACAACTATATGCTAAACCAGTTATAAGACACAACTACATGTACATGCTATAACCGTTATAAGACAACTATAAGCTAAAACCGTCATAAGACACAACTACATGTACATGTTAAAACCGTTATAAGACAACTATATGCTAAACCAGTTATAAGACAACTATATACTAAACCAGTTATAATACAACTATATGCTAAAACCATTATAAGACAACTATATGCTAAACCAATTATAAGACAACTATATGCTAAAACCGTTAAAAGACAGCTATATGCTAAACCAGTTATAAGACAACTATATGCTAAAACCGTTAAAAGACAACTATATGCTAAAACCGTTAAAAGACAACTATATGCTAAAACTGTTATAAGACAACTATATGCTAAACCAGTTATAAAACAACTATATGCTAAAGCAGTTATAAGAACTATATGCTAAAGCAGTTATAATACAACTATATGCTAAAGCAGTTATAAGACAACTATATGCTAAAGCAGTTATAATACAACTATATGCTAAAGCAGTTATAAGACAACTATATGCTAAACCAGTTATAAGACAACTATATGCTAAACCAGTTATAAGACAACTAGATGCTAAACCAGTTATAAGACAACTATATGCTAAAACCGTTATGAGACAACTAAATGCTAAAACTGTTATAAGACAACTATATGCTAAAACCGTTATGAGACAACTAAATGCTAAAACCATTATAAGACAACTATATGCTAAAACCGTTATCAGACAACTATAAGCTAAAACCGTTATAAGACACAACTATATGCTAAAACCATTATAAGACAACTATATGCTATATAGGTAGTACTAAACCAAATAACTTCCGGCTGGGTCAAAGTTCGAGGTGCACCAACTTTTGATAGAGAAGTGAACACCACAAGTCCTGTGATTGGTTATAAATGTGAGTGTGTTGGTTGTAAAAAATAATTGTTTCATATGGGAGGGAAAAAAATGCAATTTTATTTCATCTAGTACCAATGTGTCAAGTAGCCTTGTGCTTGAAACATGTATAGGGTACCTGTTAAAAAAAGTACTCGAATTTTGTGCGGAACTAGGGTAGTCATAGATGCTACACATAATCTCAGAAACGAGCAGCTTGACCCCCAATTTTTTCTGATTCACTTTAAGTGTGAGGGGTGGTAGTATTTATATCCGTGGCATTTATGTCAACTGATATGCTGCAGGTAGGAGTTTTAGCCACATATGTTACTATTGTCGTCTATGGGATTTGATTTGGTAGTATACACCCTAAAACCATTATAAGACACAACTAAATGCTAAAACCATTATAAGACAGCTATATGCTAAAACTGTTATAAGACACAACTAAATGCTAAAACCGTTATAAGACACAACTACAAGCTAAAACCGTTATAAGACAACTACATGTTAAAACCGTTATGAGACAACTACAAGCTAAAACCGTTATAAGACAACTACATGCTAAAACCGTTATGAGACAACTATATGCTAAAACCGTTATGAGACAACTATATGCTAAAACCGTTATGAGACAACTATATGCTAAAACCCTTATGAGACAACTATATGCTAAAACCGTTATGAGACAACTATATGCTAAAACCGTTATGAGACAACTATATGCTAAAACTGTTATGAGAAAACTATATGTTAAAACCCTTATAAGACAACTATATGGTAAAACTGTTACTGTACACATGATACAGAAATGAATTGTTTGTTTTAATGTCAAAGTGACGACTATGAATTGAGTATTTAGTTTAATAATCTAAACACAGATTTTTGAAAGGAATTTCTATTCTACCATTATGCTGCAACCATTTCATAAAAGAAATATTATTTAAAAGGACTCACATGGGAAACAAATTACAAATGATAAACAGTTTTAAAATTTAATGTCATGATTATAAAAAAAAAATTAATTCAGAAAACAATTGAGGGTAGTGATTAATTGCTTTGTTAACTTACATCATGCGGAGCCATTTAAGATATTACCCTACACTGATATCATAATGGGTCCAAATTGTCTGAAATTCATACCAAACATTCGGTTTGGCAAACTGTAAATTCTGCTGGCCCAAATCAAAATCTGCCAGACCAAACATGATTGACTCCAGCTATTGAATGTGTGAAACAAACTAATTGCCAGTCTGGTGGGATGTCGGGTAAAAATATCTCCCAGCCCATGAAGGTGTTCACTGGCGAGGACAGCTTTGTTGCAACCACTGCATACATTCACATGCTAAGGTGTTCACTGGTGAGGACAGCTTTGTTGCAACCACTGCATACATTCACATGCTAAGGTGTTCACTGGTGAGGACAGCTTTGTTGCAACCACTGCATACATTCACATGCTAAGGTGTTCACTGGTGAGAACAGCTTTGTTGAAACCACTGCATACATTCACATGCTAAGGTGTTCACTGGTGAGAACAGCTTTGTTGCAACCACTGCATACATTCACATGCTAAGGTGTTCACTGGTGAGAACAGCTTTGTTGCAACCACTGCATACATTCACATGCTAAGGTGTTCACTGGTGAGGACAGCTTTGTTGCAACCACTGCATACATTCACATGCTAAGGTGTTCACTGGCGAGGACAGCTTTGTTGCAACCACTGCATACATTCACATGCTAAGGTGTTCACTGGCGAGAACAGCTTTGTTGCAACCACTGCATACATTCACATGCTAAGGGGAGATAGAAAGTACATACCATACTGATATCATATAAATTCATCTCTTGGGCAATAAATTACCAGTTGTAACAAAGTATACATATTTAGGGGTTGACTTTATTCAAACTAGAAATTTTAAAGAATGTTCCCAATCACTTTAGAGCAAAGGACTAGGTTGTTTTTACAAAATGCAGAAAGAATTCTCAAATATTAACCTACCAGTAGACATTTCATATCAGTTATTTAATTCTTTTGTTGAGCCTGTCCTTTTATATGCCAGTGAGGTTTGGAGCGCCCAGTTCATATCATTAAAATCTTTGAAAACTTTCCTGCTTTTAAAATTCTGTAAATCAACACTACAGGTTAACAGTCATACCCATAACTGGGCCTCTAGAGCTGAGCTAGGTTTGTACCCACTCCTGTTGTCTGTGGTAAATAGAATGTTACATTTTTACTTTCAACATTATTCCATAACGTGCTTTCTCTGAATGCACAATCCTTGAAAAGAAAAATATTGGTTGGCTTCACAAACTATATTATATTATTACATTGGTGAGTTGAATCAAAAACAAAGCACTGTCAATTATCCCATTCATCTTATAAATATAATTAAAACTAAGTATCACAATATTTTAAAAGAAAATCTCTTTTATTTTCTTCTTTTTTTATCCCACTGCCCCCTTTCCTTTCTCTCCTTTGATATTCCATCTCATTTCTTCCCGATCTGGCAACTTCTATCTTTCAACTTCTTTCACTGTCAACCTCCACATCCCAGTCCTCGTCTCTCCAACTGCGACAGGTGCTTGTCTCTTGTGGCTATCTGTGTCACACACCTGCCATTCCCTATCAGCTTTTAGCTGTGGGCTTAGTCTGACCACTTCGGGGAGTGTTCATTAGTTACTTCTGGCACTGTTAAGAGGCACTTGTAACCACCTACTATGCACCACTATGTTAGTTAGTGCCATGGGTCAGACCAGCTTTATTAGTGGCAGAGGACAAGGATGCCAGGTGGGTGCAGGATAATACACACAGACTGCATCCACGGAGTTGAGAAAGGTAGGCGATGGTGTGGACAGCTCAGAAGACAGAGTCGGAGGAAACTGACAGAAAGGGTCGAAACAGATTGAAATCGTGGGAGAAATTGGAAAGTTTTTTATATTAAGATAATGAGAATGATAGGCAGAGGGTGATAGATGAGAAAGATGAATGAATGTGTTAGCCAGCTTTAACGGGATTTGAACCACTGTCATCAGCTTGATTATTCAGCAGCTTATCCACTAGACCATGGAGCTCACTTTAAAAGAAAATCTTACAGCTCCAGCCAAAAGAGATAGATTCTGTAATAAGATGCAAACGCACAAATTATATAAACACAATATTCAGCTAGAGCCATATTTATTACATTATATACATCCAGAACACCGTAAAGTTTTCACTAAATTACATCTCAGTGACCACAAATTGAAAATAGAGACTGAGCGCAATATAAAACCCTTTACGCTGGAGGAAGAAGGTTTATGTGACCACTGCAATGTAATTGAAGATGAATACCATCATATCACAATATGTAAGAAATATAATAGTCAACATGTCTAATTATATGCATATTTAACTTTCAATAATTACCTATTTACAAGTATGAGTATGCAAGAAAAATTTATATTTATTATTCAAAACCAAAATGCAGCCTGTGCTGGTGCGGTATGTTTATTTGTTCACGATTATACATGTAATGCCCATAATTAGTCCTTACTTAGTCATTAGAATAGTAAGATGTTTGTTTGTGTCTTGTTTGTGCATATGTTTGCATCCAGTTCCATATGTGGAATGTCTATATGCAATAAAGTTTTTATCTTTATTGCATATCTGTACTACTGGGGACCTAGAAATTACTCTCCTTGAACTAATCTTAGGGCGGTGATGGGGAGCAACAACGATAGCTATTAATTCTAATAAAGGAAACAACTATAATTTAGTAGCATTATTACACAAACTTGTCTACGAGCTGAAGAGGCCCTGTGCCATCCTCTGCCCATTTGAGAAGCAGAATCATCTCTTTATATACACCAAAAATTGTCACCTATAATATTATCATTTTCTACATCAAATGCTAGGAAATCATATCAAATGCTATGTAAACTTCTTTTTTTTTTAAATTAAAATAACAAAAATTGTGGGGTGGAGGTCTGGGGAAGCATACACGTATGGCTTATCCCAATTCAAATGGGACTAATTGTAATTTATATATCTATTATTAATTAATAGAATATCCCTGTTACAGTTTGTTTTGCTGTTCATTTATCAAAGCATGCACATTAATAAAATAAATTCATTAAATTAAATAAAAAAATATATTATAAGGAAAACGTTCTATGAAAATGGTTTAAATAGCCTAAATGTGTTTACTCAAATTTGCTTTGTGAAATTTCTAGGGTAATACACAAATGTATCAGTGAAATATCACTGCTCACTGTTTTAGTGCAAACCATTATTTCTCGGTCTCCAGAAGTGTACTGACTCAATGAGAAGCACATGGCTGAATCCCGATATTAAGTGATCTGACTGGGAATTAAGTGCAAGATTGAACGAAAGATGGCATTTTGAAATAATCTGATAATGTTTTTGCTGCTACTCTGTTACATCACTAAGTGTTTGAGTTCTAACCTAACCTCACATCTGAACACAGGGTAATGAACAATTTACAAGGGAAATTAGAAGAATCTGAACTGCCATAGCCATTTATATTGTTAACAAGAGTGCAAATTATATGATGTACATGTATTAGAAAGGAAAGGAATGTTTGTATAATGGCATCTTGGCACATTTTAAACTGTGGTAAAGTAACATAATATTTCTTCGACACTTGGTCCAGATAAAGAAAGAAAATCCATAGCTACCACATGGCTACTTCTACTGAGAAACCAATAAGGATCTTTTATACACAGTTTCCCATACACAGGATGGTACATATCACAGCCTTTAATATTAATTACATTTTGTTGTGACCACCGCAGTTTCCCCATACACAGGATGGTACATATCACAGCCTTTAATATTAATTACATTTTGTTGTGACCACCGCAGTTTCCCCATATACAGGATGGTACATATCACAGCCTTTAATATTAATTACATTTTGTTGTGACCACCGCAGTTTCCCCATACACAGGATGGTACATATCACAGCCTTTAATATTAATTACATTTTGTTGTGACCACCGCAGTTTCCCCATACACAGGATGGTACATATCACAGCCTTTAATATTAATTACATTTTGTTGTGACCACCGCAGTTTCCCCATACACAGGATGGTACATATCACAGCCTTTAATATTAATTACATTTTGTTGTGACCACCGCAGTTTCCCCATACACAGGATGGTACATATCACAGCCTTTAATATTAATTACATTTTGTTGTGACCACTGCAGTTTCCCATACACAGGATGGTACATATCACAGCCTTTAATATTAATTACATTTTGTTGTGACCACCGCAGTTTCCCATACACAGGATGGTACATATCACAGCCTTTAATATTAATTACATTTTGTTGTGACCACCGCAGTTTCCCATATGGATGGTACATATCATAGCCTTTAATATTAATTACATTTTGTTGTGACCATCAAATACATGGCGTTTGATATTTAGTCCTTGGTAACAGATTTAACTTGTCATAACTGATATGTTTTACTTAATGTCATTTATTTATTCTATAATTGGAAATTAAAAGATCAGAATCTTTTCAATGGAAGTAGTAATGTTCTTCATTAGTTACATGTCTTGCATGTTAAATAATTTATGCACACTGCCTTTATAAAAACAAAACTACATTTATTGGCCAGTGAATGAATGAATGAATGAATGAATGAAAGATTGGATCTTTAACGACACCCCAGCACAAAAATACACATCGGCTATTGGGTGTCACAAATGGTATTTATTGGCCAGTGATGTCTAGATGCGGTGGTTTCATTTGCATAAGCATACAAGACAGGGGGATCGGAGGTGGGGTCAGCTGCTCCCTACCCCTATTGCCAGAGCAACTCTTGATATTCAGCTAAAAAATTATGGTGATTTTCAGACCATCCCTTTCTAAATATATTTAAGTGCCTGTTGTTCTGGCTTTTTAAAAAACATTTTCATTGGGTTGCACTTTTTAAGAGTTGGTCCATATTTCCATATTCCCTTTTTCCCTCCCCCCCCCCCCCCTCCCCCCATATATTTCCTCTGAGCTTGTACATCATACCAATCTTTTGTACCAGATACTGATGGACAACTAAGCAGTTGGCCTATCCAGAGATGAGAGCTGGCTATACTACCCAGCCATCTAGATTACATACTTTCATCCTTTAAAATGAGCAATGATTTCACTGGAGCAAAGTGTCTGCCTTCTTAACCCACTGATACTGGCAATTTAATCAAAACTTGTCATCTGAAGTCCATGGTAAACTGATAACAAAACTTCCAACAGTGGAATGAAAATTAATGTTGCTTTGATTCCAAGAAGAATGAATAAAGAATGTTTTATTTAATGAAGCACTCAACATTTTAATCATTGTTATATAGCACTGGAAATACGGTTAAGGACCACAAAGATAACAGAAAACCCCGATTCTGCAACACAATGGGCTATTCTTTCAGATCAGCATATTTTATATGATGCATTCCACAAACAGGCTGGCATATACCACAGCCTTTTTACACTAGCTGAGGAGCACTGGCTGGAACAAGAAATAACCCATGGGCCCACTGATGGGGACTGATCCTAGACTGACTGCACATCAGGCAAAAGTGATTTACCACAGGATAAAATTATTGGTAGGGCTCACTTGGACTCCATCGCAGTGTGAGTGGGTGAGATTATGGCTGTACTATATCATCATGACCATTTCAAAATCAAACTGTACACCAACAATATAGCTTAACCAGATGACGAGGCATATAAGACTTAATATAAACTGGAATTGGTCATGAATATCGAAAATACATTAGGAGAAAATAGAATCTTTTTTGCATGTCTAATAATATTTTCATATACTTACCATTTGTGACACCCAATAGCCAATGTGTATTTTTGTGCTGGGGTGTCGTTAAACATTCATTCATTCATTCATTTTTTGCATGTCTGTTGTTTTAAAATTGTTTGTTTTTGAAAACTTTTCATAATTTCCACTTAGTCTGCATAATAATTATATTGTTAGCAGGGGGTTTTGTAAATTATTCTTAATTCAGAATTCTTGAGAGCAACAGGCCTCTTTGAAAACTGAAAATGTGCTTTACCCATTTATGGGTTACACAAAAATAAATTTTGGTAATCCATTTCCTTTTTGCATGATCAATTATGTCCATGTAAATGATGTCCTAAATTTAATGCATAAACAAAAAATGTGCATGAGTAACACATGAATGGCTTGATCGTTCTCCCAACTGTCAGAGGCTTGTACAAATATTGTACCACACTAGCACATGTCCATGGCCATTCATTCACACATAATCTCCCACATAATCTCCCGGGGGAATTTAACAAAGAAAGCAACAAACACTATTTTGAAGCTTAGGCCTTGGAGATTTTTTTAATGTTTGGTGCCATTTTGTCCTGACAGCAAGAAAACATCAGGTCAAACGTCAAGAATTGTTAAATACAGCTTCAGAGGTTTTATAAGGGAGTCAATCCAAGAAAAATGTACATATTGAGTGAAATTAATAATACTAATTAATAATAATTAACATATTTATGTCTATCCTAAGAAATTGACATATATCCATTTTTTCCTCACTTCAAGGTCACATTTCAAAGTCAAAGGTCAAGAATTGTTAAATACAGCTGAATCAATCCAAGAAAAACATGTACATACTGAGCTCACTTAATTCATAATGGATTTACTTCTATCTTAACATATTTACACTGATACAAGTGGTTTTAGCAATTAGGTAGCAATATATTATACTGAAACACAATGAAAATGCAAAAACAACTTTTTATTGCAAATAACGACAAACTATTAATGAATTGATGGATAATGTAATATGACATTAATGACTGGTATTCATGAGATACATTCACATGGATACATGGCCAGGTAATCGAAAAGTTCAACCCCCCATATCAAGGTCAGTATCTGGTGTGTCCACCATTCGCCCGTGAGCATTCGTGAAGACGACGGGGAAAGGATTGGCACAAACATCTCAAATAAGCCACAGGAATGTTCCTCAACTCCTCCTGCAACACCTGTGCAAGCTCTGCAACGTTATGCAGTGGTGGCTGGCGGTAACGTACATGACATCTTAACTCATCCCACAAGTGTTCAATTGGGTTCAAATCCAGTGAAAGGTCGGGCCATTTCATAACGGTTATACCGGCTTGTTGCAGGAATGCCTGGGTAATTCTTGCAGTATGTGGACAGGCATTGTCTTGTTGAAACAGAAGGGGACCTCCTGGTCTTCGGTGATGGCGCAAAGTGGCTGGAGAACTGGTCTTAGAATAATGTCAACATAACGCTGGGCTGTAAGGGCATCGTGGACAATGATGAGATCACTCCTGAAATCACAGTTGATTGCCCCCCATACCTTCAGACAACCACCGCCAAACCGATCACATTCCCTCACACATCCGTCAGCATACTGTTCATGGAGTCTCCTGTACACACGTGCTCTTCCATCGGCAAAGGAGACAGAGAACAGGACTCATCTGAGAAAACAATGCTCCGGTAAAAGGCTGGTGGATGATTACCATTCTGGAGAGCATCGGATGGATAGGCCTTCCATGACATCTTATTGTGTTGCTTGCTGTCATCGGCACAGTTCTGAACCAGTCATGGAGGTGGTGTCGTCGAATCTGCCGATCTTGGCATGGGATCGTAACGGGATGTTGACCAAGTCGTCCAATAGTTGATGGATGGACTCTGAAGGGCCTAGCAACTTGGCTTTGTGAAGTCCCCCCTTGAACCATGCCCAACACTCGCTCCCTTTGTTCTTCTCTGAGTTGTGACATTCTTAATGTGACGAGGAATATGACACCGTTACGTGACTTTTATGTGTTCACATACTGGCATTTCATGTGCATTGCATGCAGCATGATTGAGCATGTAGTGAACGCATTTCACACCATTTTGTGTGTTTCTGCTATTGTATGTGTAACAAGAACAAAACAGGATTAAAACCCAGTCAAAAGTATCAATCAATGGCTTCCTCTCATAAATTGTTATTTTAAGTCCAATAAATATATTTTTCATTAATCACAACAAATATTGAAAAATATCTGTTTTGCATTTTCATTGTGTGTCAGTATATATTAAATAACATCTGACGGTTCAGGGCACAATATTTCACGAGAACCGTTATTGTGTTCACGTGTCTGTTACACAACTTTAAAATCACAAGAAACGCCAATCTCTTATGTGGTGAACATTCTAACATTAAAAGTACCATATATCAGTAATGAAGCGAACATCAGTTTGTTTTTAAATACATATGAACCAATAATGTAACACAGAACTATATTCACGTAACCAAACAATCGGTTATCCAATTAAAACTCACGTGAACAGACTTCCGGTTATCTAAGATTTTGAAATATTGTCCCCTGCAATTCAAACTTAGAAGTGTCCTTAACGTTAAATAGAACATGAAATACTATTATAACTGATATTGATGATCCATTTCTCATGACTTAGGGTGACAAACTAGGATATAATATTCAAAATTAGCATCTCCACACTATGGTTTTTTTAGATTGAGGGGTTTTATTATTAATATTTAAGCTGTTAATGTTGATTGAAAAGTTTCATGTGGTAAATGTCAGATTTAATTTGGTTACACTCAGAGATATAGCACATATATACTCATAGAAAAAAGTTCCTGTGCATTTTTAAAATTTAAAAATATTCTCATTTACATAGATATATTATTTATCTGTTAAAAAGTACAGTAATCCTCTTGTGTCTTTTGAACCTAAAGTATGGTCTACACAATTAGTTTTAGAGTCCAATGATAAGAAAAATTATGTCAAACAGGAGTATGTGACCAAGAATGCTAGCAATGCAACTCGTGACCACAAAACATGAATAGCTTATACACTGCTGGAATATCGAAGGGAGTTTTTACACGTTCATTTACTGAAATTTTTATTACCAGATTTCAAGTAAATTATATTCTATATGCAATTATTTGGTGCAAAGGAACTTTTTTCCGCGAGTATATATATATATTCACTATATATTATCAAAGTTGTTGTTTTGTGTCATACTATAAACTATACTACTTGTTTACTTAGCTCACACTCATTATTCTGGTTCACAACTACATGTACCTTGACCATGGCATTCACATTTGTCCACGGATGAGCATTGGGTTTTAATAACAGTCAGTACTGATGAAAATGAGTTTTTGGCGAAAATCTGATTAAACTGATATAATTAAATTTTCTTTCTATCTACCGTTTGTGGCATTCTGTTTAGTTGAAATGTGCTCACTGTTGTGTTTACATCAATGAACTAAAAACAATTAAACCATGGTCCATACCTTCCCCATCCCTAAACAGAGTCATACAGTCTTCAACAAAAAGTCATTGTGGTAAATTCTTAAATGAACATTATCATTATGCATGGCAATTGTCTTGTTACAGATAAAAGATCTCAAATAATTATGATAAATGTTTGCAACCTGGAAAATTTCATATTAACATTAATTTATTTTATATTAAAATAGCATATGCTGCAATTAATTTAGTGTCTTGAAGTTAAGATACAACATTGAAAACATTCTAAAATTATGTAAAGACCATATGTATAGTCATTTTAGCATATTCTTAAGTTGACAAATTATATTTGAGGAAAATCTGACTTTTATACAAAAAAACTAATGATTTGCAGAAGAAGAAAAAAGTGCTTTGATTTGCAGAAGAAAAGAATAAGAAGCAGTGCACCAGTGTGACTTCCAAGAGTTTAAAACATTGAGCTGAGTGAACATACATTTTGTAGCTACATGTATGCTTTCCTTAAAGTTTCTCTCAGCTCAATTACCTGCAGTTAAGTAATGGTGTCTGTAGAAAAATGGTACGTTAAATTAATATAGGTTAGGCCTTGTGTCCTCTCAAAAGACAGTTATTGTGTTTAGACATGTACAATGTAATTCAAATAAGTAGAGTTGTGACAGGATATTTCTAAAATAAAATTTACAGTCCAAATTCAGGATTCTAGTCATCACAAATATAAAGCTACAGGCTATTTCTGTAATGAAATTACTACTATTTGGATATGTTGCTCTTATGATCAATAACTATCAAAGAATAGTTAAAACTTTGTTTTGTTTAATGACACCACTAGAGCATATTGATTAATTAATCATCGGCTATTGGATGTCAAACATTTGGTAATTGTAACTCGTAGTCAACAGAGGAAACCTACTACGCTTTTCATAATGCAGTAAGGGATCTATTCCACAGACAGGAAAGCACATACCACAGCCTTTGTCCAGTTGTGGTGCACTGGCTGGAACGAGAAAAAAACTATCAAAGAATAGATGTGTTCATATAAGTTCATACTTTAACATGACTTTGAAACTAAATAGAATTAAATGTCACCCTTGTAATTTGTAATACTATGGTGCCAGTGACAACCACAATTCCTCAAAATACATACTGCAGTGTATGTAAATATGTGCAAAATATTGCATTTTGGGGATTATGACTTTGATCTTGAGATATGATCTTGAACATTTTTGAGAAAACATGGCACCAAAGCATTTCAAAATGCCACTGTAATAAGCTTTAAAATGATTGTGATGACAACTTTCTTCATTACATTTCCACAGAATTACAACTGACCCTGAACTATCTGTCAAGAAGTAATAAAACAAAATTGGTAATAATAAAACTAAATATATACCAAATTCAAATAACCAGTGAACTTCCGTATGTATGATTTAAAAGCAGAATGTTTTAAACCAAATACACCTCAGTCCTCAAACTATTTTTTAAAACTTCATTATGTTGGCTTCTTAACAGGTCTAAAAATGTATTACTGTGTCCATGAAAAACAGTGATAACTTGGGAGTTTTTCCTTTGAGCACAGCAGTGCGAGAGTGTGCAAGGACTTCATTACAGAATCCATCTAAACATTCAGATCATCAAGAGTCAAGCCAAACCAGAAAGGATGAACGTATTGATCTGCTCGTCTGGCCTGTTGCAAGTCTTCTTTCTTCTAGCAACCGTCTCCCAAATGAACAAGTTGGATGCACATAGACGTAGAATATAAAGATAGAAACATAGTCATAGAATATAAAGATACAAAATACTTGAAAAAAGTGGCAGGACAGAAGTCTTGTTACATAAAAATTTTTTTTTATAAAAAATCAATTTAATGTGTGGATTTTTTTTAAAGATGCAATGTTCAAAGTACTTGTCCATTTGTCTTGAAAAGTAAAAATCTGCCTGGACAACAAAAATGTACCTAAGTGGACAAACAATAGGTCTGCATGTGCAGGAAATTCTGTCTAGATTGTTATGTGGGAAAACTATTTCAGGGGGTTAGGATCATGTTCCTCGATATATTTATCAAAGCAGAATCGTAATTTTGAGAAATCAAAAACATACAGGGCTACAAATTCGGCTTTTTTCATGAGAATCCAAGTGGAATCCCATGGAAGCAGTCTACAGGAATCCTCCGATTCTAAACATTTTCAGAGAACTTTATCAACAGTGTTAGTATATAGAATTCTGTGTCATATGCTACTAACTGTATATGGATTGAAAAAAAAAAAAAACCTTACTATTTACTGGAAAGAATAACCAATTTGCCAGTAACAGTTTATCCAATTTTAAAGCAAAAACAACAACAACAACAACAACAAAAGAAAACCCCCAAAAAACCCAACCCAAAACAAAACAAAACAAAAAACATTTTTAGTTCCATTTTTTCTTTACAGTCAATGTTTTTTTTAGGTGTCTTACCAGCCCCAAGTTCAGCCAACAAACGTTACACTAACATTCGCCAACTATTTGATTGGTTTCCAATGTGGCCATTTGGTTTACCGTAAACCGCACAAACCAGTCGGGTGGACGTTTTCCCGCTCGGTCTGGCTGAATGCAGCCCATTACTTTTCGAAGATTGCTTATTCATAAACAGCGCATGGGATACTTTTGCCTATGTATGTTGCGCATTGGTTCAATGTTTGTATGGATATTTCTGAATCACATTTCCACAACCGACAAAAAGATGTATTGATTAAAAAGAGCAGGTAATTCAAGGTTAGGAACATAATATCATCGAACTAGCATAAACATGTTTGATGTATTACTAAATTTGGGAACACTTAATTACTGTCTATTATTATTATGTAAGGACTGAACAAATATGTTTCTTTCGGTTCATAGAAATGGGCCAACCACCGCTTGGCTCCAAACCAGACTAGTCTCGATAAACTACTATGTTTCGAACATGCACAGAATGTATGCTATGCTTTTGAAGCCAGTTTAAACTGAAACTTGATAGCCAGACTAATTTTTATTTTTTTTTTTTTTATTATTATTATTATTATTTTTTTTTTTTTTTGTTAATTCAGTAACGTTTTACTGACTGATTATTAAATTTAATAAATTTCTGGAAATATTTCACGCAAATCCAAATAGATTCGGATGTTTTATGCTTGCGTGAATCCTGGCGCGAATCGGATTCAGAGATTCGCACGAACTTTTAGTCCTGACATACATTGCCATTGTATTTTTATAAGACAAAACAATTATCACGACAGTTTTCTAGATGGCTTATTAGATATATCACTGAAATATAAACATCAAAACTGAAATTAAAATACATGTTAACAAGTATTAAAAATGCCAAAATCACCTATTTTAATTTGTGCTGCTTTGTAGTGAATAGTGATTTTTTTATTTTATTTAAAACTAGTGTAACATATGATAAAGTTACATTATTCTGCAATTCAAGTACGCCTATGTTTTATTTAACAATGCACTCAACACATTTTATTTACGGTTATATGGCATCAGACATATGGTTAAGGACCACACAGATATTGAGAGAGGAAACCCACTGTCGCCACTTCATGGGCTACTCTTTTCAATTAGCAGCAAGGGATCTTTTATATGCACCATCCCACAGACCAGTTAGTACATACCACGGCCTTTGATATACCAGTCATTGTGCACTGGCTGGAATGAAAAATCGCCCAATGGGACCACTGATGGGGATCGATCCCAGGCCGACTGTGCATCGAGTGGTCACTTTACCACTGGGCTATTTTCCGCCCCTGCCTATAAAATATTTATTATTCAAAGTACCTTCCTTGAAATTTGTGAAAATATATTTTGGCAACTGTTTTGAGCATATTTTGTTTTGCTAATTAAATGAACGTGTGTGTGGTTTATCATGTTTATACACATTCCTCCCATCTCCATGTTATTCCAACAATTATAATACCTGGATCATGCCTAGCTTAAACAGAAATGGATCTAGTTTGGTGGCACCAGCAAAGGGCTCGAACCTGTTAAACTGTGATAACAAATAAACACAAAATTAAAAAACGAAAATTATTCCTTCAATACACAGCAATAATTTTTACCTAGTGGCAAAATAATGTCATCGGTAAAGTCTGTGACAATTCATGCTGCAGGTACAGCAATTGCATCAGTGCTGCCATTATGTTCGACCCCTAGACAAATAAAGTCTGTGACAATTCATGCTGCAGGTACAGCAATTGCATCAGTGCTGCCATTAAAAGTAAAGTTTGTTTTATTTAACGACGCCGCTAGAGCACATTGATTTTTTATCTTATCATCGGCTATTGGACGTCAAACATATGGTCATTCTGACACTGTTTTTTAGAGGAAACCTGCTGTCGCCACATAGGCTACTCTTTTACGACAGGCAGCAAGGGATCTTTTATTTGCGCTTCGCACAGCCAGGATAGCACAAACCATGGCCTTTGTTGAACCAGTTATGGATCACTGGTCGGTGCAAGTGGTTTATACCTACCCATAAAGCCTTGTGGAGCACTCACTCAGGGTTTGGAGTCAGTATTTGGATTAAAAATTCCATGCCTCGACTGGGATCCGAACCCAGTACCTACCAGCCTGTAGACCGATGGCCTGCCACGACGCCACCGAGGCTGGTTGCTGCCATTATGTTCAACCCCTAGACAAATAAAGTGTGTGACAATTCATGCTGCAGGTACAGCAATTGCATCAGTGCTGCCATTACGTTCGACCCCTAGACAAATAAAGTGTGTGACAATTCATGCTGCAGGTACAGCAATTGCATCAGTGCTGCCATTACGTTCGACCCCTAGACAAATAAAGTGTGTGACAATTCATGCTGCAGGTACAGCAATTGCATCAGTGCTGCCATTACGTTCGAGCCCTAGACAAATAAAGTGTGTGACAATTCATGCTGCAGGTACAGCAATTGCATCAGTGCTGCCATTACGTTCGAGCCCTAGACAAATAAAGTGTGTGACAATTCATGCTGCAGGTACAGCAATTGCATCAGTGCTGCCATTACGTTCGACCCCTAGACAAATAAAGTGTGTGACAATTCATGCTGCAGGTACAGCAATTGCATCAGTGCTGCCATTACGTTCGACCCCTAGACAAATAAAGTGTGTGACAATTCATGCTGCAGGTACAGCAATTGCATCAGTGCTGCCATTACGTTCGAGCCCTAGACAAATAAAGTGTGTGACAATTCATGCTGCAGGTACAGCAATTGCATCAGTGCTGCCATTACGTTCGACCCCTAGACAAATAAAGTGTGTGACAATTCATGCTGCAGGTACAGCAATTGCATCAGTGCTGCCATTACGTTCGACCCCTAGACAAATAAAGTGTGTGACAATTCATGCTGCAGGTACAGCAATTGCATCAGTGCTGCCATTACGTTCGACCCCTAGACAAATAAAGTGTGTGACAATTCATGCTGCAGGTACAGCAATTGCATCAGTGCTGCCATTATGTTCGACCCCTAGACAAATAAAGTGTGTGACAATTCATGCTGCAGGTACAGCAATTGCATCAGTGCTGCCATTACGTTCGACCCCTAGACAAATAAAGCCTGAATTCTCACTGTGTACAAAGTCAAAATTACGTGACCAGAAATAGGAGGAACTGGGCTCCTTGGACTCACCTAAATCTGTGCCTACTTTTACCTTTAACTTTATTAGCGTGCCTATATCCAAGAAAGGTTCAGGCACATTGTGCCTACTAAAATAACAAGGGGAGGGCAAGTAAACCAGGGATTAAGGGCACAGTATTGTAGGGGATTCTTCAGCACCCCGCTTGGTATCATCCTGAATCCATAAAGAAGAAGCAATCAGTCAATTTACCCGACTACATTTGCTTCGTTATATCGTTTGTCTGGTTTACCTCATAATGGTAACATGATTTTCTGTTGGTTCCTGTTGGTTCCTGTTGGTACTGCAATTACTGCCACATCACGAGAACAGCCATGGACATATACTACAAGGCACGACAAATGGCAATTGTGTTTCCAAATATAACCAAAACTGTCATTTTAACTATTGTAAATATTAAAGGTGCATTATCAATATGTTTACATTTACTGTGATAAACGATGACACATTAATTGATCCCACATAATCGTTGCTTGACTTTCAACTCAAAGACTACAAAAATTATGTGTTGCCATTCTATAAAAGGATTCAAAAGTTTTACGCAACTACAAACCTAACAAAGTTCAAAATGACCCTTACTTTACACTGCGGTGACATAATGTGGGTCTGGGAGGTGTTCCAACAGTGAGATATGTGACAGGACTGGTAAAAAAATGTTTGCTCTGGCCAATAAATTCCTTTACATTAATTTTATCTAATATCGATGTACCAACTACTATTTTGATTGAAACATACACTGGGTCCTGCTAAAATTGTCAGTCACATCCCCCTATTTTTTTCTGATTAAATTTAAGTGCAAGGGGTTATATTATTTATATTCATGTGTTACTATTGTTATCTACAGGGTTGAAAATTAACATGAAAACAATGGTTGCCAGCAGGGCCAGTTGAAGACAAATCTTACTGGCCCTTCTCAAATTCATCTAGCCCTTCAGTTATCACTTTCAAAAGTAACTGCACAGCCAAATTCAAAACGAGAATGTTCTTTGTTGAATAATAACCATGTGCTCATCATATATAGCCTAGTCCATTTCTTGCAAAAGGAAACCGATAAATTGGCATGTAACTTCATAATGAATAAAGTTAAAATTCATATAAAAACAAGTTATTAAGTTTTAAACCCATAAGAACTTAAATAATATTTTTTTGAAAAAGAAATCCAGTATAAATAAAAATGCTTCTTTACAAATTACCATTAAATTATACATATTAAAGCTCATTTTTAATACAGGGGTGAAGACAAAATGCTAGAACAGCCAAGGTATGAAGAGAGAATAAAAGTAGAGCTACACATGCTTTAGTATATAAACTATTCTTCACTAACGACTAACCAACTAACAACTAACTCACTGTCCTGGACAGACAGCCCAGATAGCTGGTGTGTGTGCCCAGGACATCGTGCTTGAACCTTAATTGGATATAAGCACTAAAATAAGTTGAAATGAATAAACTATTCTTGGGTAGCAGTCCTCTTTGCAGCGATGCAAGAGGGATGAAATAAACTTTGTGGCGATACAAGAGGGGATAACATTTCCAGTAAAGGATTTTCTTGGGAATGGCTGTCCTCCTATAGACGAAGCACGCATATGAGTGCGTTTAATTTGGATATTGTAAATGCTACAGTTGTAAGCTACTAATAAAATAAATATCAAAAGAAAAATAAATCAGTGCCCCCTTGCTTTAGGAGTTGCATGTGATAAAAAAAAAAACCCACATTGATTGTGTTGTAAACTACTTACGTCTTGTCGTGTTTTTATATCCTGGAGTTCGTTCAACGATGCTAGTCGCAACAAACGACGTCGTCCGAAGATGTTACGTGTACCCACCGGGGTTGACGGCGCGGAGTTTGTACACGTCGGGGACTCCATGGTGGGGGTTTTCTTTCAGAATCAATTACCTATAAATAAACAAAACAAAATCTACAATGCATGAAAACCACGCAATTAGGTCAACCACGCAATTAGGTCACGGTCTACATAACACAATTAAATACCAGGAATACCTTGGACAACATCCTGTTATGGTGTGTATATATTGCCTTGCTTGGCTAACTTTATAAGTTACCAGCGTTATGCAGAGGATCGTCTGCGAATACACTCTCTGCATGAACAGCGCGTGCAGTTCATAATTACGTCTGCTTACGAGGTCAGAAAACTTTTGAGTTCATTCACATTGACACGTCACGAATGGATGATACGTGATTTGTGAGGCAGGACGGTCATATAAGATATAATATATGAAACGATCGTGGGTAGAAGAGTTAAAAGTTAGTCTGTTTTGTTTAACGACACCCCTAGAGCACATTGATTTATTAATCATCGGCTATTGGATGTTAAACAATTAGTAATTCTGACAGCTTTAGAAAGGAAATCCGCTATATTTTTCCATTAGTAACAAGAGTTTTTTTTATATACACCATCCCACCGACAGGATAGCACGTACCACACCTTTAATATACCAGTAGCGGTGCATTGGCTGGAACGATAAATAGCTCAATTGGCCCGCTGACGGAGATCGATTCCAGACCGACCGCACATGAAGCGGGCGATTTACCACCGGGTTACGTCCTGCCCCCGGGGTAGGAGAGGAAGGAAGAAAGGAAGGTTTTATTTAACGACGCAACACATTTTAACTAAGGTTATATGGTGTACGACATATGGTTAAGGACCTCACACATAATGAAAAAGGAAATGAAAGGAAATGTTTTTATTTAACAACACACTCAACACATTTTATTTACGGTTATATTACGTCAGACAGATGGTTAAGGACCACACAGATATTATAAACAACAACAAAATATATTAAGAGAGGAAACCCGCTGTCGCCACTTCATGGGCTACTCTTTTCGATTAACAGCAAGGGATCTCTTATATGCACCATCCCACAGACAGGATAATACATACTACGGCCTTTGATATACCAGTCGTGGTGCACTGGCTAAAACGAGAAATAGCCCAATGGGCCCACCGACGGGGATCGATCTTAGACCGACCGCGCATCAGGCGAGCGTTGTACTACTGAGCTACGTCCAGACCCCACCCCTGCCCAAACTCCACCCCCTCCCCACAGACTGGATAGTATATACCCCGGCCTTTGTTACCCCAGTTGTGGCTGGAACGAGAAATAGTCCAGTGACCCACCGAGATGATCAATCCGACGGACCTCGCAATAGGCACAGAGCAAAAGAGAGAGAGAAAAAAAACTCCGAGAGAGACGAAGAAAAAAAGGGAAAGTCTGACATAGGCAAAGAGGGAGTGTTTTAAAACTAGGATAGATTTTTTTTTTTTTTTTTAAGAAAATTACTAAAGAAAGAACTACAGGGGGAAAAAAAATCACTCAAACAAGATGATATCTGTCAATGTTGCCTCTTTTGATGCAAATTAGTTTGGACGTTGGTACTAACAGGAACTTAGTGTCAGTGGATTCATTTTAAGAGTCATCTCGATCTCTCGACCCCCACATATCAGGAAGAAAGATGTCTTTAACATGACACCTCAACACATTGTTTCACCGGCGGCGAGAATTGCGATTTCGATATTGATCTACAGAATGATATTTTAAAAAGGAACAAACACACACATACACACGCGCATGCACGCGCGCGCGCACACACACACACACACACACACACACACACACATCCTCTATCGTAGCCCGAGTACTCTGACGATAAGAGGTAGATGAACATGTGAGAAGAGAGAGAGTGACAGCTGTCCAAATGTCCGTTTGTAGTCCGTCCCTCTTCCTACACAAATGTTTGGGGGTTTTATTTTTGTGGGGGGTGTAAATAATTTCAGATTGATTTAACGTAAGAAGAAAAGTAAAAGTGTTTTGAAAATAAAAAAATATTACCATTTTTGTGTGCATTTTAGAAAACAATCTGTTCAGAAATAAATAACGTGTATGTATAGTATGAAAAAAGGCGGAAAGGACTATATAGCTCTCTTACCGTCAGAGTACTCGGGCTAGCGCTACCGTCACATTTAGTACAGGCATTATGTACAATGACCTCACACAAATTGGCAACTCGGAAGGACTACTTACAACGACGCACTACAATTATGCAGCATCAGACGTATGGTTAGTTACATTAAGAAGTTTCTGTGGTCTTTCGCACAGTTAGAACAGCGTGTATCTCATGGCTACTATCAGATATCATCATCTCCTTATGGGATCGAATCCCCTTTGCTGGATCTTTTCTTTGATATTTTTTCCCATTCCGACCAGTGTCATCGTCAGACTGTCTTTTTCTTACATGTATGGCTGTGCTGGGCTGCACCACCACAACATTAACAACACTATACCTACAACATGCAATAAAACTAAAGTAGTGTCGGAAATAGAATAAAACTGATTTTCGTTGATTATTTCTTTCATATTAAACTGACAGGTAAATATTTTGTAAATATCTATTTAACGATACTCTACCTAATTTAGCATTTACTTGTTTGGGCTTTAATTGATGTACAAGGTGGTGTTTACTCTTAGAATTAAAAGAAATGTCAGTAAAACAGGTGATTTGTGCACTTTATTGTTACAGACTATAACACATTTTTATCAACATGACATTGTGTCAATTTCACTGCTGTTACAGTCAGGAACTGTCTCTGATGACGGTTTACTCCTATCCCTCCCCACAACAAAATATTTGTAGACATTTTTAAGTAACTTTTGAGTAAAACTGTCAAGAACCATTCTGAGTGTGTGATCTATTATATCGGTGTTAAAGGTGCTATGTATTAAAGGTGCTATCTCCAAGTTGCATAATGACAGCTATTGCAAAACAAAATATATAAAAAAAAAAAAAAAAAAAAAAAAGACTACACCTTCAACTATATGCCCATAAATGATTCTAACAAAATAGTTTTATCTTCTAGTAGAACATACATGCTTATTGGAGAATCTTTATCACAAACAGATGCTGATATATAACTATGATATAGCACCTTTAAGTGGTTGCAAGATTGTGTAGATTTCTAATGTACTTATATTGAATTTATATTCACTAAATATGCTGATCATAATTAATAATTTCTGCAGCAATTCAAAATACTCAGTTAACTTGCAGTTTTAAATAAAAAGTTTGTTTACGGGTAAATGAAATTAACAATCATGTAGATCAAAATGTGTTATAGTCTATTCCAATAAAGTATACAAATCACCTGTTTACCGACAACTTTCTTTTAATTTCAAAAGTAAACACCGCCTTGTACATCAGCGAGAGCCCAAACAAGTAAATGCTAAATTAGGTAGAATACCCGGTATCATTAAATAGATATTTACAAAATATTTACGTGTCAGTTTAATATGAAAGAAATAATCGACGAAAATCAGTTTTATTATATTTACGACACTACTTTTTTTTATTTATAGTGAACACATTATTCCACCCACCGACAACAATAACAACTCTACAACATGCAATTAAAACAATAATAATAAAAAAAAAACTTTTAAAACCAGATTGTAACATAAATTAAGAATCATGAAGAAAAGTAGTGACAACATTGCCCCCCCCCCCTCCTTACACACATTTACACACACTTACACACACACACACACACACACACACACACACACACACACCACACCACACACAACGACAACACTCTACGACACATACAAATAAAAATAATAAATACAAAATACATTTTTAAAAAAGAAGAAAAAAAGTATAATTAAAAAGAACAACAAAAACAACAGAAGATGGAAATAAACTAGAATGTTACCTGTAATCGTGACACAATTTCCGTTATGTCTGTGTATTCACATGACTCATTCCCAAGTGGTCAGTCACTCATCTGTACTCAGAGACTTAACGCGTCTTGTCGGACGTCAGTAACGTATTTACACAACTTGACAAATGACACACATGCAAACAGTTATTGCCGGAATACTACAGCTATGTATATGCAGACTGCCGAATAGCATTTACACCTAACAGCCAAGCACTAATGCAATATCGCAACATAGGCAAGATAAGACGAAAACCGTAGCAAAATATTGACAATTTTAATAAAGCAATAACGCCGTCATAATTTAGTTTGTGGTGACTTTGTTGAGTTAAAATGACTTCCATCGTGTATTCGCTGAAAGGTGAATGGTTGCTGAATTCTCGTCAACTTGTCATTACCCCAAGAAACGACTCGCTATCGCCGTCAAAATGAAGTCCATTATAGAAGCAAATTGGACGCGGGCATTATTTACCTCAGGCCGTAGACACTTAATTATGCCAGTGATCTACTTTATACATCTAATTTGCCAAACAAATTGGCCTATAGAAATTAATGTTTAATGCGTGCACAAGCCATTTCACATCTTCCATGTGATATTTTAACACTGACAAAATGATTTCCTTGTCTATGTGATGCTTACATAATGTTTTCCCAGTCGTGTAAGTAGATTCCGTTTGTCCGCGATCAGTAAACGTAACGTATGCGTCATCCCCAGTACATAGAGATGGGATACGTACACGTGTACACAGTACGTATACATGGAATCTACTCGAACCATCTGTACAGAAAAAAACAATTGGCAATTGGATGTCAAACATTTGGTAATTTTGACATATAGTCTTAGAGAAAATCTCTACATTTTTCCCATTAGTAGTAAGGATCTTTTATATACACCATCCCACATACAGGATAGCACATACCATGGCCTTTGATACACCAGTCGTGGTGCAGTGGTTTGAATGAGAACCATTTGCATAGAAAGTGATTGATGTGGATTACGGATTACATATATACGTGTAGGCAGGTTTTGGACAAATGGAATTTGTGCCTTACTTTACAAATACATTATTGAAGAGCTATTCGTTGGTACATAGTGCACCTCATTCGACATGGGTGGTGATCTGTCCATCCTCAACGCCGCCCAGTCGATCTAGTGGACACTTTTCGTTCTTTTCAGCGTTCCACAACAGGCACAAATGGTGTATCAAACACCATGATAAAACAATCTGATTAAAATTAGCTCTACTGGTCTCATCAATAGATCTAACAGCATTGCGTGGACTCCCATCTCCAGGCGACATTTTATCTATAAATAACAATTTAAATATCGACCAATTACACTTCGCCTTTTATAACGTTATTCGGTAGCATACAAATTCTAAAAATATCGGTCGAGACTATGCAATAGGCGAACTTGTTGGTCTATTGCAACATTGAAAAAAACAGGGTGAAAAGTGCAGTAACAAACTCTATACCATCACGGGTTTTTTTTGCGTCTTGAAACGAATTTTATATAAAATTTTATATTGAAATTAGTTTCCGGCATACTTCGTAATTCACCCGAATCATTTCATATACCCTCGGCACAATCCCGAACGTTTTCAAATTCTTTTCAAATCACTGGCATGATTTTGCTAGTAAGGTTTTGATTGGTCGAATGAGAGGTCAACTGGACATGAGCTCCAACGGGCTGCTGTTAGATCCACATGTTGTCCTGTTTGTGAAAATTATAAGTTTTGCTGCCATTCATATGTGAAGTAAGCGTGTGTTCTTTGAAATAACCGTTGATGAGATAATATTTCAAGGTGTCATTATCCCCGTTCATTTCCAAAAAGCAAGCCTACAGGCACTGCGGCATATTTGTTTTCTTGAAGGTTTTGAAGAAACTGGCCAAACATTAACAAGGGTAGATCCAAGGACGGGGACGAGGGGGAGGGGGCTTTGCCTCCTAAAACATCTCTCTCTCTCTCTCTCTCTCTCTCTCTCTCTCTCTCTCTCTCTCTCTCTCTCTCTCTCTCTCCAATTTTTTCTTCTTATTTTTTTAGGGAGTTGGTTAATCTGCCCTTTTACTCTTGGTCCACTTTCTAAAAGATTCCTTGAGTCTGTCCTTGATTAAGACAATATTTTGTTATGAAGCATTAACGTCTGACCCCAAAGAGTGAACCTGCGTGTCCCAGACAGCGTGCTTTAACCTTAAAAACAAATTATCACCAGATCGTCGTTATACGTGGGTAACTCTTTATCTGTTGTCGCGCATCCATTGTGTCTGGGAAAAAAACCTAATGAAAATTCGATTTTAAAAAGATGGTTTCGAGTTTACAAAAAATAAAAACAGGAGTTGCAAAACCTATCTATTCAACATCATTTGTGGAATTTGTTTAGGCATTGACTAAAAACCTATTAACAGAGTAAACTGTGTAGGATTCCTGACAACCTTTCGGGGAACTAAGTATGAAGGTGTTTTCTAGATCACTGAGACCCACACAACAAAATAAACTGGACCGGGATGACCCTTCCAAAATATCAAATGTTAAACCCTACATGATACCAAATATCTCTCCTTAACTATCAGTCGGTTGAGTGCTCGCCTGAGGTACTTGCATCGCAAGATCGAACCACCTTGATGGATCCATTAAACTGATTGGGTTTTTTTTCGTTCCAACTAGTGCACCACAACTGGTCAAAAGCCGTGGTATGTGCGTTCCTGCCTGTCGGAAAGTGCATATAAAAGATCCCTTGCTGCTAATGGAAAACTGTAGCGGGTTCCCTCTGATAACTTCGAGTCAGAATCACCAAATGTTTGACATCCCAATAGCCGATGATTAATAAATCAATGTCCTCTAGTAGTGTCGTTAAACGAAACAAACTTTAATTTGCTTCAAAAGTCACTTTTAAACAAATTACCATAGGCAGGCTCATAACTGCTGTCGGTGGATTGTTTTAACTTTAACTGTTTACCAAGTTTGAATCAACAAAATATTTTGTTTTAAACTTAGCGAGATAACGTGTTGTGGTTGCAACCATTTTGGAAAAAAACCCCACTATTTTGGTCACGTCTACCTTTTCAAAATGTTATATTTTAATGTTAATACTCAAATGTCTATTGAAAAATTAACGATGTTTGCATCTCCCACATTTTCAAAATGTAATGCGGGATGTAGACCTAGCTCAGTGGTAGAGTGATCGCTTGACGATCGATCGATCGCCCTCAGTGTACTCAGTTTAATCCCACACCAATCAGTTTAAGTTTCTTTTGGTTAACTACACCACTAGAGCACATTGATTTATTAATCATCGGCTATTGGATGTCAAACATTTGGTAATTTTTGACAGTCACAGAGAGGACACCCGCTACATTAGTAGCAAGGGATCTTTTATATGCACCGTCCCATAGACAGGATAGCACATACCACAGCCTTTGATATACCAGTCGTGGTGTACTGGCTGGAACGAGAAATAGTCCAATGGGCCCACCGACGTGGATCGATCCTAGACCGACAGCGCTTCAGGCGTGCGCTTTACCACTGAGCTACGTCCCGCCCCGACACCAATCAGAGTCTGGTAGATCAAAGCCGTGTTACGTTCTGTCATGTCTGAGGTGCTTGGGTCGTAGGATCAAATCTCCTAGGTGGATCCATTGGCTTTCTTCCCATCCTAA
Organism: Gigantopelta aegis; assembly: GCF_016097555.1. NCBI lineage: Eukaryota > Metazoa > Mollusca > Gastropoda > Neomphalida > Peltospiridae > Gigantopelta > Gigantopelta aegis. The sequence continues at coordinate 101,902,164 of NC_054704.1, forward strand.
CCAGTGCCCCATGAATGGTACATCAAAGGTCATGGTATGTGTTGTCCTGTCTGCAGGGGAATGCATATAAAAGATCCCTTGCTGCTTCATGTGGCGGCAGCGGGCTGCCTCTCTTTCTGTCAACCAAATATTAAAATGTGTTGAGGTGTCGTTAAACAATTATTCCTTACTTCGTTTTTTCGTTTTTTGTTTTGTTTTGGCTGCATGTTTGTTATCTAAAGACGAAAGATGAAACTTGAGGTATGAACTGTACTGTCAAACACGCCACTGAATCTGAAGCATGCGATCCAAGTAATCAACATCACTGCTGACACTGGGATAAAGACAAATGACTTTCCTGCGAGACTTCCCTTTGTGTCAATATACATGTAAATAATAAATCTCCCATGGGACAACATACTTCTGGCGGAAATCACATCTGAGTGTTGAGGACACGACAAATGCCATCAGCTGGTATCCTGAAACCGCTTAATAGTGCTGTTAAAACGGTGCAAATGTCATCAGTTCCCTGATGATATATTATCACAAAAAATGTTTTATTTGCAATACTGGATATTCGTGTTTCAGTCAGTGCCTGCGACTGGTATATCAAAGGCCGTGGTATGTTCTACTATTGTCATGCCAACAGGAAATTGCCAATAAAAAATCCCTTACTAATGTTCGCAATGTGTGGCGGTGTGGCGGCAGAGGGTCTCTCTGTCTCCCCCCTACCCCCTTCTCTCTCTCTCTCTCTCTCTCTCTCTCTCTCTCTCTCTCTCTCTCTCTCTCTCTCTCTCTCTCTCTCTCTCTCTCTCTCTACCAATTGAGTAGGGTCTATTGAAATAAGAAGCTATTTCTAACTGAATCGACATTTCTTTTTAAACAGTCACGTCAAAGGACTGGTTTACCTTTTAGCCATATAGTTCTACTATAAGCCGATAACATAAAAATATGACCTATTAATATACAAGGCAGCCAACTGTTTTATGAGAGGTCACCTTTTGATCCATATGGTGGCATAAAACTGACATCAACATAACGTCATAATTTAGAAACTTTTTTTCTTCTTTTTTTTGTTTGTTTTGTTTTGTTCTTGACAAAATTATGTATTTTTAGACATTTTGTCAGTATAACAATATGTAAGAATGTATCTGTGACATATTGTAAAAACTGATCTGAACTCTAAATTTAACCCTAAATTATTTCGTTATTTTAATGGCAATTGTTGAAGTTCAAAATATGCCAATTGCCCAAGATGTACCAATTGGGACATCCTGGTGCGGAAGGATGTCTCAACTGGGGACATCTTGGGCGGACACCGGCACAAGATGTCCCAATTGCGACAGGGTTGGGGATCGAAAACCCCTGTTCAATACGAATTTTCGTTTTTTAGATCCTATCCAACCCCTGGACAATTTCTCATATATTCCTCACACCAAATGAAGGAACTAAAGTATTTTTGCATAACTCCTCTTTCCAGCTGTATACTGATAATAAGTGGCTTAATTTGTAGGAAGTATCATTCTATGTCTTGAATAAAATTGGTTTGTTGTAAAAACCAATTAGCTGAAGATTTATGGCTGGCTGATAAACACGATTTTGAGTGTGGCTGCCATTGGTAGGCTACTTTTTGTTTTGTAGTTTTTTGTGTGTTTATCTTTTATTTATTTTTGGCTTCGGCTCTGCTTTGATTTGTTTTGTGTGCTTTTTTTCTTTTTCTTTTCTTTTTTTCGAGGTAGTTCTACTGACTATCAATGAAAAAGAAAAACGTTTGGATTAATATTGACTCATTTAATATTCTGACTGATGCCCGTTTAATTCAGTACGCAAGCCATCTTGTCAGTCTGAATTAAATCTTTTTTTTCTTACTTCTTTTTAAAAAAATTCTGCGTTAATTTGTTTTGGGAATTTCCATCTTCTTTTTTTTTTCTTTTTTTTCTTTTTTTCTTTTGTTTTTGTTTTAAATTCTTATCTTCGAGTTGAATTTTTTTTTTTCAATTGTTGTTTAACTCAAAGAAACGACCATTCTTTAACTCGCTATCGATGCAAATGACAAAGTTTGAGAATACTGTTGGATAGCCATAATCAATGCAAATCAGACAGGGCAAAACAAAAAAGAATATTTGTTTAACACACAGCTAGACTCATTTTAAACAACGGCTGTTAGCGATCTTTTACATTTAAACTAAGGTTGTTTTAGCCATTCTTAACTACAGCTGTTTGGTGAAATTTTTAACTATGGCTGTTTGGTGAAATTTTAAGCGACTGTTTGGTGACATTTTAAATTACTTCTGTTTGTAGCTCGTGTGTAGCCCTCCCCTATTTATATGTTGACAAGTTGAATGACAACATATAAACAGGGGAGGGCTTGAGGACATTTAAAACTACATACGGCTGTTTGATGTCCTTTTAAAACACGGCTGTTCGCCGACATTTATAAACCTACAAATAAAAGACGGGGGAGGTCCACACTGTAATTAGAAAAAGTGCAATTTAATTCATTTCTATAATCAAATGATTTATTATTTAATTTTGCGCAGAAAACACGCTAGGCTAACCTCTTTCAAATTGCACTGGATGCGGTTGTCTAGGCTAGATTTATCACCGTGAGTAAATGACTGAATGAAAGTTTAACGACACTCCTATCTATCGGGTGTCAAACTTGGGGAAATGCGCACATTTAGCGATGACTGGCGTATGTGTCGAGCTTCACGCTGACATAATTTATACCCTCACCTTACGTTTCCTGTTTTTGTTTTACCCACTAACACACCGACGCCCTACCTTGTTACGTTAGGTTAAGCATGGCCGTTATTTGGGCGCGTGTGCAGGAAGTTATGCTGGATAATCTAGACTATGGCGAGCGAAGTTTCTATGCTAGGGGGTCGAGTCATGCTTTCCCCGAAAATTATATTAAAAAAAAAAATCGCTCGAGTGAAGGGAGAGGGGGGTCCGACCCCCTGAGCACCCCCCTCTATACACGCGTTTGTTAACCCATTTCCTCATTCATTAGTTCGAAACAAAGGTAAATTATTTATCTCAAGATATAAAATTAATACCAACTGTCGCCTCGTTTAACCAAGTAGGCCCTAACTAAAACTGTTGTCTATTTAACATGAAACGTTTCATATGGAATGTTTTAAATATTCTAAGTAGCCTGAACGCGACTCCAAATCGAAAACATTTTTACATCCCATTTACGGTTTATGCATGTCCACCCTGAGCATAGACTCCGACTTTACCAGTGCCGAGCGTGGACACTAATTGGTGGCTAAACAAGTCCTAACGCTCCACGCCCATAAGCAATGTGGATCCCGTCTTCGCAGTTCATCACCCCTGTACTTAAATTAGTAAACGTCAATACTCCCCGTGAAGAGGTTACTCAAATTAAGCCCCATAGCGTATTCCTGTACAGTTATTGATCACTTTTGACGGGAAAGCAGGCTTCTTTGTCTTATATACTGTAATCATAGAAAGTATGTACAGAGACGTATGCAGGCTTCTTTGTCTTATGTACTGTAATCATAGAAAGTATGTACAGAGACGTATGCAGGCTCCTTTGTCTTATGTACAGTAATCATAGAAAGTATGTACAGAGACGTATGCAGGCTTCTTTGTCTTATGTACAGTAATCATAGAAAGTATGTACAGAGACGTATGCAGGCTTCTTTGTCTTATGTACTGTAATCATAGAAAGTATGTACAGAGACGTATGCAAGCTCCTTTGTCTTATGTACAGTAATCATAGAAAGTATGTACAGAGACGTATGCAGGCTCCTTTGTCTTATGTACAGTAATCATAGAAAGTATGTACAGAGACGTATGCAGGCTTCTTTGTCTTATGTACTGTAATCATAGAAAGTATGTACCGTAACAGAGACGTATGCAGGCTTCTTTGTGTTATGTACTGTAATCATAGAAAGTATGTACCTTAACAGAGACGTATGCAGGCTTCTTTGTCTTATGTACAGTAATCATAGAAAGTATGTACAGAGACGTATGCAGGCTTCTTTGTGTTATGTACTGTAATCATAGAAAGTATGTACAGAGACGTATACAGGCTTCTTTGTGTTATGAGACGTATATGTACCTTAACAGAGACGTATGGAGGCTTCTTTGTCTTATGTACTGTAATCATAGAAAGTGTGTACAGAGACGTATGCAGGCTTCTTTGTGTTATGTACTGTAATCATAGAAAGTATGTACCTTAACAGAGACGTATGGAGGCTTCTTTGTCTTATGTACTGTAATCATAGAAAGTGTGTACAGAGACGTATGCAGGCTTCTTTGTGTTATGTACTGTAATCATAGAAAGTATGTACCGTAACAGAGACGTATGCAGGCTTCTTTGTGTTATGTACTGTAATCATAGAAAGTATGTACCGTAACAGAGACGTATGCAGGCTTCTTTGTCTTATGTACTGTAATCATAGAAAGTATGTACCGTAACAGAGACGTATGCAGGCTTCTTTGTGTTATGTACAGTAATCATAGAAAGTATGTACCGTAACAGAGACGTATGCAGGCTTCTTTGTGTTATGTACAGTAATCATAGAAAGTATGTACCGTAACAGAGACGTATGCAGGCTTCTTTGTGTTATGTACTGTAATCATAGAAAGTATGTACCGTAACAGAGACGTATGCAGGCTTCTTTGTGTTATGTACTGTAATCATAGAAAGTATGTACCGTAACAGAGACGTATGCAGACTTCTTTGTGTTATGTACAGTAATCATAGAAAGTATGTACCGTAACAGAGACGTATGCAGGCTTCTTTGTATTATGTACTGTTATCATAGAAAGTATGTACCGTAACAGAGACGTATGCAGGCTTCTTTGTGTTATGTACTGTAATCATAGAAAGTATGTACAGAGACGTATGTAGGCTTCTTTGTGTTATGTACTGTAATCATAGAAAGTATGTACCTTAACAGAGACGTATGTAGGCTTCTTTGTGTTATGTACTGTAATCATAGAAAGTATGCACCTTAACAGAGACGTATGTAGGCTTCTTTGTGTTATGTACTGTAATCATAGAAAGTATGTACCGTAACAGAGACGTATGTAGGCTTCTTTGTGTTATGTACTGTAATCATAGAAAGTATGTACCGTAACAGAGACGTATGCAGGCTTCTTTGTGTTATGTACTGTAATCATAGAAAGTGTGTACAGAGACGTATGCAGGCTTCTCTGTGTTATGTACTGTAATCATAGAAAGTGTGTACAAAGACGTATGCAGGCTTCTCTGTGTTATGTACTGTAATCATAGAAAGTGTGTACAGAGACGTATGCAGGCTTCTCGGTGTTATGTACTGTAATCATAGAAAGTGTGTACAGTGACGTATGCAGGCTTCTCTGTATTATGTACTGTAATCATAGAAAGTATGTACAGAGACGTATGCAGGCTTTTGTAAGATGCAATTTGGAGATGCCTTTACAGGGCTGTAGCTAAGATTTTTTTGTTTAGGGCAAATGAGTAGTTAATTGTCTAAAACTCCTTAAACAGTTTTTTTTAAGTTTCTATATTTTTTTCCGGCTAGCTATGGCTCTGCTTTACCAAGTTATGTGTCAAATGAAACACTGGTACTAAAGTGAGCAAGGTCCAATATTAGTAAAATGCAGTTTGTAGGCAAAAGTTAGCAAGGATTGGGGACAGCCTCCTAAAATCCTTCACTACCAAGCAATGTGTGACAGCACAATAAAATATATCTAACTTAAAATTTCTTTTAAAACAAGGTTTGTTTGTTTAATAATACCACTAGAGCACATTGATTTATTAATCATTGGCTATTGGATGTCAAACATTTGATAATTTTGACATATAGTCTTACAAAGAAAACCCACTACATTTTTCCATTAGTAGCAAGGGATCTTTTATATGCACCAACCCACATACCATAGCCTGTGATATACCCCAACACTCGAGGACAAAATTAAATTGTTTAAGTCCTCCTACTCTATATACTGGTGAAGGTAAAACTATGGCTAGTGCTCCCCCCCCCCCCCCCCTCTATAGAGGCAGTGACTCCCACTCCAAACATCGTTCCTACAGACCTGTAATGACACTGTATATTTGATGCACCAATAATTATCTTCATTAATTCATGAAATTAGCTAATATACTCTAAACGTTTACATCAAAGTAAACACTTAGTCCAAGCATTAAGCTATCTGCTTTGATATAGGATGAAGGCCATCATCATAACAATTAATGAGTAAACTTCAGAAACATTTCGTATTAAAGCACAGTATATAAACAATAAATATGCTTTGATAATTTAATAGCAAGAGTGAACTCGTTATAAAAAAGAAGTATTTAAAAATATTTAAAACTAGAAAAAAATAATATAAAAGAATGAGTACAAGTCTTTTTGTGGAAACCATTGTGAAGACATCACTGTGAAATGTGTGGATGAATGCTAAACTAATGATCCTATTTGTTGGCATCCTCTAAAGAAAGGTACTTACCCTCCATGTATAGATCCGCACTAAGCTAAGTGCATCATAACACTTATCAGCACATTCTGACAACCTTTTTCACAGTCCTTGTTTGCGAAAAACATGCTGACTGACGCCTGATTTGCAATTAGGAAAGAGTTCACTTAGCAACTGATCCACAGCCCCAAGCATCCGTGAACATGAAAATGATGTTAATTTTATAACAAGCATACTTGATACCAGATATGGATTTTCCTAATCGATCAGTAATTAACAAAGGTTACTGCAAAAGCAGTTGGTAAAATTAAATAGACTGAGCTTGCTATGTACATAGTCTCAAACAGTGACCCTTGAAACCAGAAAAAATATCTCATTATCAATGATGAAATACATAAATGCATAATTATTATGGTCGGTTTTAACATTGCAAGAGATTGTGACTTTGCCTTTTTAAGGGGTGGGATGTAACCCAGTGGTAAAGCATTCGCCTGATGCTTTGACATCCGGTACCCAATAATTAACAGATCATTGTGCCCTAGTAGTGTCATTAAACAAAACACACATTTACTTTTTGTGTCTGTTTTAGTAATAGCCAAATATTACAAAAATAAAATTTGGACACACATTAATGAGATGTTGTTACCCAGTCTGTCAAAGTTGGTATCAGTTAGCAGGAGATTCAGATGTTGTTACCAGTCTGTCAAAGTTGATATCAGTTAGCAGGAGATTCAGATGTTGTTACCAGTCTGTCAAAGTTGATATCAGTTAGCAGGAGATTCAGATGATGTGAAAACAAAACCTTCATCATTTTCGAAAGTTTCTTTCTTTTAACAACACCATTAGAGCACATTAATTTATTAATCGTTGCTTATTAGATGTCAAACATTTGGGATGAAAAAAAACACAGTCAAAGAATGGGTGCATTGAGGTTAGATCTTGAGATGAAAACACCTCGGGCAAGCACTCTACTGAGCTAAACAAAGAAGATATGACAACGAGATGTCGGTGCTCTACACATCGGAGATACATAGTGAATCGCACAACGAATGGTGATGAAGACATACACTTGAAAAAACAAACTAAAACAAACATCAAACATCTCCAGTTTTTATGTCAGGACTGAGAAATGGATCCTAGACAACGGATTGTAATGCAGAAAAGGAGGTAGTCCTGGCGACAACAGACAAACAATGAGCAAAGCAGGATGCACTTAGAAGGTATTTATCAATGGCCCATAAATATGAATGAACCCAAGTACTTTTGACTACAGGACAGGATGTATCTCACTGGTAGAAGGGTGAACCAAGGTGTGATGGATCACAGGGTTCTTCACCAATTCCCCATCACTGGTACATCAGAGGGAAGTACAGACCGGTCAATGGGAGAGAGCACATGAGAGATCTCAGACTGTTTTACCAGTATGTATAGCCCATATGAGTGTACAGTTTTATATCTTTCTATGAACCAAGTATTGAAATGTTCATGTTAGTCACCAAACAGTCCTAGTTTAAAGATGTTCAAAGGTGTGGTTAAACATCTATTTCTTGCATTACCGTTTGAAGACAACAAACGCTAGTAGGTATCTGTTGAGTCTGGTTATGTAGTACTGAACACATGCAACAGAGCATTGTTGATGGATTATGATATCAAGGAAGTGCCACTGAATCCTGGTACTTGATAACAACAGACACTGAAAGACAATAAAGTCTGGTAGTGAATAAATGCAATCAAGTGAAGGTCTTTGTTGATAACCTATGTTGTCAAGTAACAAACATCAATGAAAATGTTGTACTTAAAAGAGAGGTCAATAAGAAATGAGTATGTGTCAGTAAAGCCAATAGAAGGCTGTTATTAGGGTAGGTGGGGTACATTCTTGTTTCTATTCACTAAAGGTAGCACTAAACCAAACAACTTCCAGCTGGGTCAAAGTTCGAGGTGTACCAAACTTTTGATAGAGAAGTTAACACCACAAGTCAAGTGATTGGTTATAAATGTGAATGTGTTGTTGTACAAGAAATTAGTTTCATCTGGGATAAAAATGTATGCAATTTTATTTCATCTAGTACCACTGAGTCAAGTAGCCTTGTGCTTGGAACATGTATGGGGTACCTGTAAAAAACAAGTATTCAAATTTTGTGTGAAACCTAGGGTGTTGTAAAAACATCTGGTTATCCCGAAAATGAGCCATGAACGGTACCGTTTTCTTCAGTTAATACTTTGAGGTAGGGGTTGTAGTACTGATATTTATGGGTCATAGTTTGGTTGATATATTGCATATAGTGTTTTTAAACACAAACGTTAACATGGTCGCCTATGGGATTTTATTTGGTATATAGTCTTACCTAAAGCCAACAGAATCTGTTATTAGGGTAGGTCGGGTACATTCCTGTTTCTATTCACTACAGCCAACAGAAGGCTGTTATTAGGGTAGGTGGGGTACATTCCTGTTTCTATTCACTACAGCCAACAGAAGGCTGTTATTAGGGTAGGTGGGGTACATTCCTGTTTCTATTCACTACAGCCAACAGAATCTGTTATTAGGGTAGGTGGGGTACATTCCTGTTTCTATTCACTACAGCCAACAGAATCTGTTATTAGGGTAGGTGGGGTACATTCCTGTTTCTATTCACTACAGCCAACAGAAGGCTGTTATTAGGGTAGGTGGGGTACATTCCTGTTTCTATTCACTAAAGCCAACAGAATCTGTTATTAGGGTAGGTGGGGTACATTCCTGTTTCTATTCACTAAAGCCAACAGAATCTGTTATTAGGGTAGGTGGGGTACAATCCTGTTTCTATTCAGTAAAGCCAACAGAAGACTGTTATTAGGGTAGGTGGGGTACATTCTTGTTTCTATTCACTAAAGCCAACAGAATCTGTTATTAGGGTAGGTGGGGGTACAATCCTGTTTCTATTCAGTACAGCCAACAGAATCTGTTATTAGGGTAGGTGGGGGTACAATCCTGTTTCTATTTAGTAACGCCAACAGAATCTGTTATTAGGGTAGGTGGGGTACATTCTTGTTTCTATTCACTACAGCCAACAGAATCTGTTATTAGGGTAGGTCGGGTACATTCCTGTTTCTATTCAGTAACGGTTTAAGCATGCTGTTCTGGTCACTATCAGCTAAACTGGATGTCTGTCCAGTATTTGAGTTATGGTAAGTGGTTAGTGAGAGAGAAGTAATACCAGACCTCTTCACTGCCACTGGTCCATTCAAACTCACTCTAGGCTGGAGAAGATAATGGAATGCGATCATTTTAAAAATGGTACATGCTTGGCTGTAATTTTATCATAATTTAAATTTTTTTTAGCACCTCCTGAACCTCATCTAGATCTGCTACAACTGTATGGCAAATGGCAGAATGTGAAGAATCTAATATCTGGTGCACAATTTCTGTGGGCAGTACCAAGAATCATCATCTGTGCTAGCAAGCACAAGGTAGCTAGACTACTAGCCTTAGTTGCTGAATCAAAGGACTTGTCTTTTCTACCATTCTAACTACCGGTAGTATAACAACCCATTTCCACTTTGCGATAAGCATAACGGAAAGAGTTCGACCCCGTACCCCTCTATATCAAAGGCTCTAAAAACTAACCCTATCCCTAACCGGCCTCGGTGGTGTCGTTGTTAGGCCATCAGTCTACAGGCTGGTAGGTACTGGGTTCGGATCCTAGTCGAGGCATGGGATTTTTAATCTAGATACTGACTCCAAACCCTGAGTGAGTGCTCCGCAAGGCTCAATGGGTAGGTGTATACCACTTGCACTGACTAGTGATCCATAACTGGTTCAACAAAGGCCATGGTTTGTGCTATCCTGCTTGTGGGAAGTGCAAATAAAAGATCCCTTACTGCTAATCGGAAAGAGTAGCCCATGTAGTGGCAACAGTGGGTTTTCTCTCAAAATCTGTGTGGTCCGTAACCATGTCTGTCGCCATATAACCGTAAATAAAATGTGTTGAGTGCGTCGTTAAATAAAACATTTCTTTCTTTTCTTTCCCTATCCCTAAAACTACCCTAACCATTGAAAGGGTGTTACAGGTTGAACTCATGCTGGCATAACTTAGCTATCAAGATAAACCTCACATTTGACGCTCTGTTGACGTTTATCTTATGTTCCACTTTCAACTGGGCGTTTGCTCAAGTTAAGTGATTTGTGGTTATGTGCAGGACAGTTTGAGGATTACTTCTCAATTAAGCTTTTTCAGACTGGCTGCCTTCTCATCTGCAGTCATAACTAACAATGCAAGGAAAAACATGCAATGGTACTGTTGCCAGCTTTCACACCTATGACCAATATACTGTCAAACATTTCTTAGTTGGGAATTGAGACCCGTGACAACACTGTACACTCTTTGAGAGGAAAGCAAGATTAGGGAAGGGCAACAATAATCAGAAGCAGGGCAGCAACAAATGTGGCAGGGTGGCACAAAATGGCGGCAGGGTATTGTGCTGTTCTATTTATTGTTAGCTAGAACACTGTAGCCTATATGGTGGCAGGGTATTGTGCCGTTCTATTTATTGTTAGCTAGAACACTGTAGCCTATATGGTGGCAGTGTTTTTCTTCCCCTCTCTCTTGACATGTGTAGTAACCATCTGTAGTTTAAAATGTGCTGTGATGTTAAAGAGATATTATTTTTTATTCCTTTCTCCTTTTTAGCTATATCAAAGTTAATATGTTATGACATATAAAACAAACAACATATACTTCTTTACTTTTATTTACACCTTTATGGCACTGAATAAATTAGATATTATTGACATACCAGGTTATTACAACTATCAGTTACTTGACTGGTTTTACAAAACCTACCAAAATACATGTACAAAAAATTAAGAAAGATTTTAAATACGCTATTTCTAATACTGGTACATCATGTTACAATAAATTACTGTGTTGCCAATGAAACCGTTGTGGACTACTCCAAATAGTAAAATAATCAGACATTTTCTTTAGATTAGCAGGTTAGTTTCCTGTTTGGTACACAAACGTCTTTAAAAACTGTGTTACCAATGAAACCGTTGTGGACTACTCCAAATAGTAAAATAATCAGACATTTTCTTTAGATTAGCAGGTTAGTTTCCTGTTTGGTACACAAACGTCTTTAAAAACTGTGTTACCAATGAAACCATTGTGGACTACTCCAAATAGTAAAATAATCAGACATTTTCTTTAGATTAGCAGGTTAGTTTCCTGTTTGGTACACAAACGTCTTTAAAAACTGTGTTACCAATGAAACCGTTGTGGACTACTCCAAATAGTAAAATAATCAGACATTTTCTTTAGATTAGCAGGTTAGTTTCCTGTTTGGTACACAAACGTCTTTAAAAACTGTGTTACCAATGAAACCGTTGTGGACTACTCCAAATAGTAAAATAATCAGACATTTTCTTTAGATTAGCAGGTTAGTTTCCTGTTTGGTACACAAACGTCTTTAAAAACTGTGTTACCAATGAAACCGTTGTGGACTACTCCAAATAGTAAAATAATCAGACATTTTCTTTAGATTAGCAGGTTAGTTTCCTGTTTGGTACACAAACGTCTTTAAAAACTGTGTTACCAATGAAACCGTTGTGGACTACTCCAAATAGTAAAATAATCAGACATTTTCTTTAGATTAGCAGGTTAGTTTCCTGTTTGGTACACAAACGTCTTTAAAAACTGTGTTACCAATGAAACCGTTGTGGACTACTCCAAATAGTAAAATAATCAGACATTTTCTTTAGATTAGCAGGTTAGTTTCCTGTTTGGTACACAAACGTCTTTAAAAACTTTAAAGTGACAGACCCTAGTTTTTAAACACTACGACATAATTTTTAATATTAAAGTGACAGACCCTAGTTTTTAAACACTACGACATGTTTTTTAATATCAAAGTGACAGACCCTAGTTTTTAAACACTACGACATGTTTTTTAATATCAAAGTGACAGACCCTAGTTTTTAAACACTACACGTTTTTTAATATCAAAGTGACAGACCCTAGTTTTTAAACACTACGACATAATTTTTAATATCAAAGTGACAGACCCTAGTTTTTAAACACTATGACATGTTTTTTAATATTAAAGTGACAGACCCTAGTTTTTAAACACTACGACATGTTTTTTAATATTAAAGCCACTCTTGATAATTGAAACCAGACATTACTGTCATTTTATTGTTTAGATTATCAATTTCCATACATACAAAGTGTTTCTGGTCATCCTGGTGTTTCTAACACCACAAAATTAATTTTTCATATTATAAAAAATGCACGTACCCATAAGAGGTAACGGTTATGGAAACCAGTTTTAGTTTATGTTTAACGGTATTTCAGTTTCACTCTATTGTAACTTTATCCCAATGTGTGGCATGTTTGTAGATTAAGCAAACTTAGTGCCCCCTTTCATGGCTTAAAACTAGGGTTTGTGACATAAACAAGTAACAATACAATTATGGATGAGCAATAAATATAAGTTAAATAAATAGTTTTAAAGTTAAATTCAAAACAACTTTTTAAAAACTACTATGATATAAATAATACAAAATATATGCATATTTTTGTACAAGACTTGATTTAACAAGTAAAATTAAATCAATGTAAACTTCTAACAAACAATTTTAGTTCATCACAGTAAACAGTAATGTACCAAAACACTAATAGAATACATGTTTGACAGGGCAGTTTATTTATACTGTGAAACCCCTCAAAACCAGACCCTCTGCATACCGGAATTCCCTCAAAACCAGATCCTCTGCAAACCGGAATTCCCTCCAAACCAGACCCTCTGCAAACCGGAATTCTCACAAAACCAGACCCTCTGCAAATCGGAATTCCCTCAAAACCAGACCCTCTACAAACCGGAATTCTCTCAAAACCAGACCCTCTGCAAACCGGAATTCCCTCAAAACCAGACCCTCTGCAAACCGGAATTCCCTCAAAACCAGATGTTTTTATACAGAACAGAACCTCTCTGAACTAGACACCCCTTTAAACCAGACTTTATCTAGGTGTCCAGTTTAAAGGGCTTTCACCATCCTAGTATTATATACCCACAACCTCTCGCTTTATTAAAAATGTTTTTACTAAGTGTGTAATGAGGAAAACGTGACTTAAATAACTAACTATAGTGCCTCCTGCTTCCCCACACCACGATCAATTTGGGAAAAGCCCTTAGTCTCAGTAAAAACTTTGTCAAACACTGACATAGCTGCAAAGTAATAAAATATGATAAACATTTAACGTTTAAAACCCATCTCGACTAGATGTAGTATCTGTATGTATCCAGTCCCTTGTGTCTCAGTCTGGCATTCAAAACAACTACATTAACAAAGTTCCAACTACAATTGATAAAATCTCTTCAATGCACTTTATTAAAATCTGAAAGCAGAACTGTTTTTAACATATCCATATGAAGTGAAGTGTTTGTCGTGTTTTTTAATAATGTGTATTTAATTATATATTACTAGTGCGTGCGCAATGCTTTAACATGCTCATATACCACGAATGTTTCAAGCATGTCTGCCCAGGGTTCGGCCTCTAGTATTACTAGTATTGAATATTTAATGAGCATCTACATCTAATGTAACATGCATTTAAAAAATTTATTTATGGTCTTTGCAGGAAGAAACACTTGTTCCAATTAGTAACCAATTGTTTGCCTTCTATTAAATATCTGTCTCCCATTTTGTAAATGTAATTTTATGGTGTTTTGAGGCATATCACATTTGCTCAATATAAAACAGAAATGTGGTTAGTTATTTCACTGTGGCTGATCTCAAGCATTTTGCAAATGCACAGATCACACAAATCCAGGACACTGTGTTTTCTAAGTTTTTAGTTGCACCACATGCACATTTTATTGTGTGTAGATGACCTTGAATGATGACAGTTCATCATGCCTGATATCACAACTGATTACATGAAAAAGATGAGAATATAGCTACCATCATCTGAACAGGAAGTTACGACTGGAATGAAATATTTGCCCTATCTGACCCCATTATAGTGATTGTTAAACATCCCTGTCAGGTGGGTTCCATGTAAACATTCAGTACATTTCAATGCTATGCTCTTACAATTATTTGTTGTAAAAGTGTTGATTTTTTAACTTAACTACCAGACTAAGACAACTTGTAGTAACATGCTGATGGGATATGATAATCTTTTCTGATGAATAATCATGGTAAATACTAGATCAATTCAATGCAAAATGTAAGACTAGTCCACATGTATGTTTTAAAATATTAGAAGCTAAACCAAGAACAGACACAAAAAATAAAATATGACAGTCATCACTTATGACAAATCCTGTAACACGTATATCACAAATCTAAATGTCACTTCATGTTTATGACAAATCCTGCGACAAATATATCACAAATCTAAATGTCACTTCACGTTTATGACTGAAGGACAGATACACAGAGTTGACAAAAGATATATAGGACAGCTTTACATTAATTTACTTAACACTACCCGTACATGAAAACATCAATGCATTCAGTAAGTATACAATTTTTTTAACATAATCAACAAAGTTTCTTCTGCAATAATGCAGTAAAATTTTCTGAGTTTTTCCTGATATGTTTTTGGATATATATATCAATTTTATTTGCCTTAACATTGTCAATGGCACAGAGTAAATGGCAAACAATATGCAGCATACCATCACATTCCATTGACTTGTCTTCTCCCTGATTTTCAACTATTATAGTTAACAGTCGGATTAATGCTAAATACACACAAACATGTTTATTTTCATTCTGTACAAAAAGTGCTGTTAATGTAATTAACAAAGATAGGGCTGCACACTAATTATGAATGATATGTCATTCATAAAGGTGTGGATAAAACAATAAATGTATATTACCAGACTAAACGTAGTTATTTATGATATGAAATGTCTGAGTAGGTTGCTGGAACATTTCATGTGATCAAAATCTACAACAGTAAAATAAAGCCTAATTATATCAAACTATTTCAAATCTGTGTGATTACTGTAAGAGGAATTACTCACAAGTAAATGTCTCCCCTTCCATAACTGATTCAGTGAATAAAGAAATAATTTTTGATGTAACATTAATGATCAATCTAGTTCTTTAAAAACATTTTAAGAAATAAATTATGAATACAATGATATATGCTTGAAAAGACAGTCGATGAATCCCTCTCGTTGTCTGCAGTTTTAAACTCATTCATGTGTATACCACAAGGTTTCAGTATCATTTTAAAGTAATTATTAGTTTTTGATGGAAAACATAAATTACAAACCCATCCAACTTAGACAACGGAAAGCTAAAAAATAACTTCAATATGAATACTCAAAATACAAAATGATGTTAATTTTCAATATACCAGTACCAACAAATTTACAATATATTAATAGCAAATTCACAATAACACGTCATATAAGTCTGGTTAAATATTAATAATTGTAAATGCTTGTAAACATAGGATAGCTGCATATAATAATATATTAATATATTGAATATAATCTCTGTAATCTGTATACATACATTTATGTAAACTAATACCAATTAAAACAACATATAAAGTTAATTAACATGATTTGCAATGTGAGATGAGAGTTCTTTCATAACTTTTAAAATTATTATTTAACACGTTTTAAAGATACAAATCAACATAACTGCAACTTAAAAACAAAATTAGCAAATAACAAAATGATAAGATCTAAAGACATTGCTTTACTTTCTGAGATTATTTAATTAAGGATTGTCTGTGATGTCTTTTAGGTTCGTTAGGGTATGAACCAAACATATCATGGGCAAACTGTAAATCGGTGAAGCTATTCACACAAAAGTTTGCCATGCTTTTTTTTTTTTTCATACCACGACAATCCTAAAAGAAATAACAGATAATCCTTATAATTAAATTTGAAACATACATATTTAGAAAGACACAAACAGTATCATATTTAAATTTGAATTATTATGATTTTTCTATTCTGGAACAAAAACACTCAGTATTACTAAGTATCAATATAAAGGGATGTCATCAGATGCGACATTGTTTTCATATTTTATCAAGAAATGAACAAACTCACGTTGTTACAGCTGAACCAGTGGGATATCATTAAACTGCAATGATTATAACAGAAATATAATTATGCTGGTATGACACTAACAAACTTAATTTTTAAACTATCAAAAATATCTCTATTGTATACTTACATTGTTTCAACATAACATTAACACATGATTTGTTTGTAAGAAAAATACACAGATGCATTCTCTGCATTAATTAAGTGACACACAATGAATGAAAACACAGATTAATACACCAGGTATTCAGATACCAACTTCCACCATCACTGTGACAGGTCTATGAGAATTGAAAATTTCTGTCAACCATTTGTGGACAACACAAAAACCAATTCAGCTAACCCATTTTTTGGTGTGCAAACCATCATGACCATGTAAATTATATCGTAAAATTAACACACAAATGAAAATGGGTTACGTGACATGTATATAAAGCAACCGCTCTCACATTGTTTAAAGACCTGTACTAGTATATTCCTAAAACCAAATAAATATATCACAGACCTAAAAGTGAGGCAGCTTGCATAGGGCGACAGAAACATTGGTCCTCTAATTTTAGTTAATCACAACTACAAGCCCGCCAGGTACCCAGTCTCTATTAATCACAACTACAAGCCCGCCAGGTACCCAGTCTCTATTAATCACAACTACAAGCCCGCCAGGTACCCAGTCTCTATTAATCACAACTACAAGCCCGCCAGGTACCCAGTCTCTATTAATCACAACTACAGCCCGCCAGGTACCCAGTCTCTATTAATCACAACTACAAGCCCACCAGGTACCCAGTCTCTATTAATCACAACTACAGCCCGCCAGGTACCCAGTCTCTATTAATCACAACTACAAGCCCACCAGGTACCCAGTCTCTATTAATCGCAACTACAGCCCACCAGGTACCCAGTCTCTATTAATCACAACTACAGCCCGCCAGGTACCCAGTCTCTATTAATCACAACTACAGCCCGCCAGGTACCCAGTCTCTATTAATCACAACTACAAGCCCACCAGGTACCCAGTCTCTATTAATCACAACTACAGCCCGCCAGGTACCCAGTCTCTATTAATCACAACTACAGCCCGCCAGGTACCCAGTCTCTATTAATCACAACTACAGCCCGCCAGGTACCCAGTCTCTTATTAATCACAACTACAAGCCCGCCAGGTACCCAGTCTCTATTAATCACAACTACAAGCCCGCCAGGTACCCAGTCTCTATTAATCACAACTACAAGCCCGCCAGGTACCCAGTCTCTATTAATCACAACTACAAGCCCGCCAGGTACCCAGTCTCTATTAATCACAACTACAAGCCCGCCAGGTACCCAGTGTCTATTAATCACAACTACAGCCCGCCAGGTACCCAGTCTCTATTAATCACAACTACAAGCCCGCCAGGTACCCAGTCTCTATTAATCACAACTACAGCCCGCCAGGTACCCAGTCTCTATTAATCACAACTACAAGCCCACCAGGTACCCAGTCTCTATTAATCGCAACTACAGCCCACCAGGTACCCAGTCTCTATTAATCACAACTACAAGCCCACCAGGTACCCAGTCTCTATTAATCACAACTACAGCCCGCCAGGTACCCAGTCTCTATTAATCACAACTACAGCCCGCCAGGTACCCAGTCTCTATTAATCACAACTACAGCCCGCCAGGTACCCAGTCTCTATTAATCACAACTACAGCCCGCCAGGTACCCAGTCTCTATTAATCACAACTACAAGCCCGCCAGGTACCCAGTCTCTATTAATCACAACTACAAGCCCGCCAGGTACCCAGTCTCTATTAATCACAACTACAAGCCCGCCAGGTACCCAGTCTCTATTAATCACAACTACAGCCCGCCAGGTACCCAGTCTCTATTAATCACAACTACAAGCCCGCCAGGTACCCAGTCTCTATTAATCACAACTACAGCCCACCAGGTACCCAGTCTCTATTAATCACAACTACAAGCCCGCCAGGTACCCAGTCTCCCTTCTCACCCATCATTTCCTTTCTTTCTCAGCAATTTATAAATATCAAACTATTATATCTGTCATCTTGGCTTTATACAAATAATTTGTATTTAAGAATTTTTTTTATCTAATTTTCATCATTCATACTTACGGTACCTAGAGCTAGTACAACCAGTGTAGGGTAAGACAGCCGCATGTTGGCAAATCCCTATGCCGTATATTTGATGATTAATAAATATTGTTTAAATCAAGACTAAAATGTATTTTATTTTTCATTAAATTTTTCATACATCAAAATAAGTTAAAAATGGCCTTTCAAGTTACCACATGCAAATAAATGTTAAGAACAGTACTTTATTCTCAACAACATCTGTTTAAACACGCTACCAGCACACACATTTTGATTAACTGTCCGTTATCATTCAGATATCACATAGACATACAAGTACAAGTGCAATAAGAAGAGATAATCACACGAATGTATAACAAAGTACCAGTGTTTCGATGAAGGGATTCTGTAGTAGAGATAAGAAGATATAATTACACAAATGTTTAACAAAGTACCAGTGTGTCTATGATGGGATTCTGTAGTAGAGATAAGAAGAGACAATCACACAAATGTTTAACAAAGTACCAGTGTGTCTATGAAGGGATTCTGTAGTAGAGATAAGAAGAGACAATCACACAAATGTTTAACAAAGTACCAGTGTGTCTATGAAGGGATTCTGTAGTAGAAATAAGAAGAGATAATTACACAAATAAATAACAAAGTACCAGTGTGTCTATGATGGGATTCTGTAGTAGAAATAAGAAGACAATTACACAAATGTTTAACAAAGTACCAGTGTGTCTATGATGGGATTCTGTAGTAGAGATAAGAAGAGACAATCACACAAATGTTTAACAAAGTACCAGTGTGTCTATGAAGGGATTCTGTAGTAGAGATAAGAAGAGACAATCACACAAATGTTTAACAAAGTACCAGTGTGTCTATGAAGGGATTCTGTAGTAGAGATAAGAAGAGACAATCACACAAATGTTTAACAAAGTACCAGTGTGTCTATGAAGGGATTCTGTAGTAGAGATAAGAAGAGACAATCACACAAATGTTTAACAAAGTACCAGTGTGTCTATGAAGGGATTCTGTAGTAGAGATAAGAAGAGACAATCACACAAATGTTTAACAAAGTACCAGTGTGTCTATGAAGGGATTCTGTAGTAGAGATAAGAAGAGACAATCACACAAATGTTTAATAAAGTACCAGTGTGTCTATGAAGGGATTCTGTAGTAGAGATAAGAAGAGATAATTACACAAATAAATAACAAAGTACCAGTGTGTCTATGATGGGATTCTGTAGTAGAAATAAGAAGACAATTACACAAATGTTTAACAAAGTACCAGTGTGTCTATGATGGGATTCTGTAGTAGAGATAAGAAGAGATAATTACACGAATGTTTAACAAAGTACCAGTGTGTCTATGATGGGATTCTGTAGTAGAGATAAGAAGAGATAATTACACGAATGAATAACAAAGTACCAGTGTGTCTATGAAGGGATTCTGTAGTAGAGATAAGAAGAGACAATCACACAAATGTTTAACAAAGTACCAGTGTGTCTATGATGGGATTCTGTAGTCGAGATAAGAAGAGACAATCACACAAATGTTTAACAAAGTACCAGTGTGTCTATGATGGGATTCTGTAGTAGAGATAAGAAGAGACAATCACACAAATGTTTAACAAAGTACCAGTGTGTCTATGAAGGGATTCTATAGTAGAGATAAGAAGAGACAATCACACGAATGTATAACAAAGTACCAGTGTGTCTATGAAGGGATTCTGTAGTAGAGATAAGAAGAGATAATTACACAAATAAATAACAAAGTACCAGTGTGTCTATGAAGGGATTCTGTAGTAGAAATAAGAAGACAATCACACAAATGTTTAACAAAGTACCAGTGTGTCTATGAAGGGATTCTGTAGTAGAGATAAGAAGAGATAATTACACAAATAAATAACAAAGTACCAGTGTGTCTATGAAGGGATTCTGTAGTAGAAATAAGAAGACAATTACACAAATGTTTAACAAAGTACCAGTGTGTCTATGAAGGGATTCTGTAGTAGAGATAAGAAGAGATAATTACACAAATAAATAACAAAGTACCAGTGTGTCTATGATGGGATTCTGTAGTAGAGATAAGAAGAGATAATTACACGAATGAATAACAAAGTACCAGTGTGTCTATGAAGGGATTCTGTAGTAGAGATAAGAAGAGACAATCACACAAATGTTTAACAAAGTACCAGTGTGTCTATGATGGGATTCTGTAGTAGAGATAAGAAGAGACAATCACACAAATGTTTAACAAAGTACCAGTGTGTCTATGAAGGGATTCTGTAGTAGAGATAAGAAGAGATAATTACACGAATAAATAACAAAGTACCAGTGTGTCTATGATGGGATTCTGTAGTAGAGATAAGAAGAGACAATCACACAAATGTTTAACAAAGTACCAGTGTGTCTATGATGGGATTCTGTAGTAGAGATAAGAAGAGACAATCACACAAATGTTTAACAAAGTACCAGTGTGTCTATGATGGGATTCTGTAGTAGAGATAAGAAGAGACAATCACACAAATGTTTAACAAAGTACCAGTGTGTCTATGATGGGATTCTGTAGTAGAGATAAGAAGAGACAATCACACAAATGTTTAACAAAGTACCAGTGTGTCTATGATGGGATTCTGTAGTAGAAATAAGAAGACAATCACACAAATGTTTAACAAAGTACCAGTGTGTCTATGATGGGATTCTGTAGTAGAGATAAGAAGAGACAATCACACAAATGTTTAACAAAGTACCAGTGTGTCTATGATGGGATTCTGTAGTAGAGATAAGAAGAGACAATCACACAAATGTTTAACAAAGTACCAGTGTGTCTATGATGGGATTCTGTAGTAGAGATAAGAAGAGACAATCACACAAATGTTTAACAAAGTACCAGTGTGTCTATGATGGGATTCTGTAGTAGAAATAATGGAAAATGTAAAGTTGATCAATTTGTCATTAGAAGTTAAGACATTATTGGGTCTGTATATTCATGTAACATGTATGTGAATGACTGAGTACTACCTAACACTGGCTGGGTCTGTATATTCATGTAACATGTATGTGAATGACTGAGTACTACCTAACACTGGCTGGGTCTGTATATTCATGTAACATGCATGTGAATTACTAAGTACTACCTAACACTGGCTGTTTTAATACCAATATAAGAAACAATATGGGCCGGATTTACAAAGTTTGTTTTTCTTAAACACAACATAACTAACTGTATGTAGTTACACGCATGTAATTAAGACATACTAACTGTATGTAGTTACACGCGTGTAGTTAAGACACACTAACTGTATGTAGTTACACGCGTGTAGTTAAGACACACTAACTGTATGTAGTTACACGCGTGTAGTTAAGACGTACTAACTGTATGTAGTTACACGCGTGTAGTTAAGACGTACTAACTGTATGTAGTCACACGCGTGTAATTAAGACATACTAACTGTATGTAGTCACACGCGTGTAATTAAGACATACTAACTGTATGTAGTCACACGCGTGTAGTTAAGACGTACTAACTGTATGTAGTTACACGCGTGTAGTTAAGACGTACTAACTGTATGTAGTTACACGCGTGTAGTTAAGACCTACTAACTGTATGTAGTTACACGCGTGTAGTTAAGACGTACTAACTGTATGTAGTTACACGCGTGTAATTAAGACATAAACAGGCTTTGTAAATTTAACCCGATAAGACTGAGTTCCTTTGCTTGTAGAGAAAATGATAGCACATTATGTTGTAATGACTGAGACCCCCACTTAACTCAACCCAACAGAGTGTTTTACGAATGCACATTTAACCATGTATTCTAGAGGAATGATCACACACTACCAGTAGTAGTCTGGTTTGGGGATGTACACTGTATGCACCATATGCAGTTGACGTGGTTGCCAAATTCCTGTCAAGTACACACTGGAACCAAATCTGTGTTGAAAAAAAGAAAAACAAACTTTATAAATTTATTTTTGTTTTAAATACAATTATTATAGATAAAGTTCTGTTACTCAATATCTGATAGTTGTGGGTGATAATTGTGTCAAAACAAAACAATTTTATGAATGCATTTCACTTATTGCGATTTAAAATTAAACCAATACTTTTATATAAATTACAAGCATTCTAAGAGTAATGCTAAAGCAATACATGTCCCCTACCAGGCAAAGTTTTGTTTCATATCTCAAGGACCTTGAAAAATGGGTAAATTGCCATGAAAGTGTAATTTGATTTGTAACAGAACATGATAAAGAAATTTGAGCTTAATATCTTGAAGGATTGCCAAAACAAAACAAAAAAAGTTTTGGAAATTTTGTTTTCGTATTTCCTAAGTTCAAAGGCAATAAATAACTCTGTCAAAAATGGGTAAATCATTATGAAAGTCAAACTTGATCTGTAATAGTAAATATTAAAGCTATACACAAATTTCAGCTCAATAGCTCAAGGCTTTGTGAAAAAAACACCCAGAAAACTGTATGTGGGACGGATGGACAGATGGACGGACAGACAGAAAGGATGAAGATGAAACATAGTCTCCCCCGGATGGACTGGTAGGGGACTAATAACGAGCTAATAGCATTCAAAATACAGGAAAATTAATAATTGTTGACCATATCCAAAATTACTGTATGGAAACCAAATACATCACTGGAGCACACTGATTTATTAATAACTGTTGACTATATCCAAAATTACTGTATGGAAGCCAAATACATCACTGGAGCACACTGATATATTAATAACTGTTGACATATCCAACATTACTGTATGGAAACCAAATACATCACTGGAGCACACTGATTTATTAATAACTGTTGACCATATCCAACATTACTGTATGGAAACCAAATACATCACTGGAGCACACTGATATATTAATAACTGTTGACCATATCCAACATTACTGTATGGAAACCAAATACAGCACTGGAGCACACTGATATATTAATAACTGTTGACTATATCCAACATTACTGTATGGAAGCCAAATACAGCACTGGAGCACACTGATATATTAATAACTGTTGACCATATCCAACATTACTGTATGGAAACCAAATACAGCACTGGAGCACACTGATTTATTAATAACTGTTGACCATATTCAACATTACTGTATGGAAACCAAATACATCACTGGAGCACACTGATTTATTAATAACTGTTGACCATATCCAACATTACTGTATGGAAACCAAATACAGCACTGGAGCACACTGATTTATTAATAACTGTTGACCATATCCAACATTACTGTATGGAAACCAAATACAGCACTGGAGCACACTGATTTATTAATAACTGTTGACCATATTCAACATTACTGTATGGAAACCAAATACATCACTGGAGCACACTGATTTATTAATAACTGTTGACCATATCCAACATTACTGTATGGAAGCCAAATACATCACTGGAGCACACTGATATATTAATAACTGTTGACCATATCCAACATTACTGTATGGAAGCCAAATATACTACTCAAAAGAATTTAAGGGTCAAAAATTTATAACCAAATAAGTTTCAGAGTGTATTAGATTGATGATGTAAACTACACCAAATTTTTTATTTATTGTTCCATATTTACAAAAAACCACAAATAAACGTCACTGTATACAAGAAAGTCACATGACATGCTGTCAAAGTTGAAGGTTGTCAAACATGGATTTTACACATTAGAACATTCGTTTAATAGTGTGTGAATCCACCCCTGGCACGAATACACTCGACACATCGTTGCCTCATGCTGTTGATAAGACGTCTGAAGAACTCTTGGGGAATGGCCTGCCACTCTGCCATAAGAAGTTGACCCAGATCATGAAGGTTGGCCGGAGGGGCATGGTTATCCCGAACTCTTCTGCCTAATTCGTCCCAGGCGTTCTCTATTGGGCCCAAGTCAGGCGAATATGCTGGCCAATCCATCCTGGCGATACCTTGTTGTCTGAGAAAGTCCGTTACCACCCTGGCGCGGTGGAGTCTGGCATTGTCATCCTGCAGAATTGCCCCACCGCCAATCTGCTGAAGGCCTGGGAGAACCAATGGCCGGATAATCTCATTCAGATAGCGGATTCCATTCAGATTGCCATCCACCACATAGAGGGGGGTCCTGTGGTGGATAGAGATGCCGCCCCACACTATGACGCTGCCACCACCGAACCAGTGACGTTGTCTAACGTTAACGTCAGTAAAGCGCTCCCCAGGACGTCTGTAGACATGAACCCGACCGTCGTTGAACTGGAGACTAAACCTGGACTCATCAGTGAACATCACTCGACCCCACTGAACACGTTGCCACCGCAGATGAAGCGTGCACCAGTGACGTCTGGCCATTCTGTGACGTGGTAGGAGTGGTGGTCGAACAGCCTGGCGACGGCAGCGTAGATTATTGGCGCTCAGACGATTGCGTATGGTTTGATCAGACACTTGAGTTCCAGTCGCAGTCCACAGATTGTCACGTAATCGGCATGCAGTGGTTGTGCGTTGAGGTAGAGCCATATTGGTGATGTAGCGGTCCTCTTTATTTGTAGTGCTTCGGGGTCTTCCCAAACGTGGACGATTTCGAACAGAATTCGTTGCTTGGTACCGTTGCCACAGTCGGCCAACGACACTCTGACTGACATCAAGTCTCAGAGCAACATTTCTTTGCGTATTGCCATCCTGAAGCCAAGCAATAGCCCTTCCTCGATCTTCGATAGTCAGTTGAAGTCGTACCATTGTCGAATTTGGAGTGTGCACCGTACACGAACGCAAGCTCCAATTATATGGAAATTCAGCATTGGGAACATGGAATACACGTGCAAAGCGTGCAAATGAAGCGCTTTGTGAAAAAGCAAGTTATGGGCACTTAGCAGACCTTTCGCTTTTGCCCTAATTTACGTGCAAATGTAAGCATGTTTTCGCCATTAGAACTAGTCGACAGTGTCAATGACAGTGGATTTTAATTCATTTATGGGTTGCTTAGACCCACTTTCGTCAAAATGGAACAATACCATGCGTGACATTATGGTCTAGCTAATATAATTGACATTCAGAAAATAATGTCGAAAATATCGTCTGACCCTTAAATTCTTTTGAGTAGTATATACATCACTGGAGCACACTGATTTATTAATAACTGTTGACCATATCCAACATTACTGTATGGAAACCAAATACATCATTGGAGCACACTGATTTATTAATAACTGTTGACATATCCAACATTACTGTATGGAAGCCAAATACATCACTGGAGCATACTGATTTATTAATAACTGTTGACATATCCAACATTACTGTATGGAAGCCAAATACATCACTGGAGCACACTGATTTATTAATAACTGTTGACTATATCCAACATTACTGTATGGAAGCCAAATACATCACTGGAGCACACTGATATATTAATAACTGTTGACATATCCAACATTACTGTATGGAAGCCAAATACATCACTGGAGCACACTGATTTATTATTAACTGTTGACCATATCCAACATTACTGTATGGAAACCAAATACATCACTGGAGCACACTGATTTATTAATAACTGTTGACCATATCCAACATTACTGTATGGAAGCCAAATACATCGCTGGAGCACACTGATATATTAATAACTGTTGACATATCCAACATTACTGTATGGAAGCCAAATACATCGCTGGAGCACACTGATTTATTATTAACTGTTGACCATATCCAACATTACTGTATGGAAACCAAATACATCGCTGGAGCACACTGATATATTAATAACTGTTGACATATCCAACATTACTGTATGGAAGCCAAATACATCGCTGGAGCACACTGATTTATTAAGAACTGTTGACCATATCCAACATTACTGTATGGAAGCCAAATACATCGCTGGAGCACACTGATATATTAATAACTGTTGACCATATCCAACATTACTGTATGGAAACCAAATACATCGCTGGAGCACACTGATTTATTAATAACTGTTGACCATATTCAACATTACTGTATGGAAGCCAAATACATCGCTGGAGCACTGATTTATTAATAACTGTTGACCATATCCAACATTACTGTATGGAAACCAAATACATCACTGGAGCACACTGATTTATTAATAACTGTTGACATATCAACATTACTGTATGGAAACCAAATACATTGCTGGAGCACACTGATTTATTAATAACTGTTGACATATCAACATTACTGTATGGAAACCAAATACATCGCTGGAGCACACTGATTTATTAATAACTGTTGACATATCCAACATTACTGTATGGAAGCCAAATACAGCACTGGAGCACACTGATTTATTAATAACTGTTGACATATCCAACATTACTGTATGGAAGCCAAATACATCACTGGAGCACACTGATTTATTAATAACTGTTGACTATATCCAACATTACTGTATGGAAGCCAAATACATCACTGGAGCACACTGATTTATTAATAATTGTTGACCATATCCAACATTACTGTATGGAAGCCAAATACAGCACTGGAGCACACTGATATATTAATAACTGTTGACCATATCCAACATTACTGTATGGAAGCCAAATACATCACTGGAGCACACTGATTTATTAATAACTGTTGACCATATCCAACATTACTGTATGGAAACCAAATACATCGCTGGAGCACACTGATTTATTAATAACTGTTGACCATATCCAACATTACTGTATGGAAACCAAATACATCGCTGGAGCACACTGATTTATTAATAACTGTTGACCATATCCAACATTACTGTATGGAAGCCAAATACATCACTGGAGCACACTGATTTATTAATAACTGTTGACATATCAACATTACTGTATGGAAACCAAATACATCGCTGGAGCACACTGATTTATTAATAACTGTTGACATATCCAACATTACTGTATGGAAGCCAAATACAGCACTGGAGCACACTGATTTATTAATAACTGTTGACATATCCAACATTACTGTATGGAAGCCAAATACATCACTGGAGCACACTGATTTATTAATAACTGTTGACTATATCCAACATTACTGTATGGAAGCCAAATACATCACTGGAGCACACTGATTTATTAATAATTGTTGACCATATCCAACATTACTGTATGGAAGCCAAATACAGCACTGGAGCACACTGATATATTAATAACTGTTGACCATATCCAACATTACTGTATGGAAGCCAAATACATCACTGGAGCACACTGATTTATTAATAACTGTTGACCATATCCAACATTACTGTATGGAAACCAAATACATCGCTGGAGCACACTGATTTATTAATAACTGTTGACCATATCCAACATTACTGTATGGAAACCAAATACATCGCTGGAGCACACTGATTTATTAATAACTGTTGACCATATCCAACATTACTGTATGGAAGCCAAATACATCACTGGAGCACACTGATTTATTAATAACTGTTGACCATATTCAACATTACTGTATGGAAACCAAATACATCACTGGAGCACACTGATTTATTAATAACTGTTGACCATATCCAACATTACTGTATGGAAACCAAATACATCACTGGAGCACACTGATTTATTAATAACTGTTGACATATCCAACATTACTGTATGGAAGCCAAATACATCACTGGAGCACACTGATTTATTAATAACTGTTGACTATATCCAACATTACTGTATGGAAACCAAATACATCACTGGAGCACACTGATTTATTAATAACTGTTGACCATATCCAACATTACTGTATGGAAACCAAATACATCACTGGAGCACACTGATTTATTAATAACTGTTGACATATCCAACATTACTGTATGGAAGCCAAATACATCACTGGAGCACACTGATTTATTAATAACTGTTGACTATATCCAACATTACTGTATGGAAACCAAATACAGCATTGGAGCACACTGATTTATTATTAATCATTGGTTATTGGATTTTAAACATTTGGTAATTTTTAACATATAGTCTTAAAGAGGAAACCCGCTACATTTTATTCATTAGCATCTGTTTATGTGCACTTTCCAACAGAGAGAGCAGCACACACCACAGCCTTTGATATCCTAGTCATGGGGCACTGGTTGGGATGGTAAAACCCAATCGGAGAACAGGTCCACTGAGGTGGTTCGATCCCATGACGCCAGCACATCTGGCGAATGCTCTACTCACTGAGCTCGATTACCCAACGACAAAAACGACAATCTCATGGGTTTCTTTGAAATGGCATTGCACCATAACCATTGAGTACAATCCTCTCTTTTTTTAATGAAAGTGCTAAATATTGATAACAAATCGCCATCATGTTACATCAGCATCTACCAATGACAGGATTTCTTGTAGTATAAAGTGGAAATCCATGATCAGGAAGACTTTGATATGACAGGGGCATGTTAAAGGAGTACACAAACATGAAAACTGGATTTATAACTCGGTGGAAATTCACAAAATGACACATAATGAAAATACTTCAATTGGATATTTCTATGTAATTATATATTACATGAACAGTTACATTTTAGATGTGTTGGACTAAAGGTATCTGACATCCCTAAACACTCAGGTTTAATTATTCATTTGCCTTACTGAATCCATCATTAACTCAGAACTAAATATCAATAAACTAAATACATATAGTTAGGCTGGTAGTAGTCTTGTGCATGGGTACATTAGGTTGGGGGGGGGGGGGGGGGGGGTGGAGTGGAGGCTAGGGAGAATGGTCAACAGTCCAGCAGATATCCTTGACCCAAATACATCTAAAATATGACTACCACATTCATACATATTTCATGTAAAAATCTCAAGAACATAATATTATTATTATTATTATTTTTTTCTTTTTTTTAAAAGGTCAACAAATATTTTTAAATATATAACCACCAATGATGACATACAAATCATATGAAAATCATTTAGTAATTGATTGCTGTTGCTATTGTTAACCCATTGTCTTAAATACACCATGCTAATTAGGAATAACTATACAGGTATATGATACCATGTACTTAAGTTTGTTTTGCTTAACGACACCACTAGAGCACACTGCTACTAGTATATACATGCAATATATCACATATAAATATGGTCAGTAACTTGCATGCCATATTAGTAAATATTTACACACTAGCCATGACTACACCCATTCTCAGTCACACACATGCTTGCATGCGCACAGTGCATGCACACACGCAAGCATGCACATTAATTATCAGTCTTAGATGTATTTATTCAAGATTTTCAAATTAATTAATTATGTAATAGCAACCAAGCATGAAACAATACAAATCTGTTACTGAGAGTCAAATAAAGTTATACACACGTACTAGTAGTTAGGATATGTATGTTCAATACAAACAGTTTAATAGTCACACTATCACACAGGGTAAACAGCTATACAAACAGTTTAATAGTCATACAGGGTAAACAGCTATACAAATACAAACAGTTTAAAAGTCACACTATCACACAGGGTAAACAGCTATACAAATACAAACAGTTTAAAAGTCACACTATCACACAGGGTAAACAGCTATACAAATAGCACAAGGAAGTGTTGTTAAAATGTTGGATAAAACTAAATCTCTCTTATCTGTCTCTTTAAAAAAAAAAAAAAAAAAAAACAATAAAAAATAGACATCTGCTCCAATATTAAAAAATAAAAATCATAAAAAAATAGACATCTGCTCCAATATAAAAAAATAAAAATCATAAAAAATAGACATCTGCTCCAATATCAAAAAGGGTAATCATAAAAAATAGACATCTGCTCCAATATTAAAAAATAAAAATCATAAAAAATAGACATCTGCTCCAATATAAAAAAATAAAAATCATAAAAAATAGACATCTGCTCCAATATTAAAAAAATAAAAATCATAAAAAATAGACATCTGCTCCAATATTAAAAAATAAAAATCATAAAAAATAGACATCTGCTCCAATATAAAAAAATAAAAATCATAAAAAATAGACATCTGCTCCAATATTAAAAAAATAAAAATCATAAAAAATAGACATCTGCTCCAATATTAAAAAAATAAAAATCATAAAAAATAGACATCTGCTCCAATATTAAAAAATAAAAATCATAAAAAATAGACATCTGCTCCAATATAAAAAAATAAAAATCATAAAAAATAGACATCTGCTCCAATATTAAAAAATAAAAATCATAAAAAATAGACATCTGCTCCAATATAAAAAAATAAAAATCATAAAAAATAGACATCTGCTCCAATATTAAAAAATAAAAATGTTTGAAGTGATAAAAATAAATAAATAGATCAGGAAAGTGAAGAATTTAATTTACAAACTCACATAGAATTCTACTGCCACTGTAATATACTACTCTACTGTCAATAAACATTTACTCTAGTCGGACAATGTTTACATTCTGGTGACCACATTACAATCTATTCACAATCTATTCACGTACAACTGTTACTCAATGGTCAAGAAAAGCATACTCAATAACTAAAATATTTTTTCCAATATCAGTATATTGCATGAATAAAATAATAAAGCCTGCTGAATGTTGTCAATTGTGATTCAGTCTGTTAACATCTTTCAGTTACATGAAGAGAATGAGGCACACAAGACTGCTGTCCTAAAGAAAATGGGAGAAGAAGCTACCCCAGGGACAACATAATAATTATAATTTAATTACAACAGTTTATAATAAAACTAAAACAAGTTCTGTTTCCTTCTCTTGTGTTGTTATTATTGTTTGTATGATATGATAACATGTTTTTAAAGTCCATTTTAAGTAAGTTCTTTTTTTAACGAAATTTGGTCGCAGGCCATTCAAAAGTTCTTTGGGCGAGTCAAAGTGTTGCTGTGAGTGGCCTGATTGACAGTCAAAAAAAATCCCAAGTGCATACCCTGGTAGTGTGTCAGTTGTGTATTGGCAAAAAAACATGGAACCGAAAACCTGTTACCCATTATCATGTAAGATAATTCACCACCACTATGATTACCAAAACCCAGTTTCCCATTTGTTTTGATGACCACAGGGCATGGAACCGAAAAAATTTCTCCCATAGAATGTGAAAATCTCTATCTTGAGACATGTTAGAGCTTATAACTACTAAAAAGAAAACAAAGAAAGGAATATCTGATTAATGACACTTCAGCTCATCTTAAACTGGCTAACTGGTGTTCCACTATATGGCTAAATGTATACCAGTGTGGGGCTGTTTTTGGAATAATGCCACCTAAAGTGACCGATCGTATGCCATACTGCACCTCAAGCAAATCAAGCCAGCACTAATTTACATCCCACCACACATGTACATACGTCTACAACACTCAAACAAACCAAGCCAGCACTAAATTACATCCCACCACACATGTACCCACCACACATGTACATACGTCTACAACACTCAAACAAACCAAGCCAGCACTAAATTACATCCCACCACACATGTACCCACCACACATGTACATACGTCTACAACACTCAAACAAACCAAGCCAGCACTAAATTACATCCCACCACACATGTACATACGTCTACAACACTCAAACAAACCAAGCCAGCACTAAATTACATCCCACCACACATGTACATACGTCTACAACACTCAAACAAACCAAGCCAGCACTAAATTACATCCCACCACACATGTACATACGTCTACAACACTCAAACAAACAGCACACAATATAATATTTCACAGGCACCATGTTTTTAAATGTTCAATATATCACTATTCATAAGTTGTGATTAATGTACATTTAGATCTTCCTCAGTGTTCCTGTTATGACACACACACACACCCCATGGACAAATGGTTTTATTTAAAACCAGTTAAGTCACTATTTCCACACCACAGAAAGGAAAAAACATTAGTTTAATAACACCTAAGCATGTTTAAACAAACAGCTCTGTGGACATTTCAATACCTGGTAGGCAGTGAGAGGAAACTTGTCACCACAGAGGCTACTCCTACCAAACAACAGCAAGAGATATTGTGTATGAACATTTCCATATACAGGGCAGCACATACCATAACTTTTAACAGAATGGGGAAAATCCACTAGGTCTACCAATGCCAAATGATAGAACAACCCATCACACCTCAGGCAAGTGCTCTACCACTGGTCTACGTCCCAACCGTGTTTTGCCAAAGCATGCTAACAATATACATCTATAGAAAGGTAACTGCTATATTCCCAGTTAAGACAAAACCAATTTACTGCAGCCATTACACTAAGCAATACAATAAATGAACACAATGAAACATGAAAGAAACAACAAATATAACGTAACACAAAACTGAACAAATGCATTAACAAGAAAATGTTTGAAGAATACAAAAGCACTCACTGTGTTTAGATAACCTGTAACAAAACAGGGGGAAAA
The DNA here is from genome assembly GCF_016097555.1 of Gigantopelta aegis. NCBI lineage: Eukaryota > Metazoa > Mollusca > Gastropoda > Neomphalida > Peltospiridae > Gigantopelta > Gigantopelta aegis. Next base: position 101,935,056 of record NC_054704.1, read on the forward strand.
GACTAGGTATTAACTACTGTAGTATTTTACAACACAATTCACTCAAATTATTGCTGAATCTAAACAACCTCAATATACAACTAATTTAAATAGATGTTTCGTCAAGGATTTTATGTTTAAAAATTCAAAAACAAAATAAAAAATTGTTTATTAATTTTCCCAAGATAATGTAGGCCTGTATGAATGACATCTGGAGTAGGGGTGGGGGTGGGGGCACAATCTCTAGTGGAGGGGGCACAAGCCAAATGTTTATCTTTATTTATATAGAGTAAGACCAAAACCCCCACATATTTTCATCCTTGAGTAGGGAACACAAGCCCCCTTAGTTCCTATGGGCCTTTAAAGTCAAAACTGTCACACTACTAATAAATGTATAATCCAAGCAATATATGCTTTTTGAAAATTAACATGGGTGTGAGTTTTATGGTGGGGAATTTTGTAGATGAGGTAAAAAGAAAAAATGTCCACTGTTAATATCTTGCAGCTGACATCAACCGACTGTATGTGCACACTGCAACCTATTTAAGATGTATTTTTGTAAATTACACAAACAGTAGTGATATCTTTAGCAAACTTACCAGATATGATAGTTAACTGCTAAAAAATAAGTGAAGTTTTTACCAACTTTTTAACAAATGCTAAAAGTTCGAAATGCAGATGATGATGACAGTCTTTTGGTTACAAATACTTGCTGACTTTTCCATTGTCAATAAACACGCTTTAATATGAAATGAAGTTCAGTTCCGTGAATATATTATTTCTGGTCTTTAAGACTTCTTTGTGTTTCTGTGTAGGGGGTGCAATTTCTTCTATAAGGAGCCCATTGCAGCTCACTACATACAGCATTGTCACCAGCTTATACTGTGAAGTTTGCTCTCTGTACACAGAAGGAACCTAATGCACCTATAGTGATTTGTAAAACAATTTCTTCTATAAGGAGCCCATTGCAGCCCACTACATATCACCAGCTTATACTGTGAAGTTTGCTCTCTGTACACAGAAGGAACCTAATGCACCTATAGTGATTTGTAACACAATTTCTTCTATAAGGAGCCCATTGCAGCCCACTACATATCACCAGCTTATACTGTGAAGTTTGCTCTCTGTACACAGAAGGAACCTAATGCACCTATAGTGATTTGTAAAACAATTTCTTCTATAAGGAGCCCATTGCAGCCCACTACATATCACCAGCTTATACTGTGAAGTTTGCTCTCTGTACACAGAAGGAACCTAATGCACCTATAGTGATTTGTAACACAATTTCTTCTATAAGGAGCCCATTGCAGCCCACTACATATCACCAGCTTATACTGTGAAGTTTGCTCTCTGTACACAGAAGGAACCTAATGCACCTATAGTGATTTGTAACACAATTTCTTCTATAAGGAGCCCATTGCAGCCCACTACATATCACCAGCTTATACTGTGAAGTTTGCTCTCTGTACACAGAAGGAACCTAATGCACCTATAGTGATTTGTAAAACAATTTCTTCTATAAGGAGCCCATTGCAGCCCACTACATATCACCAGCTTATACTGTGAAGTTTGCTCTCTGTACACAGAAGGAACCTAATGCACCTATAGTGATTTGTAAAACAATTTCTTCTATAAGGAGCCCATTGCAGCCCACTACATATCACCAGCTTATACTGTGAAGTTTGCTCTCTGTACACAGAAGGAACCTAATGCACCTATAGTGATTTGTAACACAATTTCTTCTATAAGGAGCCCATTGCAGCCCACTACATACAGCATTGTCACCAGCTTATACTGTGAAGTTTGCTCTCTGTACACAGAAGGAACCTACTGAAATATACTTTATAGGTAGGTGGCGGTTATACAGAATCACCTACAAATGAACGTTTACAAAAATTGTTCGACTTTAGCTATGTTATACCAGGGTTGAAAATTAGCAGTTGCCCGGTTGCCCGTGGTGACCTTTATTGGCTAAGGGTGACTAAGAATTTTACAAAGGTAGTCCATTGGGCGACCATCGATTTTAGGGTCTGGCGAGAATGGTACCAGTTAAAACGAAACACACTTAAACTGAATCGAATGTGACAAAACACACCACGTCTACAGATTTGGCAGCAGAAAACATAAAACATTCTCTATATTTTGACAACGCCAGACTCATATTCTGTGGTTTTGGACCAGGTATTTCTAAAAATAAAACTCAAAACGTATTGCAGACACTGCATGTATTTTTTAAATCTTGAAGTCGTCGGCTTATTGGAATGGACTGGATACGCCCTAATTGTCTAGTGAACCTACTTTTTAACAATTGTTATTAAATGTTATGGTACAAATTAATTATATTTAATTAGCTTATGTTATTCTGGGACAAAATCAAAATCTATCTTGCAGTTTTAACTCATACTAATGTGAGCGCATGCACGCATATAAAAATAACAATGGGATTTTCCATTAGTACAGCAATTATTCCAAAATTGATTGTCTTTATCGGTATCGTTTTCAGTTTAAGAAATTTCCATGCAATAAGAACAGATCTTACATGATGACATAACCGTCTAAATATTACTGTAATAAACAATAAGTAAGTGTTTATGCTTTGTAATATGATAATAAAGTGCATCATTTTTTTTAATTGATACAATGTTGGGTTTGGGTGGGGGGGGGGGATTTTTGTGGGGTTTTTGGTGGAGCGTCATAAATTTATTTTTATTTTCATATTTATTTTATTAGTAGCCTAATAACTGTAGCATTTATAATATATCTATCTAGTGCCTCATATATAGGACAGCCACTCACGAGGAAATCCTTTACTGGCGATTTCATCCCTCTTGCATCATCACAAGGAGGACTGCCACTCGCAGACTAGTTTACTGAACCATGCACAGTTCTACTTTTAGTCTCTTTGTACTGCATTATTTCTGAGACATTGCAAGTCAAGGTGCAAACATCGGCTGTTATAGCATTCTCTCTTCACCCCTGTATTATAAATGAGATTTAATCTGTATAATTTAATGGTAATTTGTAAAACAAAATATATATTTATACTGGATTTCATTTTCAAAAAATGTTAGTTGAGTTGGTATGGGTTTAAAACTTAATAAATTGTTTTTATATGAATTTTAACTTTATTCATTATGAAGTTGCATGCCTATTCGTCAGCATCCTTTTGACGCAAACGGACTACATATGGTATGCACATGATTACTATTCAACAAAGAACATTCGAGTTTTGATTCTGGCTGTGCAGTCAAATTTCAATATCATAACTGGAGGGCTAGTTGAATTTGAGAAGGGCCAGTAAGATTTTTGTTTAACTGGCCCTGCTGGCGACCATGGTTTTCATATTAATTTTCAACCCTGTTATCCATAAATACTACATGAGTGGCTGTTAGGTACCATTTATCTTACAATGAGTTGTTTCAAATATATCCAATGATCGAAAGTTAGTTGTATATATTTTAAATAAGATGCAAGATAAATGGTATCTAACAGACGTTAATGTAGTATGCTATTTCTTACATATCCTCAAAAGCCAGGTTTAAAACAAATTTTAAACACTCTTTTAAAGTAAAATATATTAACAGCATTTGTACTAATGTGTTACATAGCAATCAATTTCAGGTTCACTTACACATCACATAGCAATCAATTTCAGGTTTACTTACATGTCACATAGCAATGAGTTTCAGGTTTACTTACACGTCACATAGCAATCAATTTCAGGTTTACTTACACATCACATAGCAATCATTTCAGGTTCACTTACACACCATATAGCAATCAATTTCAAGTTGACTTACACATCACATAGCAATCAGTTTCAGGTTCACTTAAACGTCACATAGCAATCAATTTCAGGTTGACTTACATAGCAATCAGTTTCAGGTTCACTTACATGTCACATAGCAATCAGTTTCAGGTTTACTTATACGTCACATAGCAATCAATTTCAGGTTGACTTACACGTCACATAGCAATGAGTTTCAGGTTCACTTACATGTCACATAGCAATGAGTTTCAGGTTCACTTACACGTCACATAGCAATCAATTTCAGGTTCACTTACATGTCACATAGCAATCAGTTTCAGGTTCACTTACATGTCACATAGCAATCAATTTCAGGTTCACTTACACGTCACATAGCAATGAGTTTCAGGTTCACTTACACGTCACATAGCAATCAGTTTCAGGTTCACTTACATGTCACATAGCAATCAATTTCAGGTTCACTTACACGTCACATAGCAATCAGTTTCAGGTTTACTTACACGTCACATAGCAATCAATTTCAGGTTTACTTACATGTCACATAGCAATCAATTTCAGGTTCACTTACACGTCACATAGCAATGAGTTTCAGGTTCACTTACACGTCACATAGCAATCAATTTCAGGTTCACTTACATGTCACAGAACTATCAATTTCAGGTTCACTTACACATCATATAGCAATCAATTTCAAGTTGACTTACACGTCACATAGCAATGAGTTTCAGGTTCACTTAGACATCACATAGCAATCAATTTCAGGTTCACTTACACGTCACATAGCAATCAATTTCAGGTTCACTTATACATCACATAGCAATCAATTTCAGGTTCACTTACATGTCACATAGCAATCAATTTCAGGTTCACTTACACGTCACATAGCAATGAGTTTCAGGTTCACTTACACGTCACATAGCAATCAATTTCAGGTTCACTTACATGTCACATAGCAATCAATTTCAGGTTCACTTACACGTCACATAGCAATGAGTTTCAGGTTCACTTACACGTCACATAGCAATCAATTTCAGGTTCACTTACATGTCACAGAACTATCAATTTCAGGTTCACTTACACATCATATAGCAATCAATTTCAAGTTGACTTACACGTCACATAGCAATGAGTTTCAGGTTCACTTAGACGTCACATAGCAATCAATTTCAGGTTCACTTACACGTCACATAGCAATCAATTTCAGGTTCACTTATACATCACATAGCAATCAATTTCAGGTTCACTTACATGTCACATAGCAATCAATTTCAGGTTCACTTACATGTCACATAGCAATCAGTTTCAGGTTCACTTATACATCACATAGCAATCAATTTCAGGTTCACTTACATGTCACATAGCAATGAGTTTCAGGTTCACTTACATGTCACATAGCAATCAGTTTCAGGTTCACTTACACGTCACATAGCAATCAGTTTCAGGTTCACTTACATGTCACATAGCAATCAGTTTCAGGTTCACTTACACGTCACATAGCAATGAGTTTCAGGTTCACTTACATGTCACATAGCAATCAGTTTCAGGTTCACTTACATGTCACATAGCAATCAGTTTCAGGTTCACTTACATGTCACATAGCAATCAATTTCAGGTTCACTTACATGTCACATAGCAATCAGTTTCAGGTTCACTTACATGTCACATAGCAATCAGTTTCAGGTTCACTTACATGTCACATAGCAATCAGTTTCAGGTTCACTTACATGTCACATAGCAATCAATTTCAGGTTTACTTACATGTCACATAGCAATGAGTTTCAGGTTCACTTACACGTCACATAGCAATCAATTTCAGGTTCACTTACATGTCACATAGCAATCAGTTTCAGGTTCACTTACATGTCACATAGCAATGAGTTTCAGGTTCACTTACATGTCACATAGCAATCAATTTCAGGTTTACTTACACGTCACATAGCAATCAATTTCAGGTTCACTTACATGTCACATAGCAATCAGTTTCAGGTTCACTTACATGTCACATAGCAATCAATTTCAGGTTCACTTACATGTCACAGAACTATCAATTTCAGGTTCACTTACACATCATATAGCAATCAATTTCAGGTTCACTTACACGTCACATAGCAATCAGTTTCAGGTTCACTTACATGTCACATAGCAATCAGTTTCAGGTTCACTTACATGTCACATAGCAATCAATTTCAGGTTCACTTACATGTCACAGAACTATTAATTTCAGGTTCACTTACACATCATATAGCAATCAATTTCAGGTTCACTTACACGTCACATAGCAATCAGTTTCAGGTTCACTTACATGTCACATAGCAATCAATTTCAGGTTCACTTACACGTCACATAGCAATCAGTTTCAGGTTCACTTACATGTCACATAGCAATCAATTTCAGGTTCACTTACATGTCACAGAACTATCAATTTCGATCATGCCTATTTGTTTGGATGGTATATCTGAGGTAATCAGGTCATCACCTTGCTATTACATGCATGTCAGTTATTTCGGTGTGTTATCATAAATGAGTGAGTAGAAAAAAGTCTATATATGAAGAATTATTGAAGTTGTCTGGCTGAAATTAATAATACAATTAATAGTAAAATCTTTATTTACAGATGGTATCTCAGTTAGTATTAGACTACACTCCTCAGGCATTTGTAATAATTATAATTTAAAAAATAATAATAAAGAAAAGCTAATGAAAAAGACAGCACCACATGTACATTGCCTGAAGGTGTTTATTTCGGTTGTGTTCATTGAATCATGCACAGGATTATTTCCCACCAGTATGTATGATGGAAAGTTTTACTACTGAGTTAATAATCCAATCAAGACCATAATAACACATGCTTATCTCCACCACACAGAAACCACATATAAAAGGTTTGGTCCAGAAACCCACCGAGAACAAGAATGAAAGACACACAAGCAGTTTAATAAGAGCATAGTTTTTATCATTAAAAACCTATTTGTTTAATCTTGATTGATTTTAATTTTAAAATTTTGCATTACATCACACAAACCACACGTACCACTTCAAAATTTAAAGAAAAGTATTTCTATTTCCCTCCTCCCCACACGAAAAAATAAAATAAAATAAAATAAAAAATCCACACATTAATAGGTAATATAAAATAACACAAGATCAGGTGTGTGATGTCAAAGGGATGGAATAATGGACTAGACTGAAATGAGACAAAGTGTTAGTGTGAATGGAAGACGAAGGAGAACACAGTGTTAACATACTTGACCTGTCTGGTAGAAGTGCTATGTGCATTCATAGAGTGGCTAAAATAAACAAGTCACATTAGTGTATTGCTATATACTGTAGATCCTGAAATTAATACGATCATAATATTAATGCAAAAAATGCGAGTTTGTGTTATTCGTATTAATAATATGATGCATTTATTTTTATGTTTTGTCTAGATGTGTCCCGACATTATTAGAAAACAACAACAACAAAGATTAAAATTCTAACATATTTATAAAACACAACTGGAAAACAATTCATCATAGGTGAGACAGACTAATTGTCCGATAGTCTAGAAAGATGCCAGCCACGTGTGATGATTGCAAGGTCTTTAGTCACCCTGGCAAAAACCGACATGATTCATCGCACGTGAATGGATTTTTGCATGTTAATCCTGAGGTTGACCATTTCTTTGTTTTTACTGTTCAAGTTCATTGCAAGTTTGTCGGCATACCACTTTGTGAATTGTTCTTTCATTATGATTTTGAAATCACCGTTCACAGATAAGGAAGATACATGCAGTTGTAATGGTACATGTATGCTAATGTTTAGCCAGATTTAGGTAACTATACAGGTTATGTAAATTATTGCAAAAACATGCTTTGAGTTGATCTCACCAAAAACATTGCGGACTAAACAGGTTAATTAATATGTACACAGACATGTTAGTGAGTTGATCTTATTGAAAACCCCTGTAACTCAGATTTAATAGAGAAGTACACAGACATGTGTTGTTAGGAAATTGATCTTTTAAAGGGAGGCCACTCACATTAATTTCATGTCACATTTTAGTCTGCCCATCGTCACTCGCATAAATTTTGGGGACACATTAATTTCAGTATCTACAATATTTAAATGGTACTGCTATATATTTCAGTGGTACTGCTATATATTTACATGTAAGTGGTATGGCTATATATTTAAGTGGTATTGTTATATATTTAAGTGGTATGGCTATTTATCCTATAACTTACCCATGATATCCATGTCATAAACCCATGTGATAATTTACTTTATTAACCTGGTTAATAATGGTATGCAAATTTACAAGGTCTCTAGGTAATGTGTTGCTGTGGATGGGTCATTTACTTATAAGCCAACAAGACCCGTGTACCTGAGCGTAACGTTTTCAAATATTTGTTTAAAATGCGTGACGTCAAACTTATCTGTGCTAATCGTGATGACGTCATATTATCGATGCCAGCGACTTTTGTACTGTGATTTACAAAAAAATTAATTAGAATGTTATTTTAGAAGTGTTATAGGATAAATAGAATTCGCTACTCGTGTTTTTTAATATGTAAAATATCAACCTCGTCTAGTTAATCGGTATTTGTCTCGGCAGAGCCTCGACAAATACCGATTAACATAGACTCAGTTGATATTTTTCATGTTAAAAAACACTCGTGACGAATCCTCTATATATTTAAGTGGTATGGCTATATATTTAAGTGGTATTGCTATATATTTAAGTGATATGGCTATATATTTAAGTGGTATTGCTATTGACTTATTTAGAAGAAAAAATACCCCTGCAATGAAGCAACCAGTAAACAGTAATAACCTTTCTTCAAGGACACAGTAGAAGCAATACAATGTATGAAAAATGTGTTTGCTGTCATTAGAATTACAATTATCTGTTAGTAACTTCATATCAATATATTACTGTATTTATACCTATAGAACCACTGTCATTAGAATTTACAATCATCTGTTAGTAACTTCATATCAATATATTACTGTATCTATACCTATAGAACCACTGTCATTAGAATTTACAATCATCTGTTAGTAACTTCATATCAATATATTACTGTATTTATACCTATAGAACTACTGTCATTAGAATTTACAATCATCTGTTAGTAACTTCATATCAATATATTACTGTATTTATACCTATAGAACTACTGTCATTAGAATTTACAATCATCTGTTAGTAACTTCATATCAATATATTACTGTATTTATACCTATAGAACCACTGTCATTAGAATTTACAATCATCTGTTAGTAACTTCATATCAATATATTACTGTATTTATACCTATAGAACCACTGTCATTAAAATTTACAATCATCTGTTAGTAACTTCATATCAATACATTACTGTATCTATACTTATAGAACTACTGTCATTAGAATTTACAATCATCTGTTTATAGTAACTTTATATCAATATATTACTGTATCTATACTTATAGAACTACTGTCATTAGAATTTACAATCATCTGTTTATAGTAACTTTATATCAATATATTACTGTATTTATACCTATAGAACCACTGTCATTAGAATTTACAATCATCTGTTAGTAACTTCATATCAATACATTACTGTATCTATACTTATAGAACTACTGTCATTAGAATTTACAATCATCTGTTTATAGTAACTTTATATCAATATATTACTGTATCTATACTTATAGAACTACTGTCATTAGAATTTACAATCATCTGTTTATAGTAACTTTATATCAATATATTACTGTATTTATACCTATAGAACCACTGTCATTAGAATTTACAATCATCTGTTAGTAACTTCATATCAATATATTACTGTATTTATACCTATAGAACTACTGTCATTAGAATTTACAATCATCTGTTTATAGTAACTTTATATCAATATATTACTGTATCTATACTTATAGAACTACTGTCATTAGAATTTACAATCATCTGTTTATAGTAACTTTATATCAATATATTACTGTATCTATACCTATAGAACTACTGTCATTAGAATTTACAATCATCTGTTTATAGTAACTTTATATCAATATATTACTGTATCTATACTTATAGAACTACTGTCATTAGAATTTACAATCATCTGTTTATAGTAACTTTATATCAATATATTACTGTATCTATACTTATAGAACTACTGTCATTAGAATTTACAATCATCTGTTTATAGTAACTTTATATCAATATATTACTGTATTTATACCTATAGAACCACTGTCATTAGAATTTACAATCATCTGTTTATAGTAACTTTATATCAATATATTACTGTATCTATACTTATAGAACCACTGTAATTAGAATTTACAATCATCTGTTTATAGTAACTTTATATCAATATATTACTGTATCTATACTTATAGAACTACTGTCATTAGAATTTACAATCATCTGTTTATAGTAACTTTATATCAATACATTACTGTATCTATACTTATAGAACTACTGTCATTAGAATTTACAATCATCTGTTAGTAACTTTATATCAATATATTACTGTATTTATACGTATAGAACTAGGGCTAGGTGTAGAACTGTTATTTAAAAATATGTGGAAATCAGAACACAGCTATTTTTAATGTTTAACAATAGTAAAGTAAAGTGTAATGTAAACAGAAGCAATAAAAATTAAAGTGTCAAGTAATAAAATAATTCTTTATTAAACTGTAAATTACCGTCTGATACATTATAGATTTTTTGTTGTTGTTGAGTCATTCAGTTTAATTATAGTACAAGAAGTGTCTGTAATGTCTGGTAGACTTGTTATGTTGTCAGCCCTTTTATTTTCAAATGATATTCCTCTAAATTGCCATCTACTTGGCTATCATCTTTCCCCATGGTTTAAATGTCAACACATGCAGTTCTAGATGTATGCTCTATTTTTAAAAACCGGCCTCGGTGGTACAGTGGTTAGGCCAACGGTCTACAGGCTGGTAGGTACTGGGTTCAGATCCCAGTCGAGGCATGGGATTTTTAATCCAGATACCGACTCCAAACCTTGAGTGAGTGCTCCGCAAGGCTCAATGGGTAGGTGTAAACCACTTGCACCGACCAGTGATCCATAACTGGTTCAACAAATTCCATGGTTTGTGCTATCCTGCCTGTGGAAAGCGCAAATAAAAGATCCCTTGCTGCCTGTTGTAAAAGAGTAGCCTATGTGGCGACAGCGGGTTTCCTCTAAAAAACTGTGTCAGAATGACCATATGTTTGACGTCCAATAGCCGATGATAAGATGAAAAAATCAATGTGCTGTAGCGGCGTCGTTAAATAAAACACACTTTACTTTTTTATTTTTAAAAATGAAAATGCTAAGTTATGAACAAAACTCCTACAAACCAACTGTAATATAAATGACTTTACTGACATTTATTTTTCTTTCCATCATGTTTATTCGACTAAAATGAAAGATAACAGTTGTGTTTAAAAACAATACCTTGTTTAATACATGTATATATTGTCAATATGTGATTTCAGTGGATGTAATATCTTGGTTGGCTTGATGGTCTTGTAATAGAATGTCATATATACTTGCAGAAAAAAAGTTACTGTGGACCAAATAAAATGGTATCAAACCAAATGCAAAGTTTGTGCTTTGTTGAAATTTGACAGATGTCATCAAAATAGTTGTGTCAATCATCTCATACAGGGCTCACCCTTGTCCTTTGCCAAATTAGACAATTATTAATTTTTATACAAAGTGGCTACAACATTTAGTCTTTGGTTAATAAAAGATTCATTAAATTAACCACAATTTAATAATTTTCAAGGAAATACATTACATATCTAAAAATGGGCTAAACTAACATTTGTTGTAGGGTAAACCCTGCTGATAGTGTTTACGAATGACCTAAACTAACATTTGTTGTAGGGTAAACCCTGCTGATAGTGTTTACGAATGACCTAAACTAACATTTGTTGTAGGGTAAACCCTGCTGATAGTGTTTACGAATGACGTAAACTAATTTCTTGAAAACAATTCTATTTTTTCTTCATTACCATTAAAGGGACAGACCCTAGTCTATAAACACTAAGGCATAATTTTCACCTCGACTCTAGTTTCAACCTGTCAAAACTGACATTAAGTTTGGTTAATTTACAAACCTGTAACACATTTGAATACAACAGAGTGAAACAAGAGTTTGTGACGCTGAAATAGCCCAGACTAAAATGTGACTCCATAACAGTTACTTCTCAGAAGCATGTGCATTTTTAAAATTAAAAAAATATGCCATTAAACGGCGTATGCAATAAACCATTTGGCCGGATGTAAAGTTCATATAGTCGGCTGTAACCATATAAAAGCCTATCACCAGTCTATAACAGAGGAAATGTAAACATCTTGCATTCCCAATGAGAAAACAATATATGCTATTATAATATGATTGTTCATAGTTCATTTTTATGTGAATTAATGAAATAAATGTTATATACCTGAGTGTTGTTGTTATTTTGGGGCTACAAAGTTTCGTACAGGCTAGCAATCTTGTTTGTTTCACTTCAGATTTGACCTATTTATGAAGCTGACCTAGTACTAGACTAGCTTCGGTCAAATTAGTGTGTAAAGTGCAGTTTTTACCACACCATCGTGACAGCCATCCACTAGTTGGGTTGAAGTCATCCACTTTCAATATTTTTGCAAGTTCTTTTGCCTTTTCAGTTAAAATCGGCCCAGATAACGGTATATCTTTCAGGCGGTTATTTGCAAACCACTCAGAAAGGGACCCCTCAACATTCGCTACTTTTCCTGTTCTCTGCCGTTTTCTATCTGGATTAGCATTGCTGTGATACTGGTTACGAATTTCCTCTTTCTTGGTCGAGAAATTTGCGATTGGGAACACCCAAGTTTCTTCGCGATGTCCGTTTGCGATATTTTTTTATCTAACATTTCTACAACTTCATATTTGTTTGCAAGAGATAAATCGTTTCTTTTGCGTTTGTTTGCCATATTCGAGAGCATGAACTGTCTTGTTACCTACAGGTTAACGCACTGAGAAGTGAAGAAATATATATCTATTCGTATCTTAATGTGTAACTATAAGCTTGTTTGTATACAATTTTATTTGATCATTTGATTATCAAAACATCTATTGACTGTTCTCCCAAGTAGGGCCTCAATTAATGACGTCAAGCATTATCTCGGCACGTGCTGAAGTTAAAAATAACAGTGGTACTCGAAGGCATTAATTTACTCGATTACGTTTTAAAAACAACAACAACTAACAGATCTCATGAAGGAACTCAGATGTAATACACTAAAATGATGTTTATTTATTTACAAAACACTGGCTATGACAAATGACAGCAATCGATTGTTGTGTACTTAACCAAGCAAGCCCGGCAAGGCTGTGCAGTGAACACAGTGAGCTTTGATGTTTTGTCTGCGACACTCTGGCTAGACGGAGTCGGTGATGGAGATTAACAAATGTGACAGGTGTTATTCTAGTAACTTAAATGACTGACAATTAACAGTGTACAGTAATAAACAACTCAAAAGATTTGGTAAGTGTTAATTCCTATCGTAGCACAATCTACGGTTTCACATGTTGGATAATATGATTTTGATCGGCTTACTTCAGCAACAAAAAAAACGTCGTGATTTTCCGTTCTCTCTCTCTCTCTCTCTCTCTCTCTCTCTCTCTCTCTCTCTCTCTCTCTCTCTCTCTCTCTCTCTCTCTCTCTCTTCTCTCTCTCTCTCTCTCTCTCTCTGTCTCTCTCTCTCTCTCTCTCTCTCTCTCTCTCTCTCACTCTCTCTCTCTCACTCTCTCTCTCTCTGTCTCTCTCACTCTCTCTCTCACTCTCTCTCTCTCTCGTGTGTCTCTCTCTCTGTGTCTCTGTGTCTCTCTCTCTCTCTCTCTCTCTCTCTCTCTCTCTCTCTCTCTCTCTCTCTCTCTCTCTCTCTCTCTCTCTCTCTCCCTCTCCTTTTTTTTTTTTTTTTTTCTCCACCTTTTACATTTGACTGAAGATAATTTTTTTCCAGTTTCTCCATGCAAATAACCGACATGTACGCTCAGAAGGTCATTCAATTAAGCAATATTATTTGTACTGTTTTAATGCTAAACGGTTCTGTGCAGCCATATAATATGCAAATAACCGATTTATGCTATAAACCGACATGCAGTTAAGTGGAATCCACTGTATTAGAAATATCAGGATAACCACAAACACTTCAGCTGTACGGAAATGGATAATCTAAACAATAAAATATAAGTAATGTTTGATTTCAGTGATCATAAATGGCTCTAATAGTGAAAAATATGCCTGAGTGTTTAAAAACTAGGGTATGTCCCTTTAAATATATGTGGTGCAATACATGCACATGAAAGTTTCTCCCAGAGTTTATATAATGTATAGAGTAGGTGCCCTTGTCTGTAAGCTGCAGCCCAGTTCCTCAAACACTCCTACATCTGGCCACAGACCCTATTTATGTAGCCTACGCTGATATTGATAAAAGTACTATAGCCACTAACACTATAATAATAATACATAATGTAAATAATTGTGGTCTGCACTGTATAAGACCGTGTGTACCTGACAGTCAGTCATTACCTGGGCACAGCCATTCTGTACGCTGGCGTCCTCTGCACTGCTGTGTCTGGACTGCAGTTCTCTAGAGGTGGATGTGTGTGGTGGCTCGGTAGTGTAGGGCTGGGGACCAACCCAGCTGAGAACCACGGGTAAGTAAACCAGACCATGGAACAGGCCAAACAGGACAACCGTGAAGAAAACCTGAAATCACATTAATCATGTCAGCTCTTGGAAAAACTTATATTTTTTATATTTTATCTTAGGCCACATAAAACAAGAATTCCACAGAATTAAATGTCTTGCCTATCATCAACCTATCCAGTGCATTGTGATGAACATCCATAGATGCAACTATAAACCAAGTTTCAGTGACCTAGGACTTATAGTTTGTGAGAAACTAATCTAAACGTGACAATTTAACATACAAATTGACGACATCGTCACCACTGTCGAACAGTAATACCTATATCTCATATTTTTATTCCATAAAGGCGAGAAAACAAAAAGCAATGGTGAGTGCCCTTTCTTATCCAAAAACATGGAAGGGAGAGAAGTTTTGGGTTTTTCATTTATTTATTTATTTTTGAAGTGAAGTGGAATATACTGTACAACGCACAAACTTCATTATATGAAGGCTTTTCTTCAATATTTCATGTTAGTAAATGTTTTTCAGATGTGATATTTAAGGGCAATGCTATTTCCAGGAATTTTTTACAGTGCTCTTAGTTCTTGAAGAGTTAGAATGGTCATGGAAAATACAGTTTAAAGACCCCCCCAACCCCCCCCCCAAAAAAAACCCAACCCTTTTATTAGACCATGATTATCAAGTTTGTCATTCATAAAATAATGTTCATTTGTTACTAGCTAAAGCTCACCCCAAGTAAAAATTGTTTCATGAAAAAGTTGCTGTGACCATAACACATGTCAGCTAATCATCTATTATTAAAAATCCAAGAATTTATAGTAGAGAAAAACTGAATTTATTGATCAATATTATTCATCATTTTAAGAATAATAGCTATAAAAATATCTGTCAATGAAAATTTGCATACTTACTCTACTATTTTTATACAACATAAAATGCAATATTTTTTTTGGACAATAAACCTCCCAAAACTATTATTCTCAGCACAATTGGACTTACCCTGAAGAAAAGTGTAAATCCATAGCTGGTACTACTTGCAAGCAGGACGAACGCAAGGAATGTGCTGAAACCACCATTAAACACCGCCGGCCCAATGATCTTCAGAGTCAGTATTGAACGCTCTGAAAACACAAACACATTAAACGTGCTGAAACCACCATTAAACACCGCCGGCCCAATGATCTTCAGAGTCAGTATTGAACGCTCTGAAAACACAAACACATTAAACGTGCTGAAACCACCATTAAACACCGCCGGCCCAATGATCTTCAGTGTTAGTACTTAAAGTTTTGGCTGGTGCCAAAAAGAACTAAATAACTGATATAACAGAATATGTGTTCTTTGAAGGTTTTACAGTACAAAACACTCATGCTGGCATATGAAAACATTGTAAAAAAAAAAAATCACACACAAAAAATAAAAACAAACATTCTGAGAGTACTGCTAAAACAAAACATGTCACCCACTGGGCTCAACAATTATCTCCTTCGTTCAAGGGCCATAAACTCTGTAATTACACCTGTTTAGTTACAGAACTCTCTCTCTCTCCCTCTCTCTCTCCATCTGTCTTTTCTTGACTAAGAGTCAAAATAATCATGAGACCAACATCTAAATTTTAAAATGTGTTCATATGTCATTACTGAGATGTTTCTTGCCTACACAGTTCTTTGAAGGACAGACATCTTCCAGACACTAGCAACTATCAGTGCCAAATTGGGAGACCTTGCAAACATTCTAACTTGTAGCAGACACTGTATCACTGGTTTTCTGCTTGATGCTGAACAGACCACCAATTAGCCCATCTTTCAGTGACAGACCACAGCATAGGAAATGTGTTGCTTGGACACCCAATAACTAACATCAGCTACAAACTGTCAACTGGAGCTCACATAAAATTTGTCACTGGTGCCAAAAGAATTAAATAATTGATATTCTAGAAATATTTGTAAAAACATTTTTGTTGTTGTTGTGAATGTAGAATCAATAATACATTGTTAGAGGTCTGCTTAAAAAACACTGAAGTGGACAGGTGTGTGTTGAAGAGTTGGTCGTACATATAAACACTGACTGACATCGGCATTAGAAGGCCATGACATACATATATGTACACACGTCTAGAAGCAATTAATTAAGTTACCATGAACATTTTTGAAATCATGGATGCTCATAGATATATGCAGAACCATTGTAAATATTTAAATTCTGAAAGAGGACAAGAGCACACGTGGGGCGGGTGATACAGGGCATGGTCCCTAAATTGGTTCTGCTGGTAAAACATCAATTTACCTGTCTTGAACAATCTACAAGGTACTGTACAGTGATTCTTGTGTAATAATGGATGGATGGACAGATGGAACAGTGGATGATTGAATAGGTGGAATTCAGAATGGATAGAAGGATGAATGAATAGACTGATGGGTAAATGGATAAATGCTTGCTGGCTGGGTGAATGGATAGATGGATGGATGGATAGATGATGTCTGGATGGATGGATGGATGGTTGGATGGATGTTGTCTGGATGGATGGATGGATGGATGGATGGATGGATGGATGGTTGGATGGATGGTGTCTTGATGGATGGATGGGTGGATGTATGGATGGATGGATGGATGGATAGATGGATGGTATCTGGATGGGTGGATGGCTGGATGGCTGGATGGCTAGATGGTGTATGGATGGATGGTTGGATGGATGGTGTCTATATGGATGGCTGGCTGGCTGGCTGGATGATTGGATGGATGGATGGATGGATGGATGGATGGATGGATGGATGGTGTCTGGATGGATGGATGAATGGATGGATGGTGTTTGGATGGATGGATAGTTGGATGAATGGATGAATGGTATCTAGATGGGTGGATGGATGGATGGTGTCTGGATGGATGGATAGATCAATAGATGGATGGCTGGATGGCTTGCTGGATGGCTGAATGGGTAGATGGATGTTTGGATAGATGGATAGATGGCTGGATGAATGGATGGTTGGCTGGCTGGTGTCTGGATGGCTGGCTGGTGTCTGGTTGGCTGGCTGGCTGGATGAATGGATAGATGGATGGATAGCTATCTGGTGTCTGGTTGGATGGTGTCTAGCTGGATGGTGTCTGGCTGAATGGTGTTTGGCTATCTGGTGTCTGGTTGGATGGTGTCTAGCTGGATGGTGTCTGGCTGGATGGTGTCTGGCTATCTGGTGTCTGGTTGGATGGTGTCTGGCTGAATGGTGTTTGGCTATCTGGTGTCTGGCTGGATGGTGTCTGACTGGATAGTGTCTGTCTGGCGGGTGTCTGGCTGGATGGTGTCTGGCTGGTGGATGTCTGGTGTCTGATTGGCTGGCTGGCTGCCAGGGTGAATGGATAGATGGATGGATGGATGGATAGATGGATAGATGGCTAGATGGATGGATGGATGGATGGATGGATAGATGACTGGCTGGATGAATAATTAGATGGATGGATAGACAGATAGATGGATAGATGAATGGCTGGCTGGATGAACGGATAGATGGGTAGATGGATGAATGGATAGATGGATGGATGGATGAATGGATAGATGAATGGATAGATGGATGTATGAATGGATGGATAGATGGATGAATTGATAGATGAATAGATGGATGGATGAATGGATAGATGGATGGATGAATGAATGGATGGCTGGATGAATGAATGGATAGATGGATAGATGAATGAATGAATGAATGAATGGATAGATGGATGAATGGATGGCTGGATGAATGGATAGATAAATGGATAGATGGATGGATGGATGAACGGATAGATGGATGGATGGATAGATGACTGGATGAATGGATAGATGGATGAATGGATGGCTGGATGAATGGATAGATGAATGGATAGATGGCTGGATGGCTGAATGGATAGATGGATGGATGGATAGATGAATGGATAAATGGATGGATGGATGAATGGATGAATGGATGGATGGATGAATGGATGAATGGATAGATAGCTGGATGGATGGATGGATGGATGGATGGATGATGGATAGATGGATGGATGAATAGATGAATGGATAGATGGATGAATGGATGGCTGGATGAATGGATAGATGGATGGATGGATGGATAGATGAATCGATGAATGGATGGATGGCTGGATGAATGGATAGATGGATGTATGGATGGATGGATGGATGAATGGATATATGGATGGATGAATAGATGAATGGATAAATGGATAGATGGATGAATGGATAGATGGATGAATGGATGAATGGATGGCTGGATGAATGGATAGATGGATGGATGGATGGATGGATGGATAGATGAATGGATGAATGGATAGATGGCTGGCTGGCTGGATGAATGGATAGATGGATGGATGAATGGATGGCTGAATGAATGGATAGATGGATGGATGGATGGATGGATAGATAGATGGATGAACAGATGGATGGATGAATGGATGGATGGATAGATGGATAGATGAATTGATGGATGGATGGATGGATGAATGGATAGATAGCTGGATGGATGGATGGATGGATTGATGAATGAATGGCTGGCTGGCTGGCTACATGAATGGATAGATGGATGAATGGCTGGATGGCTGGATGAATGAATGAATGGATAAATAGATGTTTGGATGGGTGGATGGATAACTTGTAACTCTGGATAACTATGAGGTCCCCTCTAACCATGTATTTGAAACTGTTGTGGTGCGGGGAATGAGTTGCTAAACATTTTGAAGAGGTTTTTTTTACCTTCTAAAATCCCACACAACTTCACAAAGTGGTGTGACGAGAATGGGTTCTCAGCTATTCATGAATGCAGTTTTGAATATATAGTAAATGTTTCAGGTTACATAACAAAAAACCCAAATGGGGTAAAATATCTGCACTCGTATAAAACATTTTTACATTGTTTATTCAAGCTGATAGACACAGTGAAAAGAAACATTACCTTCTCGAGATCCCTGCAAAGTCATGAAGGTGTGGCCGACGTGAGCGGAGTAGTCGACGGCGAGACCCACAGACAGAATCAGTAGAATACTGCTAGCAGTGTCAATAGTCACCCCCCACAGTTCTAACACACCACCCACAGCAATCTGTAAACAACAGAATCAGTAGAATACTGCTTACAGTGTCAACAGTCACCCCCCACAGTTCTAACACACCACCCACAGCAATCTGTAAACAACAGAATCAGTAGAATACTGCTTGCAGTGTCAACAGTCACCCCCCACAGTTCTAACACACCACCCACAGCAATCTGTAAACAGAATCAGTAGAATACTGCTTGCAGTGTCAATAGTCACCCCCCACAGTTCTAACACACCACCCACAGCAATCTGTAAACAACAGAATCAGTAGAATACTGCTTACAGTGTCAACAGTCACCCCCACAGTTCTAACACACCACCCACAGCAATCTGTAAACAACAGAATCAGTAGAATACTGCTTGCAGTGTCAATAGTCACCCCCACAGTTCTAACCCACCACCCACAGCAATCTGTAAACAACAGAATCAGTAGAATACTGCTTACAGTGTCAACAGTCACCCCCCACAGTTCTAACACACCACCCACAGCAATCTGTAAACAACAGAATCAGTAGAATACTGCTTGCAGTGTCAATAGTCACCCCCCACAGTTCTAACACACCACCCACAGCAATCTGTAAACAACAGAATCAGTAGAATACTGCTTGCAGTGTCAATAGTCACCCCCCACAGTTCTAACACACCACCCACAGCAATCTGTAAACAATAGAATTAGTAGAATACTGCTTAGTGTCAACAGTCACCCCCCCCCCCCCACCGAAGTGTAACCCACCACCCACAGCAATCTGTCAACAACAGAATCAGTAGAATACTGCTTGCAGTGTCAATCTAACACCCCCCAGAGTTCATTCGAATGCTGTCCTAATAACAATTACGGCATTAGTAATGTGCTACAAAATGTCAGATGAATCGATTTAATTACAAGTATATATTAGCTGGCTACTAAATATAAGTGGCTGGAGACTAAAATATTATACTTTACTGGCCAGGGAAGAGTAAATTTGAACTTGCTTTGTAGAGCACTGATAGAATCAGTAGAATACTGCTTGCAGTGTCAATAGTCACCTCCAAGTTCTAACACCCCCCCCCCCCCGAGTTCTAACACCCCCCAGAGTTCATTCGAATAATATTTACTAGTTTACGTTTCTCCTACCTCAGTGTTTACAAACATTGCTGCTTTAGATCAACTGATGTTTGACATGTTAGACTCACCAATGTAAAGATGACACAGGAAAAGACTAACAGAGATGTCCAAAGATTGGCAATCAACAGCAGGGTGACGAGAAGAACACAACTCCCAGCCAGCACCAGGTTTCTGTACAGCTCAAACTTCAACACCTGCAAACAACAGATCATGTTATCATGTGTGAACATTAAAACTTCAACACATACAAACAACAGATCATGTCATCATGTGTGAACATGAAAACTTCAACACCTGCAAACAACAGATCATGATATGATGTGTGAACATTAAAACTTCAACACCTATAAACAACAGAACATGTCGTCATGTGTGAACATTAAAACTTCAACACCTACAAACAGGTCATATCATCATGTGTGAACATTAAAACTTCAACACCTACAAACAACAGATCATGATATCATGTGTGAACATTAAAACTTCAACACCTACAAAAAATAGAACATGTCATCATGTGTGAACATTAAAACTTCAACACCTACAAACAACATGTCATATCATGTGTGAACATTAAAACTTCAACACCTACAAACAACAGATCATGTCATCATGTGTGAACATTAAAAATTCAACACCTACAAACAACAGATCATGTCATCATGTGTGAACATTAAAACTTCAACCCCTACAAACAACAGGTCATGTCATCACGTGTGAACATTAAAACTTCAACACCTACAAACAGATCATGTCATTATGTGTGAACATTAAAACTTCAACATCTACAAACAACAGATTATATCATCATGTGTGAACATTAAAACGTCAACACCTACAAACAACAGAACATGTCATCATGTGTGAATATTAAAACTTCAACACCTGCAAACAACAGATCATGATATGATGTGTGAACATTAAACTTCAACACCTACAAACAACAGAACATGTCATCATGTGTGAACATTAAAACTGAAGAAAACTTGAGGTGTTTTCTCTTTTATAGATACATCACCTGTCCTCATAACTAGTGCATATTCCTTACGATTAGTAGACTGGTCCGAACATCCCAATAGCCAATGGGATGGCTTAAATTCTTCCACTGTGTACCCTTCCTGTTCCGGTCACATGACTACAACTTCCTTCTTTTCCCTGAGCGAATCGCACGGAGAACTGGAAGAGGGGAGGAAGGGTGGGAAATCATTCCATGAGGACAGGTGATGTATCTATAAAAGAGAAAACACCTCAAGTTTTCTCCATTTCTTTTCAACATCACCTGTCCTCATAACTAGTGCAGCATTCAACAGATGGTGGCAGGTTCCATACTCCAAAGATGTACAAGTGTTCACCCCATGGACCGGAAAGAACTGACAGTGGAAGAAAGAAAGCCAACCAAAATTAGCCCATCCTCCAAACGATGCATAACAACCAATATCCATGCTGTTAGTATTGACAGTGGGAAGAAGGCATCCGTCAGTGGTGTGGAGGAACGAAGTCGTGAAGCACGAAAAAGGTCACAAATTTGTTCTACAACAAGGAAGTTCTGAAAGGTGGGTAAGCGTCACCACCACGGATGCAGGTGTTAGGTAACCAACCAACCAATAATTGTATACCAAACGGAAACAAATATGGTGGAAGCATCCATTAGAACATTAAACCAACAAAACCCCAATTTTTTCTTACTAGTAAAATGGTGGAGAAGTTAGTTCAATTAATAGGAAAACAGGTTGTTAGTGTGCAGTGCATTAACTAACTAGTGTTATCCATACAAAATGTTCCGACACCAACCAGTGCAAAACTTCAGAAAGGTGTGCAAAAACAATTTGTCAAATGAAGTCCTCACTTGTCGATTCAATGGACATCTTGGGGTACAGTCCTGAATCCGACGAGGACGACCAGAGTTAACCAAAGTTTGAGCTGCAACCACCGGACCCAGATGATGGAATCCTTCTACATCTTTGGTCGATACATCCCGCAGATAGTAGTTAGCAAAGATGGAATTGGTGGCCCAATAACACCCAGATACAATACTGGAAACCGAAGTGTTACAATGCAGTGACATAGTAGCGGCTAAGGCACGCAGTTCATGTGGGTTAGCAGCCAACGGTGGAGGTAATCCAGCTGATTTGTAGGCACACAAAATCGTGGATCGGATCCAAGTAGACACTTTGTTCTTAGTAATGTCTTTTAGATGTCTCTGATTACAAGAGAGAAACAATCTCTTTCGATGTTTGCATACAGTTTAAGGGCTCGAACAGGACACAACGACAAGTCTTCCACGTCGTGTGAACCCACGATAGAAGAGAGTCCTGTAACATCATAAGTACGAGGACATTGATCAGGCAGTTGATTTTTAGCAACAAAGTTCATCAAAAGTCCCAATGACACTGAAGAGTAATCGCGATTAAAGCGCACCATGTCGACATCTAAAGCATGTATTTCCGACACTCTTGCTGCTGTAGCAAACCCGAGCAGGAAATCAGCAAGTCTTTCAATGTGAATAGTCTGAGGTTTTAGGTTTTTTCTGAGGCACCATCGATGAAAGCATAACCACCGAACGTTCTATGCAGCCGCTGTAGAATCTCTGTGTGCTTTCAATATCGCCCATGTGGTTTGTGAAGTGAATCCCTTCTTCCTTAAACCCTCGGAGATAATGTCCACGCGTGTAGTTGATACAAGCTTGGATTTGGATGATGCTGTCTCGATGTGGGATGAAGCAAGAGGCGATCGCAATCTGGTAGCGGTAAAGGATCTGGTTCCGCAAGACGTAGAAAGTCTGAATACCAGATTCTGCTTGGCCAATTTGGAATGATGAGGAGTAATTAACAATGGAACTCCTGAAATCGCTGGAGGACTCGTGGTAGTAATATTGGAGGCGGAAAAGCATACGCGTCCAGATTGTCCCAGCTGATGGCCAAGGCGTCGAGATCCAGTGCGTTGGAATCCGGTACCCGCGACACGTACGGTCTTAGCTGATGATTGAACCGAGTCGCGAACAGATCTACATTCGGGGTCCACAGTCTTTGACAAACCCACCGGAACACTTCCGGATTGAGCATCCATTCAGTGCTTTGAGGAGCGGACGGTCTGGACAATGTGTTGGCCAGAACATTTGACACTCGTGGGATGTGTCGTGCTCTGAGATGTAGCGGAATGGCATCTGTCATCTTGAACAAACGATTGATGTAAGCCACCGCTGTCACATTGTCGGCTGCTACCATTAGTGTTGCATTTATCAAGAGATGATGCCAATGACGTATCGCATTGAACACTGCCAGAAGCTCTAGCACATTGATGTGAAAACTTGATTCCTTGGCAGACCACAGCCCTGACGCTGTCTGACTGTTGAGATGTGCTCCCCAACCTTCTCTTGAAGCGTCCACAAACAGATGGTGAGTCACTTGGAATGGCATCAAAGAGACTCCTCCTAAGACGTTCAACAGAGTCAACCACCATTGTAGACTGTGTCGAAGATTGTCGGGTAGAGTAATCAACAGACTGGGGTTGTTCAATACTATGTACGGATTCAGGAAGACTTGTAAACCTCGTAACTGTAGGCGACCCCGTAAGGTCAAGTCCTGGGCTGAAGTCAACAGGCCCAGAAGGCTTTGCCACATATGGAATGTCACAGGTTCGACTGGAACTTTGGATACCGCTAAATGAATCTTGTTCCATCGGTCTGCAGGAACCTGAAGGTGTCCCAGATCGGTACGTATCTGAATCCAATGAATTGGAGATTTTGTGTTGGTAGCAGTAGAGACCTTCTCTGGTCGACAATCCATCCGAGACGGTTCAAGAACTGAAGTACGTAGCTGACTTGGCCCGCTAACTTCGTCTTGTTCTGGCACTTCAAAAGATAGTCGTCCAGGCATGGGTAAAATGATATACCCTGCTGATGAAAACCCGCGCCATTGAGGCTGTTATTCTTGTGAACAGCCAATGAAACTACCAAAATGCCAAACGGCAAAACCATCCATCTGAACTGCTAGAAGCGAAGGAAAAAGAAGGAAGTTAAAGTCATGTGATCGGAACAGGAAAGGTACACAGTGGAAGAATTTTAAGCCATCCCATCGGCTGTTGGGATGTTCGGACCAGTCTACTAATCATAGGGAATATGCACTAATTATGAGGACAGGTGATGTTGAAAAGAAATTCAACATCTACAAACAACAGATCATATCATCATGTGTGAACATTAAAACGTCACTATCTACAAACAACAGATCATATCATCATGTGTGAACATTAAAACTTCAACAACTACAAACAACAGATCATGTTATCATGTGTGAACATTAAAACTTAATACCTACAAACAACAGATCATGTTATCATGTGTGAACATTAAAACTTCAACACCTACAAACAACAGATCATGTTATCATGTGTGAACATTAAAACTTCAACACCTACAAACAACAGATAATGTTATCATGTGTGAACATTAAAACGTCACCATCTACAAACAACAGATCATATCATCATGTGTGAACATTAAAACTTTATCATCAACAGATCATATTATTATATATGAAAATTAAAACTTCAACACCTTCAAATATTATATAAAATAATTAAATGAAATGAAAACTAACAGACATAAAATTATTTTTCCTGTATTAAATAAGGATTATTAAAACGGACAATGAATTTATTTTCAAATCCCACGAAAGGTCTTGTTTTGATAGTTTGATGGACAGATGCTTAGTTATTTGATTTGATGGATAAATGAATAAATAAATGAATTATCACAAGTCTACTGGATTCTACAGAAACAATATATTATATATTATAACCAGCTGATATATTATATATATTAATATTGTGATTGGATGGATGGATGGAAGATGGATGGAAGGATGGATGGATGGATGGATGAATATATGAATGAATGGATGGGTGGTTGGATGGGGTGTATCAATAGATGAATATTTTAAATTCTGCACAATTTTTGAAATAACAATCTAATATTGACATTCACTATCTATGACTACCATAACAGTCTAATATTTATTTTCATTAATATTATTATGAATAAAATGAACGAAGAAGACACCTTGTTAGTTTCATATGTCAGGTAGTTTCTGCTGTAGGCAAAACACTCGGTCACTGGTAGACCGGAAAACGTGCTAACCGGGAACGCAGCGTTATCCACGATACCACGTAGATTGTCCATCGACAATATTTCACCCGCAGAGTCGGGTTGTAGTTGGTGTTTCAGTGTGATATACGAGGCCTACAATGAAAACTACAACAGATCAAAACTGGAATCTTTGCATTTTATTATGGTTGTGTTTCAAGTATTTGTTTGCTGAAGCCATTCATAAATTATTAGTTTTATTTCAAGTAAACTGCATCATTTATGCTTAACTTAACACTTTGATATTGCCATTCATCTAAATTATTCATAATAGGTTAAATAGTTGCCTTTAGGGACAGTTTACAATTATCAATAGCTTTCTTTCATTTTTAAGATAAATGGTATCAAATGGCCACTCATTTAGTATCCTCTATATCTATATTTTGTTTGATTAACTCAAACTTGGCAACAAATTTCTGAACAAATTTGACAAATTATTATTATGTTTTTTAGGTATATATTAAACCCTGAAAGAGTGCAGCTTTAGGCTCAGTTTGTTTTTGTTTTTTGTTTTTTAATTGTTTGTTATTGTTTACAAGCTTTATTGCCAGCCCTTGTTTACAATCAGAACAACACATGCCAAGGGTAAAACATAAAAATAATAAAACAACATAATATAATACTTTAGGGTACTGGCTTGCAAACCCCACCTCACCCCACCCCCTCTCCCTCTCCCTCTCTCTCTCTCTCTCTCTCTCTCTCTCTCTCTCTCTCTCTCTCTCTCTCTCTCTCTCTCTCTCTCTCTCTCTCTCTCTCTCTCTCACTATATATCTAATCAATGTAGCTATCCATTTATCCCCTCTCCCTCTCTCTCTCTCTCTCTCTCTCTCTCTCTCTCTCTCTCTCTCTCTCACTATATATCTAATCAATGTAGCTATCCATTTATCTTTCTCTCACGCAAAAAAGCCAACACACTTTTATCCTTTTCCATTCTATGAACGATGTACATAAATATTTAAAATACGCACATGATATATATATATATATATATATATATATATATATATATACACATACACACATACATACATATATATATATGTATTTATCTACATTATTAATGCATGGACCGCTGGGAACAAGACGATGCACAAGGAAAGTTACAAACATTAGGTCTGTTCAAAGAGAGAATAATACACTGACCACTTGATGAAGAATTTATTAAGATTGTTCTTACTAAGATAAATACATTTTTCTACTTTATATCTTTGTTTAGCTTCGTTTTGGAAGTGTATAATATTTAACTGGACCCTTTGCACTTTACATTTATATATAAAATATTTAGCTAATAATAGTAGCAGGTCAAAAACATTATCTGTTTTAATTTTATCTTTACATCCAAATATCACTAGCTCAAGACAAGGCTTTAAATTAAATATATGCTTACATGAGTTTGATAACCAATTTAAATAATCATTCCAAAAGTTCTGAACAATTTTACATTCCCAAAATAAATGCACTATAGATTCTTTTCCTTCATGACAAAACATACACGTTTCACTGTCAATTAATTTTAATTTATATGCGAAACTATTAGTAATTAATATTCTATGAAGTATTCTATATTGGAACCATCTAAGTTTTATTTCTTGCATGGTTACAAATGGTTTTAAATAAATAGTGTGCCAATTAAGGTCTGAAATAAAACAATTTTGCCATTTTGATATTGCAGAATTTGGCTTTTCAGAAGTTACAAGTGTGTAATAATATAGTTTCAAGCCATTTCTGATAGATCAAAGTTTTCGTTGAACAGGAGAATCATCTAAAGGAATATTTGTTTCTATTATATTCAGTTTCGTCTTCCTAAGGTAAGCCTTAAGTGAGTTAATAACTCCTTGATACTCTAAAAAAAGATGCATTTAATTTGTATAAATTATTAAATGTGGTTAAAGTTAAAAAGTTGCCGTACTCATCAACAAGATCACAGATTTGAGATACACCTTTTTCAAGCCATTTCTTTTTAAAGTTGCCGTACTCATCAACAAGATCACAGATTTGAGATACACCTTTCCCAAGCCATTTCTTTTTAAAGTTGCCGTACTCATCAACAAGATCACAGATTTGAGATACACCTTTCCCAAGCCATTTCTTTTTAAAGTTGCCGTACTCATCAACAAGATCACAGATTTGAGATACACCTTTCCCAAGCCATTTCTTTTTAAAGTTGCCGTACTCATCAACAAGATCACAGATTTGAGATGCACCTTTCCCAAGCCATTTCTTTTTAAAGTTGCCGTACTCATCAACAAGATCACAGATTTGAGATGCACCTTTCCCAAGCCATTTCTTTTTAAAGTTGCCGTACTCATCAACAAGATCACAGATTTGAGATGCACCTTTCCCAAGCCATTTCTTTTTAAAGTTGCCGTACTCATCAACAAGATCACAGATTTGAGATGCACCTTTCCCAAGCCATTTCTTTTTAAAGTTGCCGTACTCATCAACAAGATCACAGATTTGAGATGCACCTTTCCCAAGCCATTTCTTTTTAAAGTTGCCGTACTCATCAACAAGATCACAGATTTGAGATACACCTTTCCCAAGCCATTTCTTTTTAAAGTTGCCGTACTCATCAACAAGATCACAGATTTGAGATACACCTTTCCCAAGCCATTTCTTTTTTAAAAAAGATTTGCTGTTAATTTTTATATTGAAATTATAAAAAATTGGCTCTGATAAAAAGTGTTCAAAAGATGAAACATTAATTAATAACGAGAAGTCACAGAATGCAATGATACAGTCTTTCCAAAATAGATTTTTTATATGTTTTAAGCACAATTGGGGGAAATCATTACCAAATTTCTGAACAAATTTGACAAATGATTATTATGTTTTTTAGATTTAGTTTAAACCTTGAAAGAGTGCAGCTTTAGGCTCAGATTTAACTACAGTTGGTTCCACTAATCACAGCACAATATTAAAAAAAAATAGTGAGACAATCAAACTATGGTGGATACATTTGCACATAGTTTACCTCAATATGAACTGGAGGTGTAGTGGAATTCAGTTTGATGTAACGGGAATAGTGTATTCCATACTGACTTGTCAGGAATGTGTACAGTTTATCATAGAAGTCACTCTCCGAAAATGGGTCTGGTATCGCTAAAAATAAAAAGAGCATTTTCATGGTTGGTGATTATTCAATTAAGTAAAAAAAGTCTAACTTATTTACTGGAGGGAGAAGAGTACATGAGAGAAAGGTGAAGATGTGTATCATCTCGTTTCATCTTGTATTACGTGTTTGGCATCACAGAACGGTTTTAATAACAACACTGACAACCATTTCCAGGTTTTGATAAAAACAGCTCAACTCCACACCCCTAGCTTGCAGAAACATGCATGTACCAAGTAAATTGTTGCTTATAAGAAAATCAAGTAAACTTCTTGTTATTTGTACTTATACTATGAAACATTAGAAACGTTTTAATTTGATATTTGAAATATATATTTACCTTGAGAATGTCTCCAGTCTTTAAAAGCCTTGAACCAGCTGATAATGGATCCGTTCTGAACATAAACACTGCCTGCTGCATGCTGGTATACATAGTCCATAGACATAGAATAGTCATAGTAACTCAAGTTTCCTGCACAAAACATAGACACAAAACACATATTCACATAACTATTCAGTTATTAGAATGCATTCATAATTATGAGATTTCTGTAGAAAAGGAAAACAAAAGAACACTCTCCAATTAGTAAAACAAACCTATTGTTTTGTGATACCAGTTAGATAAAAAGTATGCAAAAACATTAAATTAATATTAAACAGCTTAATACGAAATTATCATCAAGAACACAAACAGCTCAATTTGTCTCATTATGGGTTTTTCAAACATTAGGCTATGTATTAATTAAAGTAGAAAAAAAGATGTTTAACTTTCTACCTTGGAATACAGGCCTTACAAGTCCCCACCCCCTACCACAAAAACAAAACAGAGAGAGAAAATAACATGTTTAACTTTCTACCTTGGAATACAAGCCTTACAAGTCCCCACCCCCTACCACAAACACAAAACAGAGAGGAGAAAATAACATGTTTACTGTCTACATTGGAATACAAGCCTTACAAGTCCCCACCCCCTACCACAAAAACAAAACAGAGAGAAGAAAATAACATGTTTACTGTCTACCTTGGAATACAAGCCTTACAAGTCCCCACCCCCTACCACAAAAACAAAACAGAGAGAAGAAAATAACATGTTTACTGTCTACCTTGGAATACAAGCCTTACAAGTCCCCACCCCCTACCACAAAAACAAAACAGAGAGGAGAAAATAACATGTTTACTGTCTACCTTGGAATACAAGCCTTACAAGTCCCCACCCCTACCACAAAAACAAAACAGAGAGGAGAAAATAACATGTTTACTGTCTACCTTGGAATACAAGCCTTACAAGTCCCCACCCCCTACCACAAAAACAAAACAGAGAGAAGAAAATAACATGTTTACTTTCTACCTTGGAATACAAGCCTTACAAGTCCCCACCCCCTACCACAAAAACAAAACAGAGAGGGAAAATAACATGTTTACTGTCTACCTTGGAATACAAGCCTTACAAGTCCCCACCCCCTACCACAAAAACAAAACAGAGAGGAGAAAATAACATGTTTACTGTCTACCTTGGAATACAAGCCTTACAAGTCCCCACCCCCTACCACAAACACAAAACAGAGAGGAGAAAATAACATGTTTAACTTTCTACCTTGGAATACAAGCCTTACAAGTCCCCACCCCCTACCACAAAAACAAAACAGAGAGGAGAAAATAACATGTTTAACTTTCTACCTTGGAATACAAGCCTTACAAGTCCCCACCCCCTACCACAAACACAAAGCAGAGAGGAGAAAATAACATGTTTAACTTTCTACCTTGGAATACAAGCCTTACAAGTCCCCACCCCCTACCACAAAAACAAAACAGAGAGGAGAAAATAACATGTTTACTGTCTACCTTGGAATACAAGCCTTACAAGTCCCCACCCCCTACCACAAAAACAAAACAGAGAGGAGAAAATAACATGTTTAACTTTCTACCTTGGAATACAAGCCTTACAAGTCCCCACCCCCTACCACAAAATCAAAACAGAGAGGAGAAAATAACATGTTTACTGTCTACCTTGGAATACAAGCCTTACAAGTCCCCACCCCCTACCACAAAAACAAAACAGAGAGGAGAAAATAACATGTTTACTGTCTACCTTGGAATACAAGCCTTACAAGTCCCCACCCCTACCACAAAAACAAAACAGAGAGGAGAAAATAACATGTTTACTGTCTAGAGTTTAAAATATTACCACACTTTACTGCAATGGGTCGGTCAAGGGATGCAACTCCCATTAAAACTCCACATACATTACATGATCTGGCATTCAATTCTATATGTAAGAATTAGGCTGGGGTCAGGTTTATCAGGGTTATTTCATTCACACCCGCTTCTGCATAAGTTATCCACTATCTGCCAAATGTTATTGTATTGCAGACAGGTATAAATGTGTGGAAGTGGGAATGGACAGGTCTGTTTGCACCTACTGCTTCAATACAATCAAGTTTGACAAACAACGGACAACGGGTGCGGAAGAGGGGATGGACAGGTCTGTTTGCACCTACTGCTTCAATACAATCAAGTTTGACAGACAATGGACAATGGGTGCGGAAGAGGGGATGGACAGGTCTGTTTGCACCTACTGCTTCAATACAATCAAGTTTGACAGACAACGGACAATGGGTGCAGAAGAGGGGATGGACAGGTCTGTTTGCACCTACTGCTTCAATACAATCAAGTTTGACAGACAATGGACAATGGGTGCGGAAGAGGGGATGGACAGGTCTGTTTGCACCTACTGCTTCAATACAATCAAGTTTGACAGACAATGGACAATGGGTGCAGAAGAGGGGATGGACAGGTCTGTTTGCACCTACTGCTTCAATACAATCAAGTTTGACAGACAATGGACAATGGGTGCGGAAGAGGGGATGGACAAGTCTGTTTGCACCTACTGCTTCAATACAATCAAGTTTGACAGACAACGGACAATGGGTGCAGAAGAGGGGATGGACAGGTCTGTTTGCACCTACTGCTTCAATACAATCAAGTTTGACAGACAACAGACACCGGGTGCGGAAGAGGGGATGGACAGGTCTGTTTGCACCTACTGCTTCAATACAATCAAGTTTGACAGACAACAGACACCGGGTGCGGAAGAGGGGATGGACAGGTCTGTTTGCACCTACTGCTTCAATACAATCAAGTTTGACAGACAACAGACACCGGGTGCGGAAGAGGGGATGGACAGGTCTGTTTGCACCTACTGCTTCAATACAATCAAGTTTGACAGACAACAGACAATGGGTGCGGAAGAGGGGATGGACAGGTCTGTTTGCACCTACTGCTTCAATACAATCAAGTTTGACAGACAATGGACAATGGGTGCGGAAGAGGGGATGGACAGGTCTGTTTGCACCTACTGCTTCAATACAATCAAGTTTGACAGACAACAGACACCGGGTGCGGAAGAGGGGATGGACAGGTCTGTTTGCACCTACTGCTTCAATACAATCAAGTTTGACAGACAACAGACACCGGGTGCGGAAGAGGAGATGGACAGGTCTGTTTGCACCTACTGCTTCAATACAATCAAGTTTGACAGACAATGGGTGCAGAAGAGGGGATGGACAGGTCTGTTTGCACCTACTGCTTCAATACAATCAAGTTTGACAGACAACAGACACACCGGGTGCGGAAGAGGGGATGGACAGGTCTGTTTGCACCTACTGCTTCAATACAATCAAGTTTGACAAACAACGGACAACGGGTGCGGAAGAGGGGATGGACAGGTCTGTTTGCACCTACTGCTTCAATACAATCAAGTTTGACAGACAATGGGTGCAGAAGAGGGGATGGACAGGTCTGTTTGAACCTACTGCTTCAATACAATCAAGTTTGACAGACAACAGACACCAGGTGCGGAAGAGGGGATGGACAGGTCTGTTTGCACCTACTGCTTCAATACAATCAAGTTTGACAGACAATGGGTGCAGAAGAGGGGATGGACAGGTCTGTTTGCACCTACTGTTTGAATACAATCAAGTTTGACAGACAACAGACACCGGGTGCGGAAGAGGGGATGGACAGGTCTGTTTGCACCTACTGCTTCAATACAATCACGTTTGACAGACAATGGGTGCGGAAGAGGGGATGGACAGGTCTGTTTGCACCTACTGCTTCAATACAATCACGTTTGACAGACAATGGGTGCAGAAGAGGGGATGGACAGGTCTGTTTGCACTTACTGCTTCAATACAATCAAATTTGACAGACAACGGACAACGGGTGCGAATGCAAAAATAATGAGATAAATCTCATCATAGCCTTAACCTTTATGATTATAAGAAAACAAATTAAAGAAAAAAGGCTCTCTTTTTATTTAACTAAATGAACATGCTGCCTACTGGCTGCAATAGATGCGTGGTCCCACAAGTACCAACAGAAAGATATGAGTGAAAAGTAGTTCGAGAGTCACCATAATAGTAACAGATTCTAATTTTCACAAAGTGATGCTAAAGTTACTACATCTGGGGCACTATAAAATTATCTGGCAATTACAGATTTAATAGCGTTAATTACAAATTTCTTACAACTACTTGCTTCAATTAAAACATTTGGTAAATCTATTCATCCTGGTGTTTGTAATAACTCAAAATCAGTCTGATAATTGCGAGAATAACAGTTACACTTATCTGGTGCTGACATATATCTAGTTTTACACAACCTACTTTTCATTCTCACACTTTACTTAGGCAAACAGACTATACCATTTATGCACCTAACATAAAGGAAATGGGTTACCTGCAGTTTGTTTTGGCATACTCTACAAATAGGAAAGAAGGAAAAGTTTTATTTAACGACACACTCAACACATTTTAATTACGGTTATATGGCGTTAAACATATGGTTAAGGACTACACAGATATATATATACAGGAAACCCACTGTTGCCACTTCATGGGCTACTCTTTTCGATTACCAGCAAGGGATCTTTTATATGCACATCCCACAGACAGGATAGTATATACCATGGCCTTTGTTACACCAGTCGTGGTTCACTGGCTGGAACGAGAAACAGCCCAATGGGGTCACTGACGGGAATCGATCCTAAACCGACCGCGCATCAAGCGAGCACTTTACCACTGAGCTACGTCCCGCCCCACTCTACAAATAGCTGATGCAAACTAAATATATTCTCAAGGGCCTGGAAATTAATTTTATGCAAAATGGTATGCACCTTGGTAACCAGGTCAGTGATGTTAACTTTAAAAAATATAAAACCCCACATGTCATTAATGTGTGTGCCACATACCACAGTAAATACTGACTTCATCGCCCTCGGTAGGAAAGTAGTTTTCCTTAGCCTTGGCAAAGTGGTAAGCATACGAGTCACTAGGAATGTAGTTTGTCAGATCAAAGTCTTGTTTAAGTAAAATAAACCTCCAGAGAAACACACCCAAAGCTGTCATGGTCATCAACATCACAATGATCTGTAAGAACAAGTAGTGATTATGGAATCAAACGAAGAAAACTGCTAAGTGTTTTTTTCCTTTCATTAATACTTAAACTGATGTATTACCGTATCACCATCACACAACCCCCCCCCCCCTTAACCAATGGACTGGTCCAGGACATGCATCCAAATCTAAACACGTTTAATATGTCCTCATCCATTCAATGTTTAGGCATGCCCATCCTGGGCATAACATCTAAGTTCACCAGTGGCTAGATCTAGGACATACCTCCTATCTCTTGTCACTTGTTGAATCCTAAAAGCCTGATTACCGTAACAGGGAGTTTCATAAGAAAGGGTCCGTAGTATTTCTCCATGAACTTTGGCAGGAAAGCCGTCTTGCTACACTTGTTGAATCCTAAAGGAGCCTGATTACCTTAATGGGGAGTTTCATAAGAAAGGGTCCGTAGTATTTCTCCATGAACTCTGGCAGGAAAGCCGTCTTGCTACACTTGTTGAATCCTAAAAGCCTGATTACCTTAATGGGGAGTTTCATAAGAAAGGGTCTGTAGTATTTCTCCATGAACTCTGGCAGGAAAGCCGTCTTGCTACACTTGTTGAATCCTAAAAGCCTGATTACCTTAACGGGGAGTTTCATAAGAAAGGGTCTGTAGTATTTCTCCATGAACTCTGGCAGGAAAGCCGTCTTGCTACACTTGTTGAATCCTAAAGGAGCCTGATTACCTTAATGGGGAGTTTCATAAGAAAGGGTCCGTAGTATTTCTCCATGAACTCTGGCAGGAAAGCCGTCTTGCTACACTTGTTGAATTCTAAAAGAGCCTGATTACCTTAACGGGGAGTTTCATAAGAAAGGGTCCGTAGTATTTCTCCATGAACTCTGGCAGGAAAGCCGTCTTGCTACACTTGTTAGGCTCATAGTCCTTGTGGCGGTAACAGCAAATACAAGCATCCCTTGACGACTCTCTCCTCTTTTCATCCAAGGTCAGACAGGCGACGAAAAACGTTGACTGAAGAACATATAGAGCCAGTATTCCCAGAGACGCATAGATGCAGAAGGCACTCAGGGCGGGAATCACCTGGATGGAGTACAAATAAAACATGCAGAATTGTAAGAATGCTTCAAATAACATGATACAAAAGAAAGGAATGTTTGTTTAACAACACCTCAGCACATTTTAAACTATAGCAATTTAGTATCTAATAAAAAGTTATTCCAGGTGCGTGTGCAGAAGGGGATTTTGGGGTCAAAATCTGCCACCCTGCTCAAAGAAAGAGAAGGACCCGAAATCCCCTACATATTTTGCTCATCATAGTCTAGGCATAATTTCATGCACATGCGCCTGTATTTGTAAACTTGATCTAGAGTAAGAGAAGAAATGCTACCACCAGACAGGTTACTCCTACCAAGTGGCAGTAAACTACCACCACACAGGTTACTCCTACCAAGTGGCAGTAAACTACCACCACACAGCTTACTCCTACCAAGTGGCAGTAAACTACCACCACAGGTTACTCCTACCAAGCGGCAGTAAACTACCACCACACAGGTTACTCCTACCAAGCGGCAGTAAACTACCACCACACAGGTTACTCCTACCAAGCGGCAGTAAACTACCACCACACAGGTTACTCCTACCAAGCGGCAGTAAACTACCACCACACAGCTTACTCCTACCAAGTGGCAGTAAACTACCACCACACAGCTTACTCTTACCAAGTGGCAGTAAACTACCACCACACAGCTTACTCCTACCAAGTGGCAGTAAACTACCACCACACAGCTTACTCCTACCAAGTGGCAGTAAACTACCACCACACAGGTTACTCCTACCAAGTGGCAGTAAACTACCACCACACAGGTTACTCCTACCAAGTGGCAGTAAACTACCACCACACAGGTTACTCCTATCAAGCAGCAGTAAACTACCACCACACATCTTATTCCTATTAAGTGGCAGTAAACTACCACCACACAGGTTACTCCTATCAAGTGGCAGTAAACTACCACCACACAGGTTACTCCTACCAAATGGCAGTAAACTACCAGCACACAGGTTACTCCTACCAAGTGGTAGTAAACTACCACCACACATCTTACTCCTATCAAGCGGCAGTAAACAACCACCACACAGGTTACACCTACCAAGTGGCAGTAAACTACCACCACACAGGTTAATCCTACCAAGTGGCAGTAAACTACCACCACCACACAGGTTACTCCTATCAAACGGCAGTAAAGGATCTTTTATATGCACTTTCCCATAAGCATTACAAGTATTATATTACAAAGATTTATGCATAGAAGTTTTTTTGTAATATATTAATTTGATCAATCGAAGAATGATATCAGTGGGGGGGGAGGAGGGGGGGGGGTTGTGACAGAAAGAAAGAGAATATAAAGAGAAAGAAAACCAAAATGATGTTATTTTGCTAATACGAGCAGTATTTTAATGTCATACTTACAGTGGATGCCGCAATCCCGAATGAGACGATGTCTGTGATGGAGGTGACAGTGATAGTATTAATGTCATACTTACCATAGATGTACCGATCCCGAATGCGACGATGTCTGTGATGGAGGTGACTGTGTCATACTTACAGTGGATGCACAGATCCCGAATGCAACGATGTCTGTGATGGAGGTGACTGTGTCATACTTACCATAGATGTACCGATACTGAATGCGACGATGTCTGTGATGGAGGTGACTGTGTCATATTTACAGTGGATGCACCGATCCCGAATGCGACGATGTCTGTGATGGGGGTGACCATGTCATACTTACAGTGGATGCACCAATCCCAAATGCGACGATGTCTGTGATGGAGATGACTGTGTCATACTTACAGTGGATGCACCGATCCTGAATGTGACGATGTCGGTGATGGTGTCATACTTACAGTGGATGCACCGATACCGAATGCGACGATGTCTGTGATGGAGGTGACTGTGACCGACACACCGGCATGCTTCATAGCCAAACCAACCCTCTCCGGCAGAGGGCGCCGCAACTCACTGGAATCAAGATTCTTCCATGCCTCCACAACAACGAACATGTCATCAACTCCAATGCCTGGTGATAATAAAACAAAAAACATGCTTTGTTAACTGATGGACTTAATTACCGTGAAGGATAACAAACAATGTCATTAATTTCAAGCCCTGATTAAGATAGTGTCAGTGTACTCAGTTTAAATGAGGGCATACTCTTATCACCTCTCACAGTCACAGCCTGATTGAGACAGTATTAGTGTACTCAGTTTAAATGAGGGACATACTCTTATCACCTCTCACAGTCACAGCCAGATTGAGACAGTATTAGTGTACTCAGTTTAAATGAGGGACACACTCTTATCACCTCTCACAGTCACAGCCAGATTGAGACAGTGTTAGTGTACTCAGTTTAAATGAGAGACATACTCTTATCACCTCTCACAGCCAGATTGAGACAGTGTTAGTGTACTCAGTTTAAATGAGGGACATACTCTTATCACCTCTCACAGCCAGATTGAGACAGTGTTAGTGTACTCAGTTTAAATGAGAGACATACTCTTATCACCTCTCACAGTCACAGCCAGATTGAGACAGTGTTAGTGTACTCGGTTTAAATGAGGACATACTCTTATCACCTCTCACAGTCACAGCCTGATTGAGACAGTGTTAGTGTACTCAGTTTAAATGAGGACATACTCTTATCACCTCTCACAGTCACAGCCTGATTGAGACAGTGTTAGTGTACTCAGTTTAAATGAGAGACATACTCTTATCACCTCTCACAGTCACAGCCAGATTGAGACAGTGTTAGTGTACTCAGTTTAAATGAGAGACATACTCTTATCACCTCTCACAGTCACAGCCAGATTGAGACAGTGTTAGTGTACTCGGTTTAAATGAGGACATACTCTTATCACCTCTCACAGTCACAGCCTGATTGAGACAGTGTTAGTGTACTCAGTTTAAATGAGGACATACTCTTATCACCTCTCACAGTCACAGCCAGATTGAGACAGTGTCAGTGTACTCAGTTTAAATGAGGGATATACTCTTATCACCTCTCATGGTCACAGCCAGATTGAGACAGTGTTAGTGTACACAGTTTAAATGAGGGATATACTCTTATCACCTCTCACAGCCAGATTGAGACAGTGTTAGTGTACTCAGTTTAAATGAGGGACATACTCTTATCACCTCTCACAGCCAGATTGAGACAGTGTTAGTGTACTCAGTTTAAATGAAGGACATACTCTTATCACCCCTCACAGCCAGATTGAGACAGTGTTAGTGAACTCAGTTTAAATGAGGGATATACTCTTATCACCTCTCACAGTCACAGCCAGATTGAGACAGTGTTAGTGTACTCAGTTTAAATGAGGGATATACTCTTATCACCTCTCACAGCCAGATTGAGACAGTGTTAGTGTACTCAGTTTAAATGAGGGACATACTCTTATCACCTCTCACAGCCAGATTGAGACAGTGTTAGTGTATTCAGTTTAAATGAGGGACATACTCTTATCACCTCTCACAGCCAGATTGAGACAGTGTTAGTGTACTCAGTTTAAATGAGGGACATACTCTTATCACCTCTCACAGCCAGATTGAGACAGTGTTAGTGTACTCAGTTTAAATGAGGGACATACTCTTATCACCTCTCACAGCCAGATTGAGACAGTGTTAGTGTACTCAGTTTAAATGAGGGACATACTCTTATCACCTCTCACAGTCACAGCCAGATTGAGACAGTGTTAGTGTACTCGGTTTAAATGAGGGATATACTCTTATCACCTCTCACAGCCAGATTGAGACAGTGTTAGTGTACACAGTTTAAATGAGGGATATACTCTTATCACCTCTCACAGCCAGATTGAGACAGTGTTAGTGTACTCGGTTTAAATGAGGGATATACTCTTATCACCTCTCACAGCCAGATTGAGACAGTGTTAGTGTACACAGTTTAAATGAGGGATATACTCTTATCACCTCTCACAGCCAGATTGAGACAGTGTTAGTGTACTCAGTTTAAATGAGGGACATACTCTTATCACCTCTCACAGCCAGATTGAGACAGTGTTAGTGTACTCAGTTTAAATGAGGGACATACTCTTATCACCTCTCACAGCCAGATTGAGACAGTGTTAGTGTACTCAGTTTAAATGAGGGACATACTCTTATCACCTCTCACAGCCAGATTGAGACAGTGTTAGTGTACTCAGTTTAAATGAAGGACATACTCTTATCACCCCTCACAGCCAGATTGAGACAGTGTTAGTGTACTCAGTTTAAATGAGAGACATACTCTTATCACCTCTCACAGCCAGATTGAGACAGTGTTAGTGTACTCAGTTTAAATGAGGGATATACTCTTATCACCTCTCACAGCCAGATTGAGACAGTGTTAGTGTACACAGTTTAAATGAGGGATATACTCTTATCACCTCTCACAGCCAGATTGAGACAGTGTTAGTGTACTCAGTTTAAATGAGGGACATACTCTTATCACCCCTCACAGCCAGATTGAGACAGTGTTAGTGAACTCAGTTTAAATGAGGGATATACTCTTATCACATCTCACAGTCACAGCCTGATTGAGACAGTGTTAGTGTACACAGTTTAAATGAGGGACACACTCTTATCACATCTCATGGTCACAGCCAGATTGAGACAGTGTTAGTGTACTCAGTTTAAATGAGGGATATACTCTTATCACATCTCACAGTCACAGCCAGATTGAGACAGTGTTAGTGTACTCGGTTTAAATGAGGGATATACTCTTATCACCTCTCACAGCCAGATTGAGACAGTGTTAGTGTACACAGTTTAAATGAGGGATATACTCTTATCACCTCTCACAGCCAGATTGAGACAGTGTTAGTGTACTCAGTTTAAATGAGGGACATACTCTTATCACCTCTCACAGCCAGATTGAGACAGTGTTAGTGTACTCAGTTTAAATGAGGGACATACTCTTATCACCTCTCACAGCCAGATTGAGACAGTGTTAGTGTACTCAGTTTAAATGAGGGACATACTCTTATCACCTCTCACAGCCAGATTGAGACAGTGTTAGTGTACTCAGTTTAAATGAAGGACATACTCTTATCACCCCTCACAGCCAGATTGAGACAGTGTTAGTGAACTCAGTTTAAATGAGGGATATACTCTTATCACCTCTCACAGTCACAGCCAGATTGAGACAGTGTTAGTGTACTCAGTTTAAATGAAGGACATACTCTTATCACCCCTCACAGCCAGATTGAGACAGTGTTAGTGTACTCAGTTTAAATGAGAGACATACTCTTATCACCTCTCACAGCCAGATTGAGACAGTGTTAGTGTACTCAGTTTAAATGAGGGATATACTCTTATCACCTCTCACAGCCAGATTGAGACAGTGTTAGTGTACACAGTTTAAATGAGGGATATACTCTTATCACCTCTCACAGCCAGATTGAGACAGTGTTAGTGTACTCAGTTTAAATGAGGGATATACTCTTATCACCTCTCACAGCCAGATTGAGACAGTGTTAGTGTACACAGTTTAAATGAGGGATATACTCTTATCACCTCTCACAGCCAGATTGAGACAGTGTTAGTGTACTCAGTTTAAATGAGGGACATACTCTTATCACCCCTCACAGCCAGATTGAGACAGTGTTAGTGAACTCAGTTTAAATGAGGGATATACTCTTATCACATCTCACAGTCACAGCCTGATTGAGACAGTGTTAGTGTACACAGTTTAAATGAGGGACACACTCTTATCACATCTCATGGTCACAGCCAGATTGAGACAGTGTTAGTGTACTCAGTTTAAATGAGGGATATACTCTTATCACATCTCACAGTCACAGCCAGATTGAGACAGTATTAGTGTACTCAGTTTAAATGAGGGATATACTCTTATCACCTCTCACAGCCAGATTGAGACAGTATTAGTGTACACAGTTTAAATGAGGGACATACTCTTATCACCTCTCACAGCCAGATTGAGACAGTGTTAGTGTACTCAGTTTAAATGAGGGACATACTCTTATCACCTCTCACAGCCAGATTGAGACAGTGTTAGTGTACACAGTTTAAATGAGGGACATACTCTTATCACCTCTCACAGCCAGATTGAGACAGTGTTAGTGTACACAGTTTAAATGAGGGACATACTCTTATCACCTCTCACAGCCAGATTGAGACAGTGTTAGTGTACTCAGTTTAAATGAGGGACATACTCTTATCACCTCTCACAGCCAGATTGAGACAGTGTTAGTGTACACAGTTTAAATGAGGGATATACTCTTATCACCTCTCACAGCCAGATTGAGACAGTGTTAGTGTACTCAGTTTAAATGAGAGACATACTCTTATCACCTCTCACAGCCAGATTGAGACAGTGTTAGTGTACTCAGTTTAAATGAGGGATATACTCTTATCACCTCTCACAGCCAGATTGAGACAGTGTTAGTGTACACAGTTTAAATGAGGGATATACTCTTATCACCTCTCACAGCCAGATTGAGACAGTGTTAGTGTACACAGTTTAAATGAGGGATATACTCTTATCACCTCTCACAGCCAGATTGAGACAGTGTTAGTGTACTCAGTTTAAATGAGGGATATACTCTTATCACCTCTCACAGCCAGATTGAGACAGTGTTAGTGTACTCAGTTTAAATGAGGACATACTCTTATCACCTCTCATGGTCACAGCCAGATTGAGACAGTGTTAGTGTACTCAGTTTAAATGAGGGACATACTCTTATCACCTCTCACAGCCAGATTGAGACAGTGTTAGTGTACTCAGTTTAAATGAGGATATACTCTTATCACCTCTCACAGCCAGATTGAGACAGTGTCAGTGTACTCAGTTTAAATGAGGATATACTCTTATCACCTCTCATGGTCACAGCCAGATTGAGACAGTGTTAGTGTACTCAGTTTAAATGAGGGACATACTCTTATCACCTCTCACAGCCAGATTGAGACAGTATTAGTGTATTCAGTTTAAATGAGGGACATACTCTTATCACCTCTCACAGCCTGATTGAGACAGTATTAGTGTACTCAGTTTAAATGAGGACATACTCTTATCACCTCTCACAGTCACAGCCAGATTGAGACAGTGTTAGTGTACTCAGTTTAAATGAGGGACACACTCTTATCACATCTCATGGTCACAGCCAGATTGAGACAGTGTTAGTGTACTCAGTTTAAATGAGGGACACACTCTTATCACATCTCATGGTCACAGCCAGATTGAGACAGTGTTAGTGTACACAGTTTAAATGAGGGACACACTCTTATCACATCTCATGGTCACAGCCAGATTGAGACAGTGTTAGTGTACTCAATTTAAATGAGAGACATACTCTTATCACCTCTCATGGTCACAGCCAGATTGAGACAGTGTTAGTGTACTCAGTTTAAATGAGAGACACACTCTTATCACCTCTCATGGTCACAGCCAGATTGAGACAGTGTTAGTGTACTCAGTTTAAATGAGAGACATACTCTTATCACCTCTCATGGTCACAGCCAGATTGAGATAGTTAGTGAACTCAGTTTAAATGAGGGACATACTCTTATCACCTCTCACGGTCACAGCCAGAGTAAAATCAAAGTCAACTATGTACAGCTCTTCATGAGACGCCATTTAACATTTGCCTGATGTTTTATTCTTGTTACTGCAACTGAAATGAGGAGTATACGGTTGATCCTAGTCTTAGCGATCTAGCATCAGCCACACTGAGAGTATACAGAAGAAGATATTAAACCTAGCCCACTAACTGCTGCATTCTTAAACTACTTTCAAGTTTGATGATAGGGAATGAATGAATGAATGAATGAATGTTTAACGAGACCCCAGCACGAAAAATACATCGGCTATTGGGTGTCAAACTATGGTAATGCAAATAAATAAAGTGATGATCAACATCAATATAAAAATTCAAGACAAACAAAAACAGTGTAAAGAACTGTGCAAAAACACAGATATCATAGAATTTTACGGATACTGAATTTTACTCAAAACTTCAATTTTGTGCTGTATTGGCCATTCTCAAAGAGAATGTTACACCCCTGCACCACGGTGAGGTTACAGCACACGCAGGGGTTGATGATAGGGAGTTCACCCAGAGCCCACCCCCTTTGCATCTCAATATGTAAAGTCAATAACAGACACAAAGATTCACCTGTTATGTTTGATTTTGACCCACTCACCCAGCAGAAGGAATGGCATAATAGACTGAATTGGACCATAGATGACGTCAAAAACAGTTGCTATGCCGTAAGCAAAAAGAATGGCCAGACCAACACTTAGGAGGCCTGCCAGAGAAACATAGACCTGAAAGAAAAACAAAACTAGGTTACAGATGCGCACGAGTAAAAACATCTAATTATTGGGAGAGAAAACACACCGCCACCACCATGGGCTACTCTTTTCAGATAGTAGTAAAGGATCTTTTATACACACCATTCCACAGATGGGACAGACTAGTACACACCACAGCCTTTCGTA
This sequence comes from Gigantopelta aegis, assembly GCF_016097555.1. Lineage (NCBI taxonomy): Eukaryota > Metazoa > Mollusca > Gastropoda > Neomphalida > Peltospiridae > Gigantopelta > Gigantopelta aegis. Next base: position 101,978,821 of record NC_054704.1, read on the forward strand.
CATCAAGTATGGAGCACCGACTAGAACAAGAAATAGCCCAATGCATCAGGCGGGCATTTTACCACAGGGCTACGTCCCGCCCCCATTTAGTTGAAGATAACTCATCTAAGGTGATTGATCACTACCACTCCCCCCCAGTTGAAGATAACTCATCTAAGGTGATTGATCACTACCACTCCCCCCCCCAGTTGAAGATAACTCATCTAAGGTGATTGATCACTACCACTCCCCCCCCAGTTGAAGATAACTCATCTAAGGTGATTGATCACTACCACTCCCCCCCCAGTTGAAGATAACTCATCTAAGGTGATTGATCACTACCACTCCCCCCCCAGTTGAAGATAACTCATCTAAGGTGATTGATCACTACCACTCCCCCACCCCAGTTGAAGATAACTCATCTAAGGTGATTGATCACTACCACTCCCCCCCAGTTGAAGATAACTCATCTAAGGTGATTGATCACTACCACTCCCCCCCCCAGTTGAAGATAACTCATCTAAGGTGATTGATCACTACCACTCCCCCCCAGTTGAAGATAACTCATCTAAGGTGATTGATCACTACCACTCCCCCCCCCAGTTGAAGATAACTCATCTAAGGTGATTGATCACTACCACTCCCCCCCCAGTTGAAGATAACTCATCTAAGGTGATTGATCACTACCACTCCCCCCCCCCCCCGAGTTGAAGATAACTCATCTAAGGTGATTGATCACTACCACTCCCCCCCAAGTTGAAGATAACTCATCTAAGGTGATTGATCACTACCACTCCCCCCCTCCCCCATTTGTGGAAAGTTTTAAGTGTGGCAAATTGATCCCTTGCAATAAAATCAAATTGTGAATAATAAAAAAAACACTTTATTTAAAACTTCATGTGATAGCTCACCTAGCACCACTTTATTTAAAACTTCATGTGATAGCTCACCTAGCACCACTTTATTTAAAACTTCATGTGATAGCTCACCTAGCACCACTTTATTTAAAACTTCATGTGATAGCTCACCTAGCACCACTTTATTTAAAACTTCATGTGATAGCTCACCTAGCACCACTTTATTTAAAACTTCATGTGATAGCTCACCTAGCACCACTTTATTTAAAACTTCATGTGATAGCTCACCTAGCACCATTTTATTTAAAACTTCATGTGATAGCTCACCTAGCACCACTTTATTTAAAACTTCATGTGATAGCTCACCTAGCACCACTTTATTTAAAACTTCATGTGATAGCTCACCTAGCACCATTTTATTTAAAACTTCATGTGATAGCTCACCTAGCACCATTTTATTTAAAACTTCATGTGATAGCTCACCTAGCACCACTTTATTTAAAACTTCACGTGATAGCTCACCTAGCACCACTTTATTTAAAACTTCATGTGATAGCTCACCTAGCACCATTTTATTTAAAACTTCATGTGATAGCTCACCTAGCACCATTTCAGAAGATTGATCTTACCTTGATTTTGCACATGGTGAAGACTGCGACCCAATATTAATTTTTCCTAGGGTATTGTATAGCTACACTCCCACGTGTAATTATTTTAGATTAAGTATGGGACCTATTACTGAGTATATAAAAAATAGTTCCAACCCTTTGCTGCACCATGTTGAACTTGCCAAGGGAGATCATGACAAACACGAAGACGATACTGAAACCAGCTGACAGAAGCTTGATATCACTGTTTATAGCGCCATAACCCTCATCGTCAAAACTGAAACACAAGGAAAGGTTATAACTCTTTGTAAATTCATATACATATTTACACATTACAACCTGTAAATAGCAGGGTTCTAAGTGATATATTTATCTTTGTGAGGTGAATGCATTTAAAATTTCAATTTTCTTGTACACTCATAGTCATATACCTGGAACTTATAATTATTGTGATTATACAATACTCGTATATGACTCATTAATTAAATAGAAGCAAACCAACCTGCGAGATGCATACACATATGTCTTGGCAATGTCTTTGTGGCCTTTCAGAGCCAGTTCAATGATTCTCTTCTCAAATAATTTGTCTGCATCTAGTAACTAAAATAAAATAATATATTCCAATATGAAAAGACCAGCTTATTTTAACACAACAATTACTCATATTCAAAACAAACTCATTTCAAATTTCAAGCGCACCAATAAAAAAAAAAACCAACAACAAAGAAACAACATGTAAATCACCAAATTTAAGACATGTAATAATTTTGAAGAGCTTATATATGCATTCAACTTCAAATCTAGTGGTTTAGAAAATCGATGTTAATACAAGCTTCACTAAGCTACTCATTTTAATAAATTACATGCCATCTACTCACATTTCATAAGGTGCTACTTAAATAAATTGCATACTATCTAAAATCACACATTATCTACTAAACAATCACACACATTATCTACTAAAAAATCACACACATTATCTACTCACTCGTATTAATAATACACTATCTACTCATGTGAATTACACACTACCTATCGACTCACTTGAATGACACACTAGCTATCCACTCACATGAATCACACACTAGCTATCCACTCACTTGAATCACACACTAGCTATCGACTCACTTGAATCACACACTACCTATCCACTCACATGAATCACACACTAGCTATCCCCTCACTTGAATCACACACTAGCTATTCACTCACATGAATTACACACTAGCTATCCACTCACTTAAATCACACACAAGACGTTCACTCACTTGAATCACATACTAGCTATCCACTCACTTGAATCACACACTAGCTATCCACTCACTTGAATCACACACTAGCTATCCACTCACTTGAATCACACACTAGCTATCCACTCACTTGAATCACACACTATTACACACTACTAGCTATCCACTCACTTGAATTACACACTAGCTATCCACTCACTTGAATCACACACTAGCTATCCACTCACTTAAATTACACACTAGCTATCCACTCACTTGAATCACACACAAGATGTTCACTCACTTGAATCACACACTAGCTATCCACTCACATGAATTACACACTAGCTATCCACTCACTTGAATCACACACTAGCTATCCACTCACTTGCATTACACACTAGCTATTCACTCACTTGAATTACACACTAGCTATCCACTCACTTGAATCACACACTACCTATCCACTCACATGAATCACACACTAGCTATCCACTCACATGAATCACACACTAGCTATCCACTCACATGAATCACACACTAGCTAACCACTCACATGAATCACACACAAGATGTTCACTCACTTGAATCACACACAAGATGTTCACTCACTTGAATCACACACTATCTATCCACTCACATGAATCACACACTAGCTATCCACTAACTTGAATTACACACTAGCTATGCACTCACTTGAACCACACACTAGCTATCCACTCACATGAATCACACACTAGTTATCCACTCACTTGAATTACACACTACATATCCACTCACATGAATTACACACTACCCATCGACTCACATGAATCACACACTATTACACACTACTAGCTATCCACTCTCTTGAATTACACACTAGCTATCCACTCACTTGAATTACACACTAGCTATCCACTCACTTGAATCACACACTAGCTATCCACTCACTTGAATCACACACAAGATGTTCACTCACTTGAATCACACACAAGATGTTCACTCACTTGAATCACACACAAGATGTTCACTCACTTGAATCACACACTATCTATCCACTCACATGAATCACACACTAGCTATCCACTCACTTGAATCACACACTAGCTATCCACTCACTTGAATCACACACTAGCTATCCACTCACTTGAATTACACACTAGCTATGCACTCACTTGAACCACACACTAGCTATCCACTCACATGAATCACACACTAGCTATCCACTCACCTGAATTACACACTACCTATCCACTCACATGAATTACACACTACCCATCGACTCATATGAATCACACACTATTACACACTACTAGCTATCCACTCTCTTGAATTACACACTAGCTATCCACTCACTTGAATTACACACTAGCTATCCACTCACTTGAATCACACACTAGCTATCCACTCACTTGAATCACACACAAGATGTTCACTCACTTGAATCACACACAAGATGTTCACTCACTTGAATCACACACTAGCTATCCACTCACTTGTATTACACACTAGCTATTCACTCACTTGAATTACACACTAGCTATCCACTCACTTGAATTACACACTACCTATCCACTCACATGAATCACACACTACCTATCCACTCACTTGAATCACACACAAGATGTTCACTCACTTGAATCACACACAAGATGTTCACTCACTTGAATCACACACTATCTATCCATTCACTTGAATTACACACTAGCTATGCACTCACTTGAATCACACACTACCTATCCACTCACTTGAATCACACACTAGCTATCCACTCACTTGAATCACACATTAGATGTTCACTCACTTGAATCACACACTAGCTATCCACTCACTTGAATTACACACAAGATGTTCACTCACTTGAATCACACACTACCTATCCACTCACTTGAATCACACACTACCTATCCACTCACTTGAATTACCCACAAGATGTTCACTCACTTGAATCACACACTAGCTATTCACTCACTTAAATCACACATAAGCTATTCACTCACTTAAATCACACACAAAATATTCACTCAGATAAATCATACACTATCTATTCACTCACTTGAATCACACACTAGCTATTCACTCAGTTGAATCACACTAGCTACTCACTCACATGAATCACACACAAGCTACTCACAGGCTATCAACTCACCAGGTCATTTTTCTCCAGAATCCATGTCATCTGCGTAGCCTCTGCCCCAGCTATCTCGTTAACGAACTGATCACGTCGAATAGTTCCACCCAAAATATTGAGAACATCATAATTTGTGCCAAAAATAGGACTGGAAAAAAACACAAATTATATAGCTGAATGGTGATAGTTTAAAATGTACACAGGCACTGTTTATGTTAAACAAACATTTATTTACGTCTGTATTATATCCTAGCTGATATGAGAAATAACCCAACAAATAATTATTCATAAATTAAAAATACCTTTTAGTTATGTTATTGACAGCTGTTATAATGTTGCCTCTGTTCAGAGATTTGATTGTGGTTTTATTGAAGGACCAGATTTCAAGTATACTGTCCATTCTACAGTACGATCCAACCCTGTAAGAGAGAAACGTATATTTATATACAATTTACATGTACATTATGAATCTTATATCAATACCTATCAGAATTATCAGCTGTATAAATGCTATGAATTCACACATCTGTTCAACGCTATGACATAACACGTCTGTTCAATGCTATGACATCACACGTCTGCTCAACACTATGACATCACGTCTGCTCAATGCTATGATGTCACATGTCTGCTCAATGCTATGACATCACGCATCTGCCTAACGCTGTCACATGTCTGCTCAACACTATAACATCACACATCTGCTCAACGCTATGACATCACATGTTTGCTAAACACTATGACATCACACGTCTGCTCAACACTATGACATCACATGTCTGCTCAACGCTATGATGTCACGTCTGCTCAATGCTATGACATCACGCATCTGCTCAATGCTATGACATCATGCATCTGCCCAACACTATGTCACATGTCTGCTCAACACTATAACATCACACATCTGCTCAACACTGTGATATCACGTCTGCTCAACGCTATATCACACGTCTGCTCAACACTATGACATCACACGTCTGTTCAATGCTATGTCATATGTCTGCTCAATGCTATGACAGCACACATCTGCTCAATGCTGACAAATATTTGCCATGCTTAAATAAATTGACCATTCTTAAATTGGCCATTCTTAAAGAGACTAGCCATCCTTGAAGAGACTGGTTACCCTTAAAAATATTGGTCATGATTAAATAAACTGGCCACCCTTAATAATTGAAAACATAACTATTAAGTCTACTTTTATCAAGCACATGACTGTACTGTTCAATCTGATCCAATCCAGTCCAAACATGGTCACATTTTGTTCAGTTACCTCAAACAGAGATCATCAAATGTCTTTCCATTTACACTGGTGCTCACTGATTCTGTGTAGAAGTCCAGTAACTGAAATGTGAAAGGTCAACTATTTTACTAATGTGCAAAAATAAGTTGAAAATAAAAATTTAAATTAAGAAATATTATTAAAGCTGAATGTTAAGATGTTTAATATAGTGACTTTATAGCAGTACTCGTGATTTACACTGGGCTAGCTCTGTGCTTCTTGTGAGGTAACTAAATATGCAAGTCACTTGTTTAATATAGTGACTTTATAGCAGTACTCGTGATTTACACTGGGCTAGCTCTGTGCTACATGTAAGGTAACTAAATATGCAAGTCACTTGTTTAATATAGTGACTTTATAGCAGTACTCGTGATTTACACTGGGCTAGCTCTGTGCTTCTTGTGAGGTAACTAAATATGCAAGTCACTTGTTTAATATAGTGACTTTATAGCAGTAATTGTGATTTACACTGGGCTAGCTCTGTGCTTCTTGTAAGGTAACTAAATATGCTAGTCACTTGTTTAATATAGTGACTTTATAGCAGTACTGATGATTTACACTGGGCTAGCTCTGTGCTTCTTGTGAGGTAACTAAATATGGAAGTCACTTGTTTAATATAGTGACTTTATAGCAGTAATCGTGATTTACACTGGGCTAGCTCTGTGCTTCTTGTGACATAACTAAATTAGCCAGTCAATGGTTTAATATAGTGACCTTATAGCAGTACTCGTGATTTACACTGGGCTAGCTCTGTGCTTCTTGTGAGGTAACTAAATATGCAAGTCACTTGTTTAATATAGTGACTTTATAGCAGTACTCGTGATTTACACTGACCTAGCTCTGTGCTACATGTGAGGTAACTAAATATGCAAGTCACTGGTTTAATATAGTGACCTTATAGCAGTAATCGTGATTTACACTGGGCTAGCTCTGTGCTTCTTGTGAGGTAACTAAATATGCAAGTCACTTGTTTAATATAGTGACTTTATAACAGTACTAGTGATTTACACTGGGCTAGCTCTGTGCTTCTTGTGAGGTAACTAAATATGCAAGTCACTTGTTTAATATAGTGACTTTATAACAGTACTAGTGATTTACACTGGGCTAGCTCTGTGCTTCTTGTGAGGTAACTAAATATGCAAGTCACTTGTTTAATATAGTGACTTTATAGCAGTACTCGTGATTTACACTGGGCTAGCTCTGTGCTTCATGTGAGGTAACTAAATATGGAAGTCACTTGTTTAATATAGTGACTTTATAGCAGTACTAGTGATTTACACCGGCCTAGCTCTGTGCTTCTTGTGAGGTAACTAAATATGGAAGTCACTTGTTTAATATAGTGACTTTATAGCAGTACTCGTGATTTACACTGGCCTAGCTCTGTGCTTCTTGTGAGGTAACTAAATATGGAAGTCACTTGTTTAATATAGTGACCTTATAGCAGTACTCATGATTTACACTGGGCTAGCTCTGTGCTTCTTGTGAGGTAACTAAATATGCAAGTCACTTGTTTAATATAGTGACTTTATAGCAGTAATTGTGATTTACACTGGGCTAGCTCTGTGCTTCTTGTAAGGTAACTAAATATGCAAGTCACTTGTTTAATATAGTGACGTTATAGCAGTACTGATGATTTACACTGGGTTAGCTCTGTGCTTCTTGTGAGGTAACTAAATATGCAAGTCACTTGTTTAATATAGTGACGTTATAGCAGTACTGATGATTTACACTGGGCTAGCTCTGTGCTTCTTGTGAGGTAACTAAATATGGAAGTCACTTGTTTAATATAGTGACTTTATAGTAGTAATCGTGATTTACACTGGGCTAGCTCTGTGCTTCTTGTGACATAACTAAATTAGCCAGTCACTTGTTTAATATAGTGACTTTATAGCAGTAATCATGATTTACACTGGGCTAGCTCTGTGCTTCTTGTGACATAACTAAATTAGCCAGTCACTGGTTTAATATAGTGACCTTATAGCAGTACTCGTGATTTACACTGGGCTAGCTCTGTGCTTCTTGTGAGGTAACTAAATATGCAAGTCACTTGTTTAATATAGTGACTTTATAGCAGTACTCGTGATTTACACTGGGCTAGCTCTGTGCTTCTTGTGACATAACTAAATTAGCCAGTCACTGGTTTAATATAGTGACCTTATAGCAGTACTCGTGATTTACACTGGGCTAGCTCTGTGCTTCTTGTGAGGTAACTAAATATGCAAGTCACTTGTTTAATATAGTGACTTTATAGCAGTACTCGTGATTTACACTGACCTAGCTCTGTGCTACATGTGAGGTAACTAAATATGCAAGTCACTGGTTTAATATAGTGACCTTATAGCAGTAATCGTGATTTACACTGAGCTAGCTCTGTGCTTCTTGTGAGGTAACTAAATATGCAAGTCACTTGTTTAATATAGTGACTTTATAACAGTACTAGTGATTTACACTGGGCTAGCTCTGTGCTTCTTGTGAGGTAACTAAATATGCAAGTCACTTGTTTAATATAGTGACTTTATAACAGTACTAGTGATTTACACTGGGCTAGCTCTGTGCTTCATGTGAGGTAACTAAATATGGAAGTCACTTGTTTAATATAGTGACTTTATAGCAGTACTAGTGATTTACACCGGCCTAGCTCTGTGCTTCTTGTGAGGTAACTAAATATGGAAGTCACTTGTTTAATATAGTGACTTTATAGCAGTACTCGTGATTTACACTGGCCTAGCTCTGTGCTTCTTGTGAGGTAACTAAATATGGAAGTCACTTGTTTAATATAGTGACCTTATAGCAGTACTCGTGATTTACACTGGGCTAGCTCTGTGCTTCTTGTGAGGTAACTAAATATGCAAGTCACTTGTTTAATATAGTGACTTTATAGCAGTACTAGTGATTTACACTGGGCTAGCTCTGTGCTTCGTGTGAAATAACTAAATATGCAAGTCACTTACAGCATTAATAAACGGAACAGTGAGAACATCGTCGCCTGTAGCAATAACCGACACAAATCTCGTCTTTGTGGGAAACTGCCTGTCAACCCAAGCCTTCTCTGGGATGATGCGGGAACTCTGGGGCACCCATAGCTTCTCTTGTTCCTGAGTCTCCTTCAAGGTTTTCAGTCCAATCCCGCACAACCCACAGGTCGTTAGGCAGAAGATGATGGTGATCACAGGATTGGTTCCAACAAACAGGCCGACCCTGCAGAAAAAGACACACTATAAAGTAAGGAAAATATTCCCTTTTGTTTAATGTTTGTTTATTTACATAATGGTATTACTTTCAACTACATGCATATACATGCAGGCATTGAAATAAGCAGTGTACAGGTTACCACAAAACACAGACCTGGTAACCTATATCACACATTTATATTTCCATTATCACTACAAAATCCCTTCACAGGCACACAGATATGTTGTTATTCTGACCTCAGTTCTCACTGTACTGATACTGTACAGACACAGATATGTTGTCATTCACACCTCAGTTCTCACTGTACTGATACTGTACAGACACACAGATATGTTGTTATTCTTACCTCAGTTCTCACTGTACTGATACTGTACAGACACACAAATATGTTGTTATTCACACCTCAGTTCTCACTGTACTGATACTGTATAGACATGCAGATATGTTGTTATTCTTACCTCAGTTCTCACTGTACTGATATTGTACAGACACACAGATATGTTGTTATTCACACCTCAGTTCTCACTGTACTGATACTGTATAGACACACAGATATGTTGTTATTCTTACCTCAGTTCTCACTGTACTGATATTGTACAGACAGACAGATATGTTGTTATTCACACCTCAGTTCTCACTGTACTGATACTGTACAGACACACAGATATGTTGTTATTCACACCTCAGTTCTCACTGTACTGATACTGTACAGGCACACAGATATGTCGTTATTCTTACCTCAGTTCTCACTGTACTGATACTGTACAGACACACAGATATGTTGTTATTCATTCATACCTCAGTTCTCACTGTACTGATACTGTACAGACACAAAGATATGTTGTTATTCTTACCTCAGTTCTCACTGTACTGATACTGTACAGACACACATATATGTTGTTATTCTTACCTCAGTTCTCACTGTACTGATATTGTACAGACACACAGATATGTCGTTATTCTGACCTCAGTTCTCACTGTACTGATACTGTACAGACACACAGATATGTTGTTATTCATACCTCAGTTCTCACTGTACTGATAATATACAGACACAGATATGTTGTTATACACTCCATGTCTATCTAAATAACGCTCAGTTGATCAAACATTTAGGTGATGTAGTTTTAGTTTTATGACATTCTGTGGCGAACAAACTTACTGTTTTTTAATTTCTTGATGTGGCAACCCTCTGGTAACCTAAAGGATTGTTCTCAACTTATTTTGTTGCCTGTACATTGCAAAGAATGTGTGTATATGTACAATGATTTCCAATTCAAGATGATACTTGTAATCAAAATGATTATTTTTTAAATTAGATGTAATGTTATTTATTTTAATAACTGTATATGATTATATGTATATGATTTACAACTGATATTTTGCCTTAATTTAGAAGTACATATGTGCCCTTTTGTTTTAAACTTGGTCCTCCTCAAATATTTCATAATTCTGCCTATATTCCACTTTGTTTATCATTTCATCAAATTAAAGATTTTTTTTTTTACATCCATATTATTATTAAGATTTTTCATACACCAAGATTCTTCAAGTCTCAAAATAAAATAGTATTTCAGCATATTAACTGCATTTCAAGTAAGCATTTGACTCTTAAAATAATTGGTGAACACTGTGTAAAATACTCTAACATACATGTACATCAAATGTACACTTTGAAAGATGTGGGCATTTAAAATACAATACTGTTGAATACATATGTACCTGTAAAATACAGATTCAAGTCCAAAGACAATTCCATTGCTGATTTTTTTCATGCATGATGGAGACGATTGAGAAGAGTTTTTTACTTCCGCCGGTGCCATACATCAAGTAAAACAATCTGCTCCAAGTTCAAGTGTTACAGTTGTGATCCATCTGTGGTTATTTTTTAACTATTAAATATAAGATCAGAATGCTCAGTATTAAATCACACAAACAAATTTAAGCAGCTACATGTACCTTATATGGTTCAATGTTTTGTCATGTTGTTATTTCTGCCTGCACCATTTAAACCAAAAGACACAACATAACATTATAGGTTTTAACATCTGTAAATGTAGTTACAAAAGGTGCTGTGAAATTGTTAAACATTTCGTTTAAAAATTAAGGGGCTGTTCAGTTATTAACATTTCTGTATATGCATCAAAATAAGGATAGTGCCTGATAACCCATATATACATGCTTGTATAGGTCACCATAAATTATGGGCCTGGTGTGATTCAGTGGATGCTGGTAATTTTGTACCAAATTTGATATTTTTGTACCAGTAATTTTGTACCACAGTCATTTTATACCATTGGCATTTCGTATCATTACAAAGAGTAATTTTCATATGAAATGGCTTTTCACATGCGTCACTAGTCTAAGTAAATGACTACGGTACAAAATGACTGTGGTACGAAATTACCAGGCAATATTGTAAAATATGATGAACCGGACTATTAAAAAAACAAAGTCTATTTACATTTGACTTTTAGGGAACACGCACACTTGTAAACTCTCACATCTCAATATTATTTGTTGAATTAACAAACACCTTCACAAAACAAACTGCAAAATGAGAAAAATACAAACGTGTAGGCATACAAAAATATGTTTAATACGGAGAAAAATGTACACGTCATGGAGCCATTTTTCACTGTATTATATTAACTAATGTGTAATATTAAACCAACATAAATAAGCAAAAATTATAAAACACTGTCATTGTGAATGGCTTGTATGCTTCACAGATTAATTGTATCAGTTTTATTGAAATCACATGACATGCATCATTCGTGAAAAACAAAGGCCCACTTTATGAACTCTTCACACACAAACTGACATCATTGTAAACATTTGTTGGTTGGTTTTGATAGTCAGCTGACACGGTAAAACATTATTTCATCAAACTGATTGTACATCACAATACGCAGAATCTATTTCCAGGGCTCGAACTTAAGAATTTGTCTCCCAAGGCAATTTTAAATAGAAATGCCTTGGTTGAAACAACCCACCGACAGCCATTATGAGCTTGCCTAAGGCATTTGTTTTAAAAGTGACTTTTGAAGCAAATTAAAGTTTGTTTTGTTCAACGACACCACTAGATCACATTGATTTATTAATCATCGGTTATTGGATGTCAAACATTTGGTGATTTGACATATAGTTTTAGACAAGAAACCCGCTACATTAGTAGCAAGGAATCTTTTAAATGCACCATCCCACAGACAGGATAGCACATACAATGGCCAGTCATAGTGCACTGGCTGGAACATGAAATAGCCCAATGGGCCCACTGACTGGGATTGATTCTAGACTGACTGCACACCAAGGAAGCACTTTACCACTGGGCTATGACATGCCCCTTTCGAAGCAAATAAACATGACTGAAAGTTATTTTGCTGTATGTAGACATATATCAAATGTGCAACTGTTAAATATTGGCAGGTAACGAACACCAGGTAACGAACACCAGGTGTATACATTTTAACATTGTTGAGGAGCATTACTGATGGCACAATAGTGTTATCAGTGATGCTCTCTACCTACAATAAATTATATTTCAATGATGGCAATATGGTGCAGTCATTAAGTTCTAGCCCTGTATTCCACGTTAATAGGCCAGTTCACAGTTACTCGAGGATATGTTTTGAGATGGATAGTTTGAAATGATCATGGTACGAAATGACTTCGTTAATTTTTTTAAAATAAACCTTGATACATGCGGTTTATTTTAATGAACTAGAAATGACTATGAGGCTGTGTCCAGGATGGGTGTTAAAGTTTGTTTTAATGAACTAGAAATGACTATGAGGCTGTGTCCAGGATGGGTGTTAAAGTTTGTTTTAATGAACTAGAAATGACTATGAGGCTGTGTCCAGGATGGGTGTTAAAGTTTGTTTTAATGAACTAGAAATGACTATGAGGCTGTGTCCAGGATGGGTGTTAAAGTTTGTTTTAATGAACTAGAAATGACTATGAGGCTGTGTCCAGGATGGGTGTTAAAGTTTGTTTTGTTTGACAACTTCACATTGACATATTAATATGAATTGGCTATTGGGTGTTAAAAATTTGGTAATTTTGACATAGTCTCAGAGAGGAAACCCACTACATTTTTCCATTAGTAGTAAGGAATATTTTGTATGCACCATCCCACAGACAAGACAGAACATACCACAGCCTTTGATGCACTGGCTGGAACGAGAAATAGCCCAATGGGCCCACAGACAGGAATCGATCCCAAACTGACTGTGTATCAAGTGAACACTTTAGTTACCACTGGGCTATGATTCGCCCCACAAGTTGGATGTGTCTGAACCGTAATTGCATGTGGCTAAATAATAATATTTGGACAGTCATTTGGCAGATCTAAATTTGAGTGAAAACTGCATTTGTCACGATTTAAGAATGGCTGAGAGTTAATTCATCAAGATAAATATCTCCGGCACGATATTTATTATTGTGATGTTTCGGAGGTCCAATATATGTCAAAATGTTAAAAAACGGACCGTAGATGTTTACCTTAGTGAACTAGCTGAGACAGTGAGACTGAGAGTCAGAACATCAACATGTTCTGGACCCACCACCAGCTACTCCGCTGTAGCCCGTCCCACAGGGAACGCCTTTCCTCATGCTATGGAATTAACTACAGCTTATTTATTGGCATAAGTTCGATCCGAACCCCCCTTCAATATTAAAACAATTATTATACCAAACTTCTAGTTGTGTTGTGAGACTGGGACAGTCACCGAGTCTGAGAGTGACTGGGCGAAAGCTTGGGTTACAATTTTAATATCACAGAAAAATACAAGTATTAATACCATTAAATTGATTTTAAAAATATTATATTACCTATTTTTCTGCCCCAGGGTGCATCGATACAACCAAAAATTAATAAACAGAGATTAATTACTGAAACTATCACCGAAAGGTCACTTTCGTTATTACAGGAAGTGAACCACCTACCTCTTTCGGCATTCCGAGTGCCTCATACGAAACACCTTCGGTCGATTTCGGATTCTCCGGTATTTCCGCCGGTGTAGTTGGTGAAATCAGCCACCCAAGTGAAGTTTCGATTATAATTTTTGTCCATTAAATATTCATTTGGTTTTATTTGAATTTAAAAAAAAATAAAAAAATTATACAACTAATGAAACATAAATATAAAATTCGAAACAGTTAATTTGTGTGTGTTTGTGTACATGTGTGTTTTGAAGGAAGGAATTCGGAAATGTTTTATTTAACGACGCACTCAACACATGTTATTTACTGTTATATGGCGTCAGATATATGGTTAAGGGACACACACACACACATACACACACACGCACACAGAGAGAGAGAGAGAGAGAGAGAGAGAGAGAGAGAGAGAGAGAGGGGGGGAGGGAGGAAACCCGCTGTCGCTACTTCATGGGCTACTCTTTTCGATTAGCAGCAAGGGATCTTTTATATGCACCATCCCACAGACAGGGTAGTAGGCCTACATACCACGGCCTTTGATACGCCAGTCGTGGTGCACTGGCTGGAACGAGAAATAGCCCAATGGGCCCACCGACAGGGATCGATCCCAGACCGACTGCGCATTGAGCGAGCGCTTTACCACTGGGCTACGTCCCACCCCATTGTATGTTTGCAATGCAGGTGCCTGTGCAGAAGGTTTTGGGGATCGACGCCTTTGATTAAAATTGATTTAAAAAAAAAATTGTGCGCGCATTACTGTGTGCACGTGTGTGTGTGTGTGCGCACGAGTGTGTCTGTGCCTTTGTGTGCTCCAATATGTGTGCCTGTGTGTGTGTGTGTGTGTGTGAGAGAGAGAGAGAGAGAGAGAGAGCAGACGATATAGATTTTATCATAAAACCACAAAACGACGTTAAATACAAATCTGTTTTATTTCAGTTTATTGATTTATATCAATTTATATATGTATACGACAGGTTAATTTTTTAATAAATGGCAAGTTAGGCCTATATAAATTAATGGAGTTTGCCGTTTCTATAAAACATCACATATAATATATATCATTTTACCCTGTTTATTAAACTAACTCAACATGGTGTAAGAAAGACAAACATTCCTCATGATTTGTCGTGGAAGTATATTAAACAGTAACACTTTTTCAAATATCGATATTCAAAATCCATTTTAACCACCTTTGCAGGTAAAATCCTATTGAGTAAATTTATTACAAACCTTACAGTGAGCTTTTTAAGCAACTAAAACTTTAAAACAGCCAATATATTCTGTCCATTCATAAACAATTCAAAACCATACATGATTTTCAGTTAAAATTTAGATTGCCGAAGGATATATATTATTTAGATTGCCGAAAGATATACTATTTAAAGATATTTTTCTTTGCTTAGCGTGCATTGTTTTTATTTGATATTTTAGGAAGTGGCTTTCCATGAACTGATATTTGATTCGTGTTCGACGTGGTTGCCTTGGGTAATCTGTAAGAGGTTTTAACATCATCGTTGATGTGGTCTGCTCTGTCGCCGTTCCAGTGTTCCATAGAAGTACCTTGAAGAAGAAATGCAATCCCTTTGCGTTCACTGTACGGGGAACATAGCATAGCAGGGTATGGAGTTGGTGGTCTTGAAACCGGGTCCTGGTAAGTTGGTAATTTGATTTCATCTAGGTGAATAGCTGAGTTAGATGACCCTAATCCAAGTTTTAAATCAGTACTACTAGGCCTTGAAAGACAATTACAGTTCATAGATGAATTCTTTTGGTCTTCATTTTGGTTAGTGAACGTAATTATTGGTGGGCTCTTGCAATTTTGACTGTTATTATTTGAACTATACGTTCGAAGCCAGCCAGCAAATTTATTATTACTTTGAAAAGTGTCTCTTTGTTTCGTAGATTTACCCTTCCGCGAGTCCTTGCCGTTGTAGTCCGGTTTACTCTCCAGGCACGATGACGACTCCTTCAGGTGCGTACGATTCCACCTATTCTCGTCTGAGACGACTGATTTTGACATTGGCATTTGCCCATTCTTTTCCCGCTTCAACCATGCAGATGCTTTTTGGTGTATTTTCTTATCAGAGTATTCTTGGCTGTTTTCGTATGCGTTTGTGATGCCTGTAACACGGTCTGGTATTCCATCTGGTTGATCACCTAAATGTGATAAACTAAAATCGCTCGCGTTTTTTGGTTGACAGACACTGCCAGACACCTGCGCTGGTAAGGACAACTCATCTCTTTTCTCCAAGGACGTGTTTTGTTTGTCCATTGGTGGGTCTCGAACATCCTTTATATATCGCAGTATCCTGTCATTGATTTGCGGCGTGTTGATCACCGATGACGTCACGCTTCTTTGGTTAATTGTATCGCCAACCGCATTAGCGTCAGATCTTAAGTATGCTTCGGGTACTTTCATAAACTGACAGAAAAGTCTCACTATGTTGAAGTGGCGAGAATCGGCTGCGTGGTCCAGCGCTGTGAATCCATCGTAGTTTTGTTTCTTCAGGTCCAAAGTATGCTGCTGTAGTCGGTGCGCTTCCAGGAAGGTAGCTACAATTTCCGGAAATCCTAGATTACATGCGTACATCAGGGCGGTGTTTCCATCATCATCGCATTGATTGACATCAAGGTTTTCCTTGAGTAAAAAGAACAGTGTACAACTTGTAAAAATCTAAATAACTTAATGATAATTAATAATACAATAAACAAATGTTTTTAACACGTCATACTAATATTTAACTTTCAAATGATATAAATGCATGCACTATTCATTTTTGTACGCACTGATCTATGTCAACATCGAGGTCATGCACCAGATAAAATCATCCAACTCAGGGGTGCACAAATGTGAAATTGTGATGGTTGCCCACCGGGCAACCAGTAGCTGAAGTTTGGTTGCCCAACATCATCTCTTGGTTGCCCACATATTTCATAAAAGTTTCATTTTATTTGTTTTATGATTTTCTTGGTTGCCTGTCGGGCAACTGTTTGACAAAGAATGGTTGCCCGCAACATATTTTGGTTGTCCCGGGTGCACGGACAACCAATTTGTGCACCCCTGTCAACTCATTAAACTCATTCTAACTAGAATTTGTCCGGTCCCAACCAGTGTTCCACGGTTGGTATTTCAAAGGTCGTGGTATGTACAGTCAGGCCTGTGGGTAAGTGCATATGAAACACTCCTTGGTACTAATGGAAACAATGTAGCGGGTTTCCTTTAAGACTGTCAAAATTACCAAAAGTAATGAATGTTCCCGTGGTGTCGTTAAACAAAACAAACTTTGATTTTTGAACGACAAATGGTTGTTAGGTCTAAGGACTCCACTTAAGGCGATGCACATGGTCAGCTTCCAACGGCTATGGGGCAATTAATCGGCAAGGAATGCAAACAAATCACAATTAATTATCTCTTAATTCTCAAAATATTCCATTTTGCAGTTATTTCCTTTTATCAGATCTGGGCCGCGTTTTAGCGCTAAGATCACCTTGAGTGCATGATTACATTCTGCACTTAAGTTGATCTAAGCGCTAAGATCGCTTCGTGGAGTGGGGTCCAGTACAGAGCAGAATACCTTTTGAAGCATTGTTATAACCGTGTCCAGCTGGTTCAGTACGCAGCTGTACATAAGCACAGATTGGCCTCGTCCATTGCGTAAGTTGATATCGGCCCCCGCGTCAAACAGTAGCTTTACAAGCCCGGCCCGACATACAGGATCATGGCAGTGTTTGACGCAAGCCATAAGGGGAGTTTCCATTTTTATATTTCTGGCATTGACGTCATATCCAGCCTCGAGCATTAGTTTTACCTGTGGTCACAAAACAAAACAAATCAGACAAATGAATAACGTGGTAAGAAGCAATTAAGAAATGTTACTTATTAAGTTCAAAACCAGAACATAGAAACGAACCTGAAACGCAAAGCCATGATGGCGCGCTGAATAGTGAAAATATAAATCAATATAATATAATTGTATATATATATATATATATATATATATATATATATATATATATATATATATATATACATACATACATACATACACATATACATTCAATACTGTTATGGAGTGTGATTGGTCTGTTTTGTGGCTATGAATGAAACTTAAATTGTATAGTATTATATTTAAACTGTTATGTATATTGTATGCCTATATTTGAATGGTTTTGGATGTAAAATCAAATGAACAACAATAAATATTTGTTATATGCATTGAGTGTTATATATATATATATATATATATATATATATATATATACACACACACACACACACACACACACACATACATACATACATGGGAAGTAGTCCAAATACAGCCTCGTTTAGGGGTTTTTCCAATACATTTAGAGCATTTACAATATTATCCTTAGCTTCAAACAATACCGTTATTTGTTATTTGTTAACAAATTATATCACATTATGAACACCGATATCTACAGTTTCACGAATATCACATGCTGAAAATATACACCAAATAAATACTACTCAAAAGAATTTAAGGGTCAGACGATATTTTCGACATTATTTTCTGAATGTCAGTTATATTAGCTAGACCATAATGTCAAGCATGGTATTGTTCCATTTTGACGAAAGTGGGTCTAAGCAACCCATAAATGAATTAAAATCCACTGTCATTGACACTGTCGACTAGTTCTAATGGCGAAAACATGCTTACATTTGCACGTAAATTAGGGCGAAAGCGAAAGGTCTGCTAAGTGCCCATAACTTGCTTTTTCACAAAGCGCTTCATTTGCACGCTTTGCACGTGTATTCCATGTTCCCAATGCTGAATTTCCGTATAATTGGAGCTTGCGTTCGTGTACGGTGCACACTCCAAATTCGACAATGGTACGACTTCAACTGACTATCAAAGATCGAGGAAGAGCTATTGCTTGGCTTCAGGATGGCAATACGCGAAGAAATGTTGCTCTGAGACTTGGTGTCAGTCAGAGTGTCGTTGTCCGACTGTGGCAACGGTACCAAGCAACGAATTCTGTTCGAGATCGTCCACGTTCGGGAAGACCCCAAAGCACTACAAATAGAGAGGACCGCTACATCACCAATATGGCTCTACGTCAACGCACAACCACTGCACGCCGATAACGTGACAATCTGCGGACTGCGACTGGAACTCGAGTGTCTGATCAAACCATACGCAATCGTCTGAGAGCCAATAATCTACGCTGCCGTCGCCAGGCTGTTCGACCACCACTCCTACTACGTCACAGAACGGCCAGACGTCACTGGTGCACACTTCATCTGCGGTGGCAACGTGTTCAGTGGGGTCGAGTGATGTTCACTGATGAGTCCAGGTTTAGTCTCCAGTTCAACGACGGTCGGGTTCGTGTCTACAGACGTCCTGGTGAGCGCTTCGCTGACGTTAACGTTAGACAACGTCACCGGTTCGGTGGTGGCAGCGTCATGGTGTGGGGCGGCATCTCTATCCACCACAGGACCCCCCTCTATGTGGTGGATGGCAATCTAAATGGAATCCGCTATCTGAATGAGATTATCCGGCCGTTGGTTCTCCCAGGCCTTCAGCAGATTGGCGACTGGGCAGTTCTGCAGGATGACAATGCCAGACCCCACCGCGCCAGGGTGGTAACGGACTTTCTCAGACAACAAGGTATCGCCAGGATGGATTGGCCAGCATATTCGCCTGACTTGGCCCCAATAGAGCACGCCTGGGACGAATTAGGCAGGAGAGTTCGGGATAGCCATGCCCCTCCGGCCAACCTTCATGATCTGGGTCAACTTCTTATGGCAGAGTGGCAGGCTATTCCCCAAGAGTTCTTCAGACGTCTGATCAACAGCATGAGGCAACGATGTGTCGAGTGTATTCGCGCCAGGGGTGAATTCACACACTATTAAACGAATGTTCTAGTGTGTAAAATCCATGTTTGACAACATTCAACTTTGACAGCATGTCATGTGACTTTCTTGTATACAGTGACGTTTATTTGTGGGGTTTTTTTGTAAATATGGAACAATAAATTAAATTTTTGGTGTAGTTTACATCATCAATCTAATACACTCTGAAACTTATTTGGTTATAAATTTTTGACCCTTAAATTCTTTTGAGTAGTATATATATATATATATATATATATATATATATATATATATATATATATATACACACACACACACACACACGAGTATGTGTGTGTGTGTGTGTGTGTGTGTGTGTAACTTCCTACGCCACTGTTCAACCAAACTGTATACGGGTTTAAATGACCTGGACCTTTCCGTGGGAACACATTCATGGGACCGAGTTTTTGACTATGACTTGATGAATATCCATACCAAAGATGAAAGCCATCCATTAAATGATTGTTAAATTCAATAAGAAAAGCATATAACACACTTTAGCCAGATTCTATATTAAAATGATCTTGTCTTTGTCCTGGGCTAACTTTCATGTGGGGTGGGTGGTAGGGCAATTGAACGAATTTTACTGGAGAACAGCCATGCCAAACATAACATTAACAGTAATTCAAGAGTTTAAAGCAATTAGAGAAAGTTTAACCGCAGTTTAACTGAACATTAACCCAGCTTAACCATACTTAAACTAAATAAAATTCTGCAAACGTATCACAATATATTCCTAATATATACTAAAGTGGTGACCTGTAAAAACAGGGGAAAGAGAAAAAGTTAAAATCTGATGAACTTGGCCAGAGTTTATTCAAATGTTGACAGGCGCGGATCCAGAAGTTTTTAATAGTGGGGGCCCAAAATCCGTTGTTTTTTAAATATAATTTAAAGGTCCTTGGCATTTTTTATGTAGAGGAGAAGCGATCAGAAGCATCAGGAGCTGTTAAAATGGGCTTGCGTATATTGTATATATTGTTTGACCACAAATGGGGGGGGGGGGGGGGGGGGGGGGGGGCTGAATCCGCGCCTGGTTGACGTCAATTAAAGGGCCGAAAATCGTTATTCTGACTCGCGTTATGCGTCACATGCGAACCAATAGAGTAAACATTATTTCTTTACATTAATATTACATGTAGAGTATAATATATATATATTTAAATATTTAAGAGAAACGACACCCACCCCTCCTATATGGGATAGTGTAGTGCCTACACACGTGTCAAACATAGACCTATGTTCTACCATTCCTCTTCAAATTTCTCAATTATTATTTATTACTGGCTTATTCAAAATAGTATGTCTGTACAAGACAAAGTCTAAGGAATGTTTAGACAAAGCTACAAGAGATACATTGCTTAAAATGTACGAGGTAAAAAAAAGAAGAAAAGAAGACAGAAACCCAATACTGCAATATAGATTACCTGCCGCACACTATTTCTTTTAAAAACGTCGAAGAAATCCGACGACGTAATTTCATCATTTAGATCATTTATGTAAATAAGCATGTTCCCCCGTTTGTATGGTGTACGTCCTTTAAAAGACATAAGATACACGCACAACAATGCTCAATATTGTACCAAACCCCGGACCGCTCTGTGGGGCCGTCCACAATCCACTGACGTCATTTTGTTTGTGTAGGTTTTCAACAATCGGGTTGCCGGGGTGGTAGATAGGTGACAGGATCAAAGGAGCAAGGGGAATATTTGTCTCAGTACAACTAATACGGACATCCACGGACTATTTAAAAATTTTTTTACATATCCACAGATGGACCTCGGCAGACTATAGGGGGTGCGTACATAATATATATGCAATATTTTAGTCGACTGGGTGTTTCTGCGAAAGATTGCCAATATGATAAATACTATAGTTAATACTTTGTAATTAATACTGTAGGTGCACCTTTTATTAAACCAAGTTGTATCCACTTCCCTCCTTAGAGAAATTCTCCATAAGTGGATTATGCATCCTTTTGGTATATACTTATTCAAAGATGGATATATGGTTATTACGTCAACACTAATCAGTTACTAGAATAGGCTTGGAGCAGAGGGGTTGATCCCCAAACCCACAGCACACTATCACAAGTCTTAATGTTCAATATACACCAAAACGTGTTGTTTTTTTTACATTCAGAACATTATCTCTTCTCTTTAGCCATGTTTTAAACTCTTTTTAACCGTCTAAAACGCAGAATATAATTTTGGAGTTCTTTTAGTTTGTTTACAAGTCTTAGCAAGTTTTATGCCCTGAGCTTAAGATGGGTAAATAAAATAATTTAATGGTATTATGTTTGATTAGTACAGCTTGTAACAAAGTTAAATAAAACACTATATAGATCAGAATACAGGTCCACTGAAAGTCATGTTCATTGAAGACATGTACAGGACACAAGTAGCCTTAATAACACATCCTTACAAATATGCAAAGACGACAGTATAAAAATAATGCAAGGCACTTGTATGTGGTTCTATTTTTATATTAAATTATGTTTTTTTTAAGGAATAAGCAATTAATGTACCTGGGCCATTCAATTCACAACATGTATCTACCCGGTATAATTCTAACATTTGGTTTTGTTTCCATTATAAGAGCACAACACTCAATGCATATAACAAATATTTATTGTTGTTCATTTGATTTTACATCCAAAACCATTCAAATATAGGCATACAATATACATAACAGTTTAAATATAATACTATACAATTTAAGTTTCATTCATAGCCACAAAACAGACCAATCATACTCCATAACAGTATTGAATGTATATGTGTATGTATGTATGTATGTATGTATATATGTATATATATATATATATATATATATATATATGCATGCACATTCAACTATAACAATAACAATACATTTTCTAAGATATCTTTTTGTGTTTTTGTAGAAATAATAAATGGATATCTTTCACTGAATGTGGCTTGCTTTGGGAGGACTGTAACATTATGATTATTTTACATCAATAACTACACAATAGGATAAACAACATGGAATATCAGTACACACTGTAAAAAGAGTCCAAAGATACATTTCATGCTTATATTTAATCAACTGTTTAAATAACAAGAATTAGGCAACGTTTCTTTAGCTCTGCAAACCTGAATATTAATCATTTCTACTTTTATGGAACCATGCAACAAATTTATCAGATGCTATGATTTTGAAGAATAACAAACTAAAATACACAAATTTAAGAAGAATACAAAACCCAAAAGAAACTGACACCATTATAAACCATATCCCCATTTGAGAGAAGAAAGTATTATACAATATTCACAAGTGCTATAATAACTACCATGATCAATAATTACAAGTAGGCTATAATAATAAAGTACTAAAAATAGAAAATCATGATGGCTACCAATGTGGATTATGAATGTGCACCATAGTTAAATATAATTATGAGTAAGAAAAAGTTTGCTGATGTACAAAAAATAATTTCGGGTCGGTGCTTATAAAACTCAAATGTTTAATTATATCAGATGCATACAATTTGTATGGCATTGCTATTATGTTAAAGTCTATTAGAGTTTTATAAACATGGAGCGGTTATCTTCATGGAAGGAGAGCGGGGAGAGGGGAGGAATAAATAACAGAAGCTTATTTAGATTTAAAAATTAAGGTGAGCTAAAACATGTATCACATGCATAATATCAAAATAAAACACACAATTATATACAATGAAACAACTTAACAGAAATAACATGTATGACATTGACATTACGAAATGGCATTAAAATAACATTAACACTGTGTTAAAGACATCACTGTGGTCGACTAGCACCTATTAAATCATCGTCAATCAAATATTAAAATTTAATATAGAAGTCTGATTTGTCCACAAATGTATTTTATTCAACCATCTACACAGCGAACACTTATTATTATTACTAATGACAACAACAATAATAATAAATAAACACAATCTACAAGAATTCAAGTGACCTTGTTTCCTAATAAAAGACATTTATGTGGTAAACTAGCATGGACTGTTGACTTATTAAATCATCGTGCAATAAAATCTTTAAATTTACTATTTGTCTGGAAATGTATTTTATTCAACCAGCTACATAGTGAACACATCCCACTTACTATTATTACTAATAATAACAACAATAATAATAAATAAACACAATCTACAAGAATTCATGTAACCTTGTTTCGTAATAAAAATTTCAAACTTGGCTTTAAAAATGTCAACAATAATGTAACTATTGGAAATTTCATGAATAACATTTTCAAATTATTACAAATACTGATACATGTATATTTTGATTTCTTTCACATCCATAGGTGAGAATGCCATATAGGATCACATGGCCACAGCCGTACCACCCAGTAAAATAAGCAGATGAAAACATTATTGCTCTATGACATATACATGCATCTCACTGTCGTTTGTACGATAACTGGCATCTAACTGCCACTGATGCAGTGTTGGATCTTTAGTATAAAATAGTTAATATCTCAGTGAACAACATGAATCAGATGTCATAAAGTAATATAAAAAAATAATAGATTAGAGGTACCCACCCATCTGTACATCACCACTACCCACCTCTCCCTCACTCATCTGTACATCACCACTACCCACCCCTCCCATCTGTACATCCTCCTTCACCACTACCCACCCCTCCCCTTTATATTCTCCAAAATATGTCAACCCTCACTTCACCCCATTTTCGAGTATACAAACCTATACATTGTCGTTTGTTATTTACTAAATAGGACTTCACTAGCATTATGGATAACAATGCAACAATTTATGTATCCCCTAAATGTATAGTTTTACCCGTTTCCACTGACTAGATCTAAACAAATAAATAAGGTGTAAGCAGCACACAAAATAAATAGAACAGAAACAGAAAAACACCTCAAAACTGGACCATCTGTAAACCAGATTTCCCTCAAAACTGGATGTTTTTCATGGTCCCATGTTTAATATCAATAGAGAATAACTTCTCTAAACTGGATACTTCTTAAAACTGGACTTTTAACTTGGTCCAGTGTGTGTGTGTAGTTTAGAGTGGTTTTACTATATAAACAAACCTCATTGGCATATGGGGTGGCACTTCACTGTAGGACGTGGCCTCAAAGATTCGGTCCTGAAGTTTCTTTATGTTGTGCTATGTTTTGCTTGTTATTTCTTACAAGTAGTATAAAATAACAAGAGAACACTTTACTTGATGGGGTGGGATGGGGCGGGGGGAGGAAGAAGGAATCTGTTCGAGAATACCAAGGTTGCCCTACTTCCCACTCAATACATTTAATATAATCTGAGACAGAAGTTTTAAATCATAATGTGGATCACTCATCACATTATTAATCACATATGGAGACCTCGCTATGAAAACATTGATGGAGTGATTAATGTCTCACATAACTTAGATTATGGACAGCCATTTAAGATTGTTCCATATTGATACTGTCACTTCACATTGTAACGAGAGCTAAAATTACTCTTCTTGAACTAGTCTCAGGGAAGTGATGGGGAGCGAGAGTGTTTGCTCCCTTTAAATGATGAGGTGTGGATGTGTACACATACATGTATAAGAGCTAGCGTTTAACCCATTTCAAGCAGTAAAAAGCCAATCAAACATCTGGCTACAGATTTCCGAATCTATCATAAAACAAACGTTTTGCTTATATCTAATTAGGGTTCAAGCAGACTGTCCTGGGTACACACCTCAGCTATCTGGGTTGTCTGTCCAGGACAGTGGGTTAGTTGTTAGTGGTTAGAGAGAAAGAAGTCGGTGTAGTGGCCTTACACCTACTCACCAAGTGGGAGCTGTCTGTCCAGGACAGTGGGTTAGTTGTTAGTGGTTAGAGAGAAAGAAGTCGGTGTAGTGGTCTTACACCTACTCACCAAGTGGGAGCTGTCTGTCCAGGACAGTGGGTTAGTTATTAGTGGTTAGAGAGAAAGAAGTCGGTGTAGTGGTTTTTCACATACTCACCAAGTGGGAGCTGTCTGTCCAGGACAGTGGGTTAGTTGTTAGTGGTTAGAGAGAAAGAAGTCGGTGTAGTGGCCTTACACCTACTCACCAAGTGGGAGCTGTCTGTCCAGGACAGTGGGTTAGTTGTTAGTGGTTAGAGAGAAAGAAGTCAGTGTAGTGGCCTTACACCTACTCACCAAGTGGGAGCTGGTACCGGGAGGCGAACCCAGGGCTCGAACTTGATGGCAGCAACGACGGCAATTGCCGTCGGTGACATATAAACTGCCGTCGGCTGGGGGTGTCACGTTTGGCAGCCCCATTTGTTTTTCTGCACCCCTCTTTATTTTTCGGCATCTTATTATAATTTACAGCACCCAGGTCTGCTATTTCAAAATGCACACTTTTTTCCACATTGAAATAAATTGATGGACATAAAGGAAACAAGCCGCATTGTGTACGAAAGCGCAACTGACGAAAAACTTCAGTACTGTAGCTTCCAGAAGTTACCGTAACATAATTTAACACTATTTTTTAACAGCCTATGTTGTATCCCATACCAGTATCCATTTGTATGTTTGATACACACAATAACAGTTATATTATATTTTAGCAACAAAAACATTTTATTTTTATCATTTTGACAATCTCCGCTTTAAAAAATGACTTATTTGGTGCCAAATTTGTCACGTGATCAGAACGGTCATTCTGTTCTTTATGTCCACTAACTCGTGTGTGATAATTTAATCTCAGTGGCAGATTTAATTGGTCATAATTGGTCGCAACTTTGTCTCAGAAACACCAGGTTCCGTTAAATGTTAGCTTATGCTAGTAGACCATGATTTCATTTATAATAAATTCTTGTTTATTGAAGTTTATTGACATAAATTGAAGAACATCGTAGTACATGTACAATACATACAGAAAAATAACCTTTCAGTCAGATAGATTCTTAAGTTTGAGCCCTGCGAACTCAGTACCTACCAACCTTATATCTGATAGCTTAACGACTACACCACTGAGGCCAGTACTCTTAGACCCCTACACTCATTCAAATAGGCCTGTGACCATATGCTTTTATAAACTTGTGGTTTATTATTACATTACATACATTGTGACTTGATGCTAGTTAAATACAACTTTGAAAATAACATGTAAAGTTAAATACAACTTTAATTACTATATAAATATATTTGACCCGGTCTTTGTGTTATGTGACATATAACATTGTTGTGACATCACTATAGTTAACTGTAAGAAAGTGATTGTGGTTTGTGAAAATGATGTCATCAATGTATTCTGAGAATATCAAATAATAAAACAAATAAGGTACTGTTGTTTGTTTGTACTTATTTCCGTGCTTATATCTAATTAAGGATAAAGCCCGCTGTCCTACGCACACAGCTCAGCTATCTAAGTTGTCTGTCCAGTACAGTGGGTTAGTGGTTAGTGAGAGAGAGTCAGTGTAGTGGTCATATACCTACCCATAGAGTCGTCAAACGTACTCTGGGTGGGAGCCGGTACTGGGATGCGAACCCAGTAGTTACCAGTCTTAAGTCCAGTGGCTAACCACTACCAGTGTTTGACAAAAGTTTGAGAACATCAGTAGCCCTCACAGAAGCTTTGGCTAGTGCCCTATGTCTTATAGTAATACAGATGAATATTTACACCAGCCCACACAGAAGCTTTGGCTAGTGCCCTATGTCTTATAGTAATACAGATGAATATTTACACCAGCCCTCACAGAAGCTTTGGCTAGTGCCCTATGTCTTATAGTAATACAGATGAATATTTACACCAGCCCACACCAAAAACCCACTAGTATAGCCGGGATCATGTCCTAGTGGATTAGTCGAACTCTGCCACTACAGACTGACCACGCATCAGCCAAGTGTTTTACTACTGGGCTACGTCTCGCCCAACTTGTATCCAATCTGACAATCTGTGTACAATGGCGTATTTCATCAGCTCCCATTAAATCCAGCTAGACAACAGTCCACTGTACATTGTGGTTAGTTTTTGTTCTATTTTGCCTATGAAGTGGCGACAGCGGGTTTCCTCTGTCAATATCTGTGTAGTCCTTAACCATATGTCCGACGCAATATAACCGTAAATAAAATGTGTTGAGTGCATTGTTAAATAAAACATTTCCTTCCTTCCGTGTTCTATTCTATAGTAAAAGAGATCTATGATATTTACTATGGATGCTAAGTTCTATTCTATAGTAAAAGAGATCTATGATATTTACTATGGATGCTAAGTTCTATTCTATAGTAAAAGAGATCTATGATATTTACTATGGATGCTAAGTTCTGTTAGTACTTCAAATTTTTTTTAATTGACCGTATTAAATGTTATCAACAACACTGACATCAAATTACCTTACTAATTTGTATCAACATAAGATTGTATAGGAAATAAAACCATACTTCATATAATATATAATAAGTAAATTATCACACTTAAATGCATGTGCTTTAGACTGTACCAAAGTATGTTCCGCTGCAGGGTAAACTAGCATTCTGACAGTACACATAAAGCAATACATATTCCTTATCAGGCACAATAATGTTTTGTATCTCCTAAATTTAAGGCCATAACTGTCTAAAATGGACAAATTGCCATGGAAGTCAAATTTGTTCTGTAACTCTACATAATAAAGTTAAACACAAAATGCAAACTCAATATATTATGGAATTGCAAATAAAAAAGTCCAGAAATTGTATATAGGACAAATGGATGGACAGACAAGAGACGGCTACAGAACCTATAATCCCCTCGCTGCCTTGGTTCGACCAGTAAGGACTAATAATATAACCAGTAAGTGCATTAAGATTGGGGCATTATTTTTCTCAAATTGAATGCTGCTCAAAAGAATTTACAGCAATCCACAATTGATAATACCTCAAAGGAGTACCTTATAATAGGACATTTTTGTGGCCTAAAATGTTCGTGGTTTCAGGACTAAAAATATTTAGGAAAAGTTTGAGTTTATTATGGTGATCACAATGAATGTTGTTTATGTTGATATTTTCAGATATTTTCAAGGCTGCCCACTTACCCTCGAAAACCAACAAAATAAAAACTCAAGAAAATGTCCAGTTATATATTACTAGTTATTTTCTATGTTATTCAAATTGTTCAAAATATACTGATGGAATGAAATTAGGGATCCCAGAAAGACTGCAACTGCAACCTTCACTGCCGGACGTCAGTAAGTTAACCCAGTTACGGACAACCTGTGGTGAGGGCTTTGATTGCACTCAATATTTGCTTGGACTATGTGTTCCTTTAATTATTTCCATCAGTATATTACTTTAAAAGACAGAGTGCATCCACACATATTTTATAATAATTCATAATGAAACAGGTTTGCTGAATCACCAAAGGATCCACTAGATGAAATTTTCCCCGCAGAACAGCACAAATCATGTATTGATATACAAGTCATGTAGCATGTGGAGGGGGGGGGGGGGGGGGGAGAGAGAGAGAGAGATTGGTCCATTGCAGGAGATCGATCCCTCAAACAATCATACTTCAGGCAATCATTTTCAACACAGACATAACCTCCATGTGAGTTTTAGGAACTCCGACTTATGTACACACTTCCATGTCCATTAAATTCACATTTGTTCTGTCTCTAAAATTATACCTAGTAAAAGTAAAATTAGACATGATGCACCGTTCTTGCGTGGAGATGAGCACTGTTGTTACTGTGGCTGGCCAGCTGAGTCTGGGCTTGTTGTGGGGTGTGGTCTGTCACTGGGATTATAGTGACGATGTCCGTGTCGTACCACTCACGGAGGAGAATGTGTCCGTTGTGCTGTGACAGTCCATTCAGATCGATCTCCGTCTTCGAGTGCTTTAAACTCGGCACGTGTTCGTACAAAGAGGCGTCACTCTTCACTCGCGGTAGAATGGCTTCTTTTCTACGGGCAACATGCTGGTCATATCTGGCCTGAAGAACAAAGATTACCAGTATATACATTTTTTATCTTTTTTTAAATTGACTGTCCAGTTAATTTGTTTATAACACAATGAAATGGACTGTTAGTACAATGACAGTCAGGATCTGTTAGGTAACATGGCAATTACGCTGTCTTTAGTGTTTGAGAAAACCTGTCATTAAAACATAGGTTACTCCTTGCACAAATCAAAGTTAAGTACAGCACAGTAACTAAATAATCATCTACTACTTGATGTCAAACATTTGGTAATTCTGACATGTAGTCTTCAGAGGAAACCTGCTACATTTTACCATTAACAGCAAGATATCTATTATTAGCACTTTCCCACAGACAGGACAGCACATGCCATAGCCTTTGAGATACCCAGGGATTCTAGATTATGGTAACCCCATTCCCATGGCTAGTGATATTAAATGTTGGGCTAGTAAATAACAACTATTGCCATGCCCAACGGCTAGTGAATTTTTGGGGTCAAATGTTGCAGTTAAGTCCATTTTGTAAATCTCAATATACATGTATCCTGCCCCCCCCCCCCCCCCCCCCCCCCCCCAATGTTAGTGTTTTTAAGCTCTTTAGGTGACATATTTGATTATTACTATTATTTAGTAAAATTGTATTAACTTAAAGTAAAGTTGGGCTAGTGAATTTTTAATAGTGCCTAGTAAGGTTTTAAAATCACTGATCCCATGGCTAGTGGATTTTATAACAATTCTAGAAGGCCTGGATCATACCAGTTGTGAGATACATTGATTGAGACGGGAAAACTTAGTCGGAGAATGATGATTTGATCCTTTGGACATAAGCACCTCAGCTCAGCTTTACTGATCTGTATGTAGATCCTACCCCCATCTAACGACCAGGCAATACTGATCTGTATGTACATCCTACCCCCATCTAACGACCAGGCAATACTGATCTGTATGTAGATCCTACCCCCATCTAACGACCAGGCAATACTGATCTGCATGTAGATCCTACCCCCATCTAACGACCAGGCAATACTGATCTGCATGTAGATCCTACCCCCATCTAACGACCAGGCAATACTGATCTGCATGTAGATCCTACCCCCATCTAACGACCAGGCAATACTGATCTGTATGTACATCCTACCCCCATCTAACGACCAGGCAATACTGATCTGCATGTAGATCCTACCCCCATCTAACGACCAGGCAATACTGATCTGCATGTAGATCCTACCCCCATCTAACGACCAGGCAATACTGATCTGGATGTACATCCTACCCCCATCTAACGACCAGGCAATACTGATCTGTATGTAGATCCTACCCCCATCTAACGACCAGGCAATACTGATCTGTATGTACATCCTACCCCCATCTAACGACCAGGCAATACTGATCTGTATGTACATCCTACCCCCATCTAACGACCAGGCAATACTGATCTGTATGTAGATCCTACCCCCATCTAACGACCAGGCAATACTGATCTGCATGTAGATCCTACCCCCATCTAACGACCAGGCAATACTGATCTGTATGTAGATCCAACCCCCATCTAACGACCAGGCAATACTGATCTGTATGTAGATCCTACCCCCATCTAACGACCAGGCAATACTGATCTGCATGTAGATCCTACCCCCATCTAACGACCAGGCAATACTGATCTGCATGTAGATCCTACCCCCATCTAACGACCAGGCAATACTGATCTGTATGTACATCCTACCCCCATCTAACGACCAGGCAATACTGATCTGTATGTACATCCTACCCCCATCTAACGACCAGGCAATACTGATCTGTATGTACATCCTACCCCCATCTAACGACCAGGCAATACTGATCTGTATGTACATCCTACCCCCATCTAACGACCAGGCAATACTGATCTGTATGTACATCCTACCCCCATCTAACGACCAGGCAATACTGATCTGTATGTACATCCTACCCCCATCTAACGACCAGGCAATACTGATCTCTATGTAGATCCTACCCCCATCTAACGACCAGGCAATACTGATCTCTATGTAGATCCTACCCCCATCTAACGACCAGGCAATATGATCTGCACTGATCTGCATGTAGATCCAACCCCCATCTAACGACCAGGCAATACTGATCTGCATGTAGATCCAACCCCCATCTAACGACCAGGCAATACTGATCTGTATGTACATCCTACCCCCATCTAACGACCAGGCAATACTGATCTGTATGTACATCCTACCCCCATCTAACGACCAGGCAATACTGATCTGCATGTACATCCTACCCCCATCTAACGACCAGGCAATACTGATCTGCATGTAGATCCAACCCCCATCTAACGACCAGGCAATACTGATCTCTATGTAGATCCTACCCCCATCTAACGACCAGGCAATACTGATCTGTATGTAGATCCAACCCCCATCTAACGACCAGGCAATACTGATCTGTAGATCCAACCCCCATCTAACGACCAGGCAATACTGATCTGTATGTAGATCCTACCCCCATCTAACGACCAGGCAATACTGATCTGTATGTAGATCCAACCCCCATCTAACGACCAGGCAATACTGATCTCTATGTAGATCCAACCCCCATCTAACGACCAGGCAATACTGATCTCTGTATCCTACCCCCATCTAACGTAGATCTGTATGTACCCCCCCATCTAACGACCAGGCAATACTGATCTGCATGTAGATCCTACCCCCATCTAACCCCAATACTGATCTAACGACCAGGCAATACTGATCTGCATGTAGATCCATCCTACCCCCATCTAACGACCAGGCAATACTGATCTGTATGTACATCCTACCCCCATCTAACGACCAGGCAATACTGATCTGTATGTACATCCTACCCCCATCTAACGACCAGGCAATACTGATCTGTATGTACATCCTACCCCCATCTAACGACCAGGCAATACTGATCTGTATGTACATCCTACCCCCATCTAACGACCAGGCAATACTGATCTGCATGTACATCCTACCCCCATCTAACGACCAGGCAATACTGATCTCTATGTAGATCCAACCCCCATCTAACGACCAGGCAATACTGATCTCTATGTAGATCCAACCCCCATCTAACGACCAGGCAATACTGATCTGCATGTAGATCCTACCCCCATCTAACGACCAGGCAATACTGATCTCTATGTAGATCCAACCCCCATCTAACGACCAGGCAATACTGATCTGCATGTAGATCCTACCCCACCCCCATCTAACGACCAGGCAATACTGATCTGTATGTAGATCCTACCCCCATCTAACGACCAGGCAATACTGATCTGTATGTAGATCCTACCCCCATCTAACGACCAGGCAATACTGATCTGTATGTAGATCCTACCCCCATCTAACGACCAGGCAATACTGATCTGCATGTAGATCCTACCCCCATCTAACGACCAGGCAATACTGATCTGTATGTACATCCTACCCCCATCTAACGACCAGGCAATACTGATCTGTATGTAGAACCCCCATCTAACCCCAATACTGATCTGTAACGACCAGGCAATACTGATCTGTATGTACATCCTACCCCCATCTAACGACCAGGCAATACTGATCTCTATGTACATCCTACCCCCATCTAACGACCAGGCAATACTGATCTGTATGTAGATCCTACCCCCATCTAACGACCAGGCAATACTGATCTGTATGTAGATCCTACCCCCATCTAACGACCAGGCAATACTGATCTGTATGTAGAACCTACCCCCATCTAACGACCAGGCAATACTGATCTGTATGTACATCCTACCCCCATCTAATGACCAGGCAATACTGATCTGTATGTAGATCCTACCCCCATCTAACGACCAGGCAATACTGATCTGCATGTAGATCCTATATCCCCATCTAACGACCAGGTAATCACTCTACCACTGAGATACACCTGCTCCCCCATCATCAACATCATAAAAATATCAGCTTAGCAAAGCACCGGCCTTCTAGTGCTTATGGCTGGTAGGTACTATTTTAATATCCCGAAACCAGCTCACACCCAGAACCAGATTAATGATTCAACAGGTAGATTTAAGGCCATTACAGTGACTTCTCTCTCACTAACCACCACCACCAACTAACTAACTGTACTGGACGGACAACCCAGATAGCTGAGGTGTGAGCTCAGGACAGCCTGAGTGAACTGTAACTGAATAGTAGACTTCACTCTCACTAACCACTAACAACTAACCACTGTCCTGGACTGACAGCCCAGACAACTAACCACTGTCCTGGACTGACAGCCCAGGCAATACTGATCTCTATGTAGATCCAACCCCCATCTAACGACCAGGCAATACTGATCTGCATGTAGATCCTACCCCCATCTAACGACCAGGCAATACTGATCTGCATGTAGATCCAACCCCCATCTAACGACCAGGCAATACTGATCTGTATGTACATCCTACCCCCATCTAACGACCAGGCAATACTGATCTGTATGTACATCCTACCCCCATCTAACGACCAGGCAATACTGATCTGCATGTAGATCCAACCCCCATCTAACGACCAGGCAATACTGATCTGTATGTACATCCTACCCCCATCTAACGACCAGGCAATACTGATCTGTATGTACATCCTACCCCCATCTAACGACCAGGCAATACTGATCTGTATGTACATCCTACCCCCATCTAACGACCAGGCAATACTGATCTGTATGTACATCCTACCCCCATCTAACGACCAGGCAATACTGATCTGCATGTACATCCTACCCCCATCTAACGACCAGGCAATACTGATCTGCATGTAGATCCAACCCCCATCTAACGATCAGGCAATACTGATCTGTATGTACATCCTACCCCCATCTAACGACCAGGCAATACTGATCTGTATGTACATCCTACCCCCATCTAACGACCAGGCAATACTGATCTGCATGTACATCCTACCCCCATCTAACGACCAGGCAATACTGATCTGTATGTACATCCTACCCCCATCTAACGACCAGGCAATACTGATCTGTATGTACATCCTACCCCCATCTAACGACCAGGCAATACTGATCTGTATGTACATCCTACCCCCATCTAACGACCAGGCAATACTGATCTGTATGTAGATCCTACCCCCATCTAACGACCAGGCAATACTGATCTGCATGTAGATCCTACCCCCATCTAACGACCAGGCAATACTGATCTGTATGTAGATCCTACCCCCATCTAACGACCAGGCAATACTGATCTGTATGTAGAACCTACCCCCATCTAATGACCAGGCAATACTGATCTGTATGTAGATCCTACCCCCATCTAACGACCAGGCAATACTGATCTGCATGTAGATCCTATATCCCCATCTAACGACCAGGTAATCACTCTACCACTGAGATACACCCTGCTCCCATCATCAACATCATAAAAATATCAGCTTAGCAAAGCACCGGCCTTCTAGTGCTTATGGCTGGTAGGTACTATTTTAATATCCCGAAACCAGCTCACACCCAGAACCAGATTAATGATTCAACAGGTAGATTTAAGGCCATTACAGTGACTTCTCTCTCACTAACCACCACCACCAACTAACTAACTGTACTGGACGGACAACCCAGATAGCTGAGGTGTGAGCTCAGGACAGCCTGAGTGAACTGTAACTGAATAGTAGACTTCACTCTCACTAACCACTAACAACTAACCACTGTCCTGGACTGACAGCCCAGACAACTAACCACTGTCCTGGACTGACAGCCCAGATAGCCGAGGTGTGTGCCCAGGACAGTGTGATTGAACCTTAATTGAATAGTAGAGATGAAAGTGGGTTAAGAAAACCAAATTGACAAATTGTGATATTGGCGGTCGGGTACTGAGATTGGCCCTAGGCTTAGGGTTGAACAATATCTGAAATGGCACCCTCTATTCAGAATGGTTAAAGTTTATTTTGTTTAACAACACCACTAGAGCACATTGATTAATTAATCATTGGCTATTGGATGTCAAACATTTGGTAATTCTGAGGAAACCCACTACATTTTTCCATTAGCAGCAAGGGATCTTTTATATGTACTTTCCCAAAGATAGGAAAGCACATACCATGGCCTTTGACCAGCTGTGGGGCACTGGTTGGAATGAGAAAATAAAAAAAAGAAGTTAAGTGGATCCACTGAGGTGGTTTGATCCTGCGATGCAAGCACCTCAGGTGAGCACTCAACTGACTAATAGTTAAGAAGAGATTTGGTATCATGTAGTAATAAACATTTGATATTTTGGAAGGGTCACCGCAGTCCAGCTTATTTTGTTGTGTGGGTCTCAGTGACCTAGAAAACACTTTCATACTTAGTTCCCAGAAAGGTTGTCAGGAATCCTACAAAATTTACTTTGCTAATAGGTTTTCAGTCAAATGCCTAAACAAATTCCACGAATAATGTTGAATAGTCCTATTTTTATTTTTTGTAAACTCGAAACCATCTTTTTAAAATTGAATGCAAGCACCTCAGGCGAGCATTGAACCAACTGAGCAACATCGTGCCGCCTATTCAGAATGGATGCAAAGCATCAGCTGAAACCATATCATAAGTTATGGATGGAGAATACATCGTGTCCCATCATCATAATTATAACAGCATAAGTTTGTCAGAACCGACACGTACCTTGTTGTACAAGAGAACCCCGAATATGGCGGTCAGCATGCCTAGTATGTTGACAGGAGACACCGGATTACGTACCATCATCATAATTATAACACGTACCTTGTTGTACAAGAGAACCCCGAATGTGGCGGTCAGCATGCCTAGTATGTTGACAGGAGACACCGGATTACGTAGAAGCATCATAATTATAACACGTACCTTGTTGTACAAGAGAACCCTGAATATGGCAGTCAGCATGCCTAGTATGTTGACAGGAGACACCGGGATACGTAGCAGCATCATAATTATAACACGTACCTTGTTGTACAAGAGAACCCCGAATATGGCGGTCAGCATGCCTAGTATGTTGACAGAAGACAACGGGTTACGTAGCAGCATCATAATTACAACACGTACCTTGTTGTACAAGAGAACCCCGAATATGGCGGTCAGCATGCCTAGTATGTTGACAGGAGACACCGGGATACGTAGCAGCATCATAATTATAACACGTACCTTGTTGTACAAGAGAACCCTGAATATGGCGGTCAGCATGCCTAGTATGTTGACAGGAGACACCGGGTTACGTAGCAGCATCATAATTATAACACCTACCTTGTTGTACAAGAGAACCCCGAATATGGAGGTCAGCATGCCTAGTATGTTGACAGGAGACACTGGGTTACGTAGCAGCATCAT
Source organism: Gigantopelta aegis (assembly GCF_016097555.1). Classification (NCBI taxonomy): domain Eukaryota; kingdom Metazoa; phylum Mollusca; class Gastropoda; order Neomphalida; family Peltospiridae; genus Gigantopelta; species Gigantopelta aegis. The sequence continues at coordinate 102,016,093 of NC_054704.1, forward strand.
AATTATAACACGTACCTTGCTGTACAAGAGAACCCTGAATATGGAGGTCAGCATGCCTAGTATGTTGACAGGAGACACCGGGATACGTAGCAGCATCATAATTATAACACGTACCTTGTTGTACAAGAGAACCCCGAATGTGGCGGTCAGCATGCCTAGTATGTTGACAGAAGACAACGGGTTACGTAGCAGCATCATAATTATAACACGTACCTTGCTGTACAAGAGAACCCCGAATATGGAGGTCAGCATGCCTAGTATGTTGACAGGAGACACTGGGTTACGTAGCAGCATCATAATTATAACACGTACCTTGCTGTACAAGAGAACCCCGAATGTGGAGGTCAGCATGCCTAGTATGTTGACAGGAGACACTGGGTTACGTAGCAGCATCATAATTATAACACGTACCTTGCTGTACAAGAGAACCCCGAATGTGGCGGTCAGCATGCCTAGTATGTTGACAGGAGACACCGGATTACGTAGCAGCATCATAATTATAACACGTACCTTGCTGTACAAGAGAACCCCGAATATGGAGGTCAGCATGCCTAGTATGTTGACAGGAGACACTGGGTTACGTAGCAGCATCATAATTATAACACGTACCTTGTTGTACAAGAGAACCCCGAATATGGAGGTCAGCATGCCTAGTATGTTGACAGGAGACACCGGGTTACGTAGCAGCATCATAATTATAACACGTACCTTGTTGTACAAGAGAACCCTGAATATGACGGTCAGCATGCCTAGTATGTTGACAGGAGACACCGGGTTACGTAGCAGCATCATAATTATAACACGTACCTTGTTGTACAAGAGAACCCCGAATGTGGCGGTCAGCATGCCTAGTATGTTGACAGAAGACAACGGGTTACGTAGCAGCATCATAATTATAACACGTACCTTGTTGTACAAGAGAACCCCGAATATGGAGGTCAGCATGCCTAGTATGTTGACAGGAGACACCGGGTTACGTAGCAGCATCATAATTATAACACGTACCTTGTTGTACAAGAGAACCCCGAATGTGGCGGTCAGCATGCCTAGTATGTTGACAGGAGACACTGGGTTACGTAGCAGCATCATAATTATAACACGTACCTTGCTGTACAAGAGAACCCCGAATGTGGCGGTCAGCATGCCTAGTATGTTGACATAGCTGCCAACATTTAAAAACTGGAAAGAGTAATAATTTTCGCGTGAATTGTGACCCGTCGTATAAACCTTTTTCCTGTGTAAAATATCCAGATATTTGTTTATGAATTGTTTTATCGCTGGCCTCAGCGATATCCTGGTGTTTCTTGTTTTGATGTGCCTTTGCCTTTGGCAATCATTTTTCCCGCCATGGGCAACAGAAAAATCAACACAACATAAAGTGCAAAATGCACTAGTATTACTAACAGAACTGGCCTTCAAAACAGGCCACTCATTGCTGTAGTACTGTTTATACTTCTGTACTACTTTTGGCTTTTTCTGAGCTTTGCACAGTTCATATGGCTCTGATCATTCGCGTTTTTTCGACATCTTTACAAAATGGTGTCGTTTCACAAGCTATGTCTATCCCGAAGTGCGTTGCGCGCGCAAAAAAACTTCCGTGCGCATTTGCGGCTAGTTGGGCGAGTCCAATTTATGTGATTCGTAGGGGTGGTAGGTTATTACAAAAAAAAAAAAAAAAACCCCAGGAAAATGCGTATTTGCCGTAATCTTTCAGATTATGGGCGTAATGGCGTAATAAGAGATGGAAAATCGTAATGATTCCGCATAAATCGTAATGGTTGGCAGCCCTGTGTTGACAGGAGACACCGGGTTACGTAGCAGCATCATAATTATAACACGTACCTTGTTGTACAAGAGAACCCCGAATGTGGTGGTCAGCATGCCTAGTATGTTGACAGGAGACACCGGATTACGTAGCAGCATCATAATTATAACACGTACCTTGTTGTACAAGAGAACCCCGAATATGGAGGTCAGCATGCCTAGTATGTTGACAGGAGACACCGGGTTACGTAGCAGCATCATAATTATAACACGTACCTTGTTGTACAAGAGAACCCTGAATATGGTGGTCAGCATGCATAGTATGTTGACAGGAGACACCGGGTTACGTAGCAGCATCATAATTATAACACGTACCTTGTTGTACAAGAGAAACCCGAATGTGGTGGTCAGCATGCCTAGTATGTTGACAGGAGACACCGGGTTACGTAGCAGCATCATAATTATAACACGTACCTTGTTGTACAAGAGAACCCCGAATATGGAGGTCAGCATGCCTAGTATGTTGACAGGAGACACTGGGTTATGTAGCAGCATCATAATTATAACACGTACCTTGTTGTACAAGAGAACCCCGAATATGGCGGTCAGCATGCCTAGTATGTTGACAGGAGACACCGGGTTACGTAGCAGCATCAAGGAACTGCTGATTATCACAATTCGCTTCGTTGCGTTGGCAACAGCATAGCTCAGTGCTGTCACCATGGAGAGTAGCGTGAACGCAAAGATGTTGTGCAGCATGTTAAACAAACCATCACACATCAGCAGGAAAATAATGCGAAGTTTTCCGTCTCCAAGCATCTAGAAAATATATGAGATACATATAAAACAACCATCCATCCTGCAATAGAGTCATCCATCCATCTCAAAATCCATCTATTCATACATTCATTCATCCATCAACCCCAAAAAATTCTACCCATTCCCATGTGACCATTTTGAAATATGATTTTTAAGTATACCAGAATGGACATTATGTAGTTACTGAGAATTGCAATTCCCTGAAAAAGGCAGTAAGTATTTTGTAACATGTTTGATGAGATACATAAATACATACATACATAGACAGATACATAGATACACACACACACACACACACACACACACACACACACACACATATATATATACTCTTCAAAAAAAGAAACGCAAAAGGGTACAAATGGGTTATAACTCCGATTTTATGTTTCCTACCGGTTCATGCTTTGTGAATATAAGGTCATTGCATGTCCCAAACACATTCCCACGGTTACATTCGATAAAACGCAGCTACTGTACAATAAAGTTCCAAAATGTGAATATTCGCAAAAACGCAGCCACGTGCAAACCATGTCACCACTGCACGTGCGTTGTCTGCACGTGCAACATGAACACCGACAGTATAAAAGTGCAGGGTGTTCGCTTGCCTGGCCTCTGTATCTGGCCGACAGTTGACAATCCAGGACATGCCACGTCTCAGTGAACCGCAGAGAAACAATGCCATCGGCCGACTAGACGCAGGCGAATCCAGAACGGCCGTTGCCAGGGCATTCCATGTGTCCCCAAGCACCATCTCCAGACTGTGGGACCGTTACCAGCAACATGGATCAACACGTGACCTCCCTAGATCCGGTCGACCACGGGTCACTACCCCCGGGCAGGACCGCTACATCCGGGTACGCCACCTTCAGGAACGATTGACTACTGCCACCTCCACAGCCGCAGCAATACCAGGTTTGCGCAGGATATCTGACCAGACCGTACGGAACCGCCTACGTGAGGTAGGAATTCGTGCCAGACGTCCAGTTCGAGGTGTCATCTTAACACCACAACACCGTCGACTCCGACTGCAGTGGTGCCAGATTCATCGACAATGGCCTCAACTGCGATGGAGACAGGTGTGGTTCAGTGACGAGTCCCGATTTCTGCTCCGACGTCATGATGGAAGATGTCGCGTGTATAGGCGTCGTGGTGAACGTTATGCGGCAAACTGCGTGCAGGAAGTGGACAGATTCGGCGGGGGTAGTGTCATGGTGTGGGCAGCCATCTCACACACTGGCAGAACTGACCTGGTCCATGTGCAGGGCAACCTGAATGCACAGGGCTACATTGACCAGATCCTCCGGCCACACATCGTTCCAGTTATGGCCAACGCCAACGCAGTGTTCCAACATGACAACGCCAGGCCTCACACAGCACGTCTCACAACGGCTTTCCTACAGAACAACAACATTAATGTCCTTCCTTGGCCATCGATATCACCGGATTTGAACCCAATTGAGCATCTATGGGACGAGTTGGACCGACACCTCCGACAGCGACAACCACAGCCCCAGACCCTGCCCGAGCTGGCAGCAGCCTTGCAGGCCGAGTGGGCCACCATCCCCCGGGACGTCATCCGTACTCTGGTTGCTTCAATGGGCAGGCGGTGCCAGGCAGTTGTCAACACACGCGGAGGCCACACCCGGTATTGATTCCAGATGACCTTGACCTTGGTGGTGTGTCCTATCACTTACTCACAATGGACTAGAGTGAATTGTGAACAATCCTGCAACATTTGGTAATTATCGGACTCGCCATTCAATAATTAAATCAATTCTCCAAATGTTACGACAATGTGGTTTTGCGTTTCTTCTTTTGAAGAGTATATTTATCATATGATATCTTACATTTTCAGTGCAATCAAAGTATGTGATATTTTTCAGATCACATACTTTAAGAATTTGATAACTTTGCAAATTAGATGTAAATTAATCAAGGTCACAGCACTAGGTTTATTGACATTTAAGCAAACGTACTTGGGTGATACTCCATGATTGACATATGCATTCATAGTCATCAAATAAAAACATTTCAATGGCAATTTGACACTGAAAGCTGTCCAGCGTTCAGAAAACAAAAAACTTTAGGCATAACTTTATTTTGATGTAAGGACATCCAAAATGACGTCATTCGAGTTTAACGTCATTTCCATTCAAAAATACACCACGCCACACATTCTTACGTCATTTGAATATCTATCTAGTAATGGTGGACTGGAATTAAAGTTGCTTGTACAGTTTACAAAAACACGTTGTATTAAGCTTGAGATTATATGATAAAGAGATTATTACCCTCGTGTATTTCGGTATCGTCAGTATCCTATATTAGGAATAAAAATAATGTATTATGCTCGCCAGAGGCTCGCATAATACAATTTTTATTCCTAATATATGATATTGACGATACCAAAAAACACTCTGGTAATAACCTCTATTTATCATATAATATCTTACATTTTTAGTGCAATCAAAGTATGTGATATTTTTCAGATCACATACTTTAAGAATTTGATAACTTTGCAAATTAGATGTACATTAGTCGAGATCTCGGCACTAGGTTTATTGACATTTAAGCAAACGTACTTGGGTGACATTCCATGACTGATGTATGCATTCATATTCATCAAATAAAAACATTTCAATGGCAATTTGACACTGAAAGCTGTCCAGCATTCAGAAAACAAAAAATGTTAGGTATAACTTTATTTTGATGTAAGGACATCCAAAATGACGTCATTCGAGTTTGACGTCATTTCCATTGAAAAATACACCACACCACATATTCTTACGTCATTTGAATATCTAGTAATGGCGGACTGGAATTAAAGTTGCGTGTACAGTTTACAAAAACACGTATTAAGCTTGGGCTTATATGATAAAGAGATTATTACCCTCGTGTATTTTGGTATCGTCAAGATCATATATTAGGAATTTTAAAAATGTATTATGCTTGCTAGAGGCTCGCATAATACAATTTTTATTCCTAATATATGATATTGACGATACCAAAAAACACTCTGGTAATAACCCCCCCCCCCCCCCCTCTCTCTCTCTCTCTCTCTCTCTCTCTCTCTCTATATATATATATATATAGTAAAACACTCTGGTAATAACCTCTATATATATATATATATATATATATATATATATATATATATATATATATATATATATATATATATACAGTAAAACACTGGTAATAATCTATATATATATATTGACGATACCAAGATACCGAAAAACACTCTGGTAATAACCTACCTACCTCTACCTCTACCTCTACCCCCCCCCTCCCTCCCTCCCTCCCTCCCTCTCTCTCTCTCTCTCTCTCTCTCTCTCTCTCTCTCTCTCTCTCTCTCTCTCTCTCTCTCTCTCTCTCTCTCTCTCTCTCTCTCTCTCTCTCTCTCTCTCTCTCTCTCTCTCTCTCTCTCTCTATATATATATATATATATATATACAGTAGAATCTCATTGGCTCGAACGCTTAACGGTCGAACCTACCGGTATTCTCGAACCAAGAACAATGTCCCGATTTTTTTCTCTATTAAACCTTTTTATTTTGATGTTGATTGGTCGAATACCCCTGGGGTCGAACAGAAGCTTTTTCTCGAACCACTTTATTGGTCCGAACTGTAAAATTAAACATATTTAGCTCGAACGACTAAGTCTATCCGAAGAAATATTAAAAATTATTTATGTACAAATTTTTCATCGACCCTTTCACGTCAGTCACAAAGTAAGTTCTTATAAATTCGGGAGTGGAACGAATTAATCCTGTATCATATGCCGGTTTATCATGTTGTTTATGTAGTACGTATCGGTAATTATCTTTCTAGTACATGCAATTGTACTACGATAATCGTTACCTGAATGAACCTTGCATGTAACACCAATCAATTGGGGAGCCTAGGCAGGCCTCGCCGGTTTGCTTTAATCATTTTAATCGCTATTTTGTTTTTAACTTTAAACACAGGAAATACAGCAGAGAGATCAATGTAATGTAGTGATTGCAACAATTACAAGTAAAGGGCCTCCGCCTTTGCTTCATGCACTTTCATTTTTTCTCAACGTTGTCAATATGTCGCAAAAGATTTTACAACAGCATAATAAAGAACGATTTTTTAAATTAATAAATATTTATAAATACAGACTACCAGTGTGTTTGTTATTTGTTTATTTAACGGTGATAAATAATAGCTACAAATATGTATGTCATCCGACATTTGACGGCGACTTCGTTATTGATGAGTCAATTGGACCATCTCGCCCAAGCCAGTTTTATGGAAATATGCGAGGTGTTCCGATTGATTTTTGTGTTACAGAAGCACCCGACAACGGCCGAATGCATGGTTCGAACTACCCGATGGGTCGAACAGACTTTGATGCACCAACCGTGTTCGAGCCAATGAGATTCTACTGTATATGTATATATATATATACATACATACAGTAAAACACTGGTAATAACCTCTATATATATTTATATATATATATATACAGTAAAACTCCTCTAAACCGGACACCCTTGGAATCAAGTAAAACGTCTTGTGTTATGAGGTATCCGGTTTAGAGAGGTTCTCTTCTGTACATATATTTAAAAAGGGGCCACGAAAAATGTCACATTTTGAGGGAATTCTGGGTTACAGAGGGTCTGGTTTTGAGAGGTTTCACTGTATGTAAATCCCGGTTTGGGAGTTTCATACTGTATATCATTTTGAAATAGCCTCTCTTCACTGTATGTAAATCCCGGTTTGGGAGTTTCATACTGTAGATCATTTTGAAATAGCCTCTCTTCAGTGTATGTAAATCCCGGTTTGGGAGTTTCATACTGTAGATCATTTTGAAATAGCCTCTCTTCACTGTATATAAATCCCAGTTTGGGAGTTTCATACTGTATATCATTTTGAAATAGCCTCTCTTTCATAACAGGAAGCTGAGAAAAGTAGGCCGCTTTATTTATCGAGTGCAGTAAGATGTATAATTTTATATATGAAAAATAGATGGTGCTCATGGCAACAATAATTTGTAAAAATCACTGTCTGTTGTCTACTAGTGAACACTAAACATGTATATACTGTGAGAAGAAACAAGAAACACTCACAAACTCTTCATTGTGTACAATTCTCCTGAGGTCAAATATAAGCCAGACTGGAAGAAAACACACCGTTGATATGCGAGTGATCAAAATGAGAAGTCGCATGTGGTGCAGACCTGTATCCTTGAGACACTGGAACAAAGATTTCAAATTATACATGAAACAAAGATTTCAAATTATACATGAAACAAAGATTTCAAATTAGACATGAAACAAAGATTTAAATTATACATGAAACAAAGATTTTAAATTTCAAATGAAACCAGATTCCAAATTATAAATGAAACAAGATTTCAAATTATACATGAAACAAAGATTATACATGAAACAAAGATTTCAAATTGCAACTGAAACAAAGATTTCAAATTGCAACTGAAACAAGATTTCAAATTATAAATGAAACAAGATTTCAAATTATAAATGCAAATAAAAATTAAAGGTGCTGATGATCAAAGCTTAAAGTCATAACTGAAGAAGAAGAAAGGAAAGAAAAGCAATATTTGTTTAACGACACCCCAACACATTTTAAACTACAGCTGTTTGGTATGTAAGGGATGTTTTTTTTACACATTATTGAGAAAGAAAGGAAAGTTGCTATTGCCATGTATTTGCTAAGGTTTCATTAAACTTTATGGATGGCCCCTAATTTCTAATGTGAACCATGTATTATTTTTATCAACTTACCTTTTTTGAAAAAATGGTTTGTAAAGAAAAACAAAGTGTTGCAAACAAGGCACTGAATAATCCTACATAGTCAAATGATAACTCAGTCATTGTGGCAACAAGAACACCCCCTATTATTGGCAGTAATGTGACATATATCTGAAAAAAAAGAAAACAAAA